>NC_084768.1:5645163-5970163 GCF_028858725.1 Colius striatus
CCTTCCCTTGTACATCTCAAACCACATAGCTCTGGCTTTTCACTCTGCCTGCCTGGTTTTTGCTTAAGCATTCTCACTTGTCAGCTGTTCACAGGAGGGCGAGTTTTTATTTATAAAATGCATGACAGATTGGCAGGTAGTGCTTCCAGATCTTTCCCCATGAAAGAATAGATAGATGTATATACATGATGCTTCTTGATTATAGTATTGTGTCTGTCTCAAACAGGTGTCCAGAAGCAAGGTTTTAACTCCTGAAAACACCTTCCCCCTTCCTTAAGCATGTGTCTCTATATTTTATTTCAACATTCCAACATGAAGTTAGGTAAAGGACAATATCAGGTGACCAAAGCAGAGTTAATATCAATTTTAGCTATGAAGGAATTTGCACAACTCCGTTTTACTAAAAAGGAGAACTACATTCGGTTACACTAGCAACGGTGGAGAGGGAAGATGCTTAACTCCAGGCAAATTCAGAAGCAGAAGTAATGAGAATTTTTTCCAACTTCTGTATGAAAATCCCACAGAGATACAGTCGCTGGGGATACAGAAGTATTTATTTACACCTGAAAGTATCAAGTCAGCCTTCTTTATCAGTGTAATGACCTATTAAACCACAATTATAGTACACATTCCAATAAAACAGATCAGATGGTTGGTCTTTTCCTTTGCAGAAAGTGATATTCAGTGACTCTGTTCATAGCCTAGGTCTCGTATCAAGAAAACAGTTAAATGTTTCAGAGCTCTTGTGTAGGTCTGTTTCACTGCCTTGTGCATTCAGCTCCCATGCTCAGAATCTCTGCCAGCTCAGATGAAATCCATAATATTTTTTAACTATTGTGTTTTGACAGCGTCAGTGTTGACTGATGTAATAGGTAGGAAGCAGAGAGCCTAATAAATCCTATTAAAAGTTAAAGTTTCAGTCCAATAGCCAAAGGTGCATGAGGTAATGTATCCACAGTTTTCAATCACAGCCTCCTTTATTATGGCCTACTTCAACCAGTCTAATCTAAAATGAATGTATTAGGTTTTGTGCTCTTTGCACAGTTGCTGCCAGTGTCTCTCTGCCCTTCCTCCTGATTTGCTCAGTAGTTTGGGAGCCTAAGGGAGGGGTAGATTAAATTGGAAAATATAAATAACAAATCAAAAATGAAAATTGATTGGATAAACAATTTCCCTTAGACTGTTTCTTAATAAGTGATCGATTTTTTAATCAATATTCATTATTTTTCAGAACATACCAAACTGTTTATTGAATAAATGAATGGCTGAAACTCCAATGACATGAAATCAAATAGGTGAACCAATTTCTTTAATAACATGGGCTGAACAGGCCACCTCATCTTACCTGGTTGAGACTAAAAGTCAAAAATTCAAGACCATCAAGTAAGTGAACCAAACAGAGGATGCAATTTGTTTAAGGGAGCATGTCTTTTTGCGTTTGATATGTACAGGTATATAGTCACATACTGATTTGTGTGATATTTATAAATTGCAGTTGAAAGTTTCGTTTTGATACAACTTTTGTGTTCTTTCTCACAATTCTTCATTAGTCAGCATACTACAAAGCTTCTGAAATAAACTGAGATCTGAAAAATGAGATCTGTAAAACTGCTCACTGTAAAGTCTTTAGGCATGGCAAATGGATTTCTCTAATAAGTCTTATTCCCGAGGATCAGATTCAGTAGTTCATATAAAGCATATCCTGCATCCTAATATTTACTTCACACTATTTCATATTATTTGGCATAATATAAAAAATAATATCCTTTTGAGGCAGAGATGTCCTGAAGTTCTTTTCTTCACCTGAAGAAAAGGTACCAGGTGCAAGATTTCCAATAAATGTCTGCACATTTGTTTGAAACACAAGCAAGCATATAAATATGGTTCTACATAATACAAATCACACCACTTACATGATCTTCAGCTCTCAAAATTTTGTCCAGTATGTGGAAATCATAGAATCACAGAATGGTAGGGGTTGGAAAGGACCTTTAGAGAGCATCTAGTCCAACCCCCCTGCAGAAGCAGGGTCACCTAGATCAGGTCACATAGGAACATGTCCAGGCGGGTCCTGAAGACCTCCAAGGAAGGAGATTCCACAATCCCTCTGGGCAGCCTGTGCCAGGGCTCCCTCACCGAAACACTGAAATAGTTTTTTCTTATGTTTAAGTGGAACTTTTTGTGTTCCAGCTTCATCCCATCACCCCTTGTCCTTACTTAACCTTCATTTGTACTCGTAATATGCATGATTCTATTTCTTACCAAAAAACATAAACTGTACTAATCAACCATTAATTAATTTGTATGAGCCCTCACTTTAACATCTATTTTAACTTGTCACTATTAATTTAACATATGACTAAACTATATAATTCTATAGCTCTGCAGAGATAAAACTATGAAATAACCTAAGAAATGAAATCAGAAGGATAGCAGTTTTAGTTTGTACCCACTTTGTAAACGAATTCCATGTGTTCATTGCTATCACAATTAATTATAGAGGAATCAAGTATCAATCTGTCATGCTATGTTGTCATCTACAATAACACTAACATAATAAGAACTTTCATTCAACTCACTTCTCTAGATCACAGATTCCTGCAAAGGCCCTCAGTAAAATCAGAATTGTAACCTAAAGTCTGAATTTTCAAACCTAATTTAACTTTCTGTGTCAATCCTCCTCACAACACCGCTTGTCAACAATAGAGCTGTAAGTTCTGTAAGCAGACTCCAAATATTTAATGAGTCCAACAAATAACTAAACAGAAAGACATTAGTAAAAGCAATAACATTTTTGTAAGGGGACAGTCAGATTTAATTCTTTAAGCAGCCCCTTTGCACCTATGTAAGAGTTTCAGCAAAAGCACTCCACAAGGGTTTGTATTCAGGGAACAGCTGTCACACTAACCTTGAGGTTAAAAAAGTGTTAATTGGTGAAATGAAGCTGTTACCTGCTGCAATATACAAATATTCTGCAGGAGTTCAAGTCCAGTCACCATCATGTGTAACACATGTTACTAGAGCGTTCAAGACTATGTGACCACATCAGAGTCATCACCCCTGACCAAAACAACACTTTCCTCCTAATTCCAAGCATGAGATCACAGGTACAAACCCTGGATTCATTCACTTAGTCTGGCACTAAGTCTGGCACTTTGCACTGTTCACTTTAATGTATATCTGAATGAGTTTCTGAGGATCCAGTTGCCCTTTGATAAAATCTGTTATTTTTCCAGTGCTTAAAATGGCTATGACTGTCTCCTCGATTGAGGCAACAGGAGACTGTAAACCATGCAGATTAAAGAGAGGTGGTTTATTGTCCCAAGGACTGGCCAGAAGATGGTGGCAGAGAGCAGTTCTCCCTTCCTCACTTGTGTTTTCGCGGTAATTTTAATCCTCATAGAACACAAGGTCCACTGGACACCTCATTACACTGGTACACGTCTCCTGACTTGTGCCATCAACTTAGTTTTTACATTTTAAGATAAAATAACAAGCTCCAAGATTTGCTTTACATCCAGATGAACACTTGCATAAACATGCTACAGGCTGGCTGCACCCCGTTCTCCCACATCTGCTAAAGAACCAAATATCATGACATCAGTTTTGGTAGTGATAAAAATCAAACATTTTCTGGAGCCTTTATTGCCTGAAATGTTAATGCAGTTTACTTTTTCCAAATGTGATCGATAGCTGGGGGAAAAGTGCCCATAAATTACTAAAGGCAAATACCATTCTATTAGCACTCAGGAGATTTTGCAACATTTGCCAGTCTCTATTTTACTGGAAAAAAAAATTAATTTGCTGAAAGCATAGTTTTTTACCTGTCTTTGTCTTTCTCTGTAAAAGAGGGATACTTTTATCATGAGTCATTTAGGAAATGTAATTCTAATGTACCATAGCTATAGGTTTCAATTAATGTTCTACCTCTCTGTCAGCTTTACATTCCATGTTTTATGAAATCATTAAGTATTGTCATGTTTCTATTATGATACTATTAGGAAATAAAGAGATGTATGTAAATGCAGATGTAAAATAAATGTACAACACTTACTAGAAGCAACATCTGTGCACTATCATACATGTTTACACTAATTTTCTAAAGATTGTTCCATTCATTAGAGAGCATTGTTACTTGCCGTGGCATCACCCTTATTTCCATGCATTTAGGGATTGAAGCAAAGAGAGGGTAAATGAGAGCCTAATCAATACCACTTTTCATTTTCCTTCTAATGTGCTGCCTTTCCCTTTCTTTTCTTCGTGAACAAATCCAAAAAAGATCCTGACGTTACAGTCATAAAATGTAATTCTTCTGCAGAAACAGAGACAATAATGCTCTCCGTATCCAGGCGTATTGCATATTCTAATGGCATTTGGCTAAATTGAGTATGGATTTAACATCAAAGGCTTCATGAATTTTTCAAATGAGATATTAAAGTCAATATTTCAAGTGAAAGATATTTCAATTTAGTTGCATACACAACAATAAAAAACTTCTACAAGGCAGAGGTACTAGTGGCTGTGGCAGTATTAGTTCATTCAGGAAATTATTAGTTTATAAGAAAATCAAACAGAAGGTTGTGATATGGCAACGACACTGAATAAATTAAGACTAACCGATATGCACTAACATACTTTATCTCTTGGAGTCTGTAGCAGAACTTGCCACTGGCATGTTCAGTGCTTCAAGCAGGGCTTCGTTTGGGGATATTTTGTTTATTAATTTCTAAATTCAAATGGTTAGCATTAAGATTTGCATTCAGAACCTCAGAAATCTGCTTATTTTTATCTCTGAAAGGACTGGGCCTATTATATGCAAAAAAACTCACAGTCTTGTTTATTTTTTAATCTAGGTGCATTTAGCTCCATATTGTCAAAGCTTGTGCTTAGGCAATGCTGCTTCTCTCGCATGGATGTTCAGACTCAGTGCCTGCAAAAAGTCTATTGAGCTTGCGCAACTTTTGTGTCCTGGCAAAGACAGACCATGACTTGCAAGCAATGCAAACACAGAGTCTGATCATTCCTCTCCTATTTTAGGTGCATGGAATCTGTACAATGTTGTATTACGATGTCTTGACATATCAGTGAAGAAAATATATGTTTGCTTCACCTACCACTTATGGGGGAGTGGAATACACTACATATGGATCACAGCACAATTGTGCTACTCTAAGACCAAATACATCATTTCTTCACACATGGGATAGCAGTGACCAGAGATATATATCACCGAAGATAAAATTATTACTGATTTTACTATTCATTCTTATGTTACTGAAAACTAATGATAACTAATAATTAACACTACTACTACTAAGAAACGCTGCATTTGCAGTCACCTGCTCCTGCTACCATTACAAATACAAAAAGGTTTGCTACATGTGTGACACTTCTACAGAAGCCCTCAGTCAACTCTTGCAAATACAAACACAGGTGGGAGGGTAAATTTCTCTGGATACCAGGGGAAAATTACACTGGTTTAAAAGTTTGGTTATCAAGTAGTTTGGTGCCATAACACAGACATTACTACAAAACACTCTGATCCTAGAGCAGTTCCTTGAGACCTATGGGGCGTTTGACTCTACAATATTTATCTGCAGACTTTACCTTTACTGAAAGAGCACTTTGAGAACTCACAATATCCAGAAAAATTAAGCTGGCTGTAACTAAATATTAAACTGCTAGGCCTAATTTAATCATCCATGGTGACTGATGAATCGACATGTTATTCAGAAACACACAAAGCTAGAAGCCTTGTAGGGAACACTTGCAAAGACTGAGCCATGCCATCCTTCCCCCATTGTGGCAGTTTATCCAGTCCCCACCCTACAGCTGTGGGGTCCTAAACAGCTGTGTGTTCACCCCTAGAGCCCTTCTGAAGCTCAGTGTTCAAAGCTTTTTAGTACTGCTGTAAAATGGAAAGTGCCACCACCTCAAAAGCAATCAATCATGGACAAGTATCATCTTCAGAAAACAATACTCAGAAAAACTACTTTTTGTGGTAACATAGATCAGGCAAGTATTGTACGGTTAATAAAATCCACTAATAACTAGAATTTTATTTTCAAAATTACCTCTGGGGCTGGGGAATATGGTTTCCTTTAATTCTGTTGCCATTTCTGGACATCCTTGAGATAGTTTTGAAAACTACAGTTCACATTTAATGAATCAGCAGTGTGTCCAAAAACTTCCCATTGAAATTCTTGAAATTTTGGGGTTTTTTTATGATATTATTTTAAATGACACTGCTAAGATGAAAGATTCCCCCATGATCTCTAGTCACTCTGAGAATCAATGTTTAAGGAATGATCTTATGATTTAAATAATCTAGTATTTCCCTCTTGATTATAGGGATGTACATAAAGGTAAGAGCATCTCTCTTGCAAGATCTAAGTCAAAATGAGAACTCAAACCATTCTTTAGAGCACTGTTAACTAGAAGGGCTATTCAGAGCTCAGATTAGAAGAGGAGACCAAGCTGTAAGATTTGATCTTGGAGAAGTAAATGCTATGCCAATAACATTCATTCACATATCACACTGTACATAACTTCTGTGTTTAAGTTTTAATTGAAAACCTATCTGTAGATTACCCATAGAAATAAAGTGAGGAGATTGTGCTACCTAAACCACGCTTTTGGGTCTTTATTAATTGGTGATAATCTGCACTGATAGGCAAACAACTTCATTGTAGATGTTGCTGACATTAAGATGTAAGACAAGGAAACTACAGAAAGAGCTGATTTAAACAGGTATTTCACATTAACTCAACCATACACGTAGTGCAAAATGTCTCTCATGGGAGTTCAAGTTTTATACTTTATTCTTTGCAATTTTATGTATGTTATTATAAATAAAGAATAATGAAAGTCTATGTGATAGTTACTCCATTTTCTCTAATTTCACAGCTCTCTAAAATTTGCTGGTTTGTTGTTTACGTTTCCTTCTTACTGGAAGGTAGAGAAGGAACTGTAATTATGTAGTTAGAGGGAAACTCATGGCATGGGAAAGGCTGGTTATATTTTTTCTGATCTACCATCCTTACAGCCAGAGCAAGCACAGCTGCTTTCAGACTTGTTAATATATTCTGTAGGGAATGAAAGGCTTGAAAAGGATTGTACTTCGGTGCATTTTCTCCCCCTCCACACAGTAAGTGGAACTGGCAGTCAACCAAAGCTCAGAACATACGCTCCTGAACTGGGTAGAAGAACGTGTGGCATTTCATTAAGGGGAAACAACGCCTCTGGAGCATTGCATAGGACCATCTTCTTTGCAGAAGAACCACCACAAAGGTTGAAGGAAGCAGTCAAAACGCTGGCACAGAAAGGTGGAAAAAGAGTGAGTAGGTGAAGAAGTGATCCCTGGATCACATGCTATACATGCTAATCCTTTTTGTTTCTTTACCTTTTTTATAGGCTAGGTGCACAGCAGAAGTAAGATACAGCAAGGCTCTCAAAAGATTTGTTAGTCTCTATCTGGAAATGTATTTATTACAAAGTCTTAGGTGATCCATAGCACCTGTGATAGTCCTCCAGGCAGGGATGAATTTTGTATGCTTTTATGGAGTGACAAACGGGAAATAACTTAAGAAAACACCTTAGCCAGCAGAAATTGAAATAAAAAGCTGCATGTAGGTCATCTGAAAAGCCAAAAGGTAATTAAAAATCAAATTATTTATCAGGCACACCATGTACAAGAATAGGAATCTAAGTGCAAACTGTAATAAACAAAGTTCCCTAGTAATGTGCACGACACAGATGCTTTCTCCATCAATTTCTTACACATTTTGGAAGCCACACAGTACCAATGAAGGCAACAGGAGAACTTACTCGATTTCAGTAGTTCAGCAGAGCCGTGTGCTTCTCCAGCTCCGTCCCTGAAGAAATGTTATACATCAGGAACTACTCCAGTAATTATCTTCTAACACAGAAGCAATGCCAGCCAAGTTCTGGTAATGGCAGCATTACTGCTGAAAGTTTACATTTTCAAAAGAGAAAACATTTACAGACACAGTCTGGATGTTTTAACTGTCACAGGCCTCAGTGATTTGATCTTGCTTAGCCTTGTGGCCAAGGCATTAAGCTACTGGTACCTGTCTGCCACTTCAACAAATCTTCTCGGTACTTCTCTAATAATCTCAATAATTAATCCAACAAAAATTGAAGAAGAAAATCAAGGGCCATGCCATTATTAACAAATCAGAAACAAAGAAAAAAGTTACTTGTTTGACTAAAAATAGGTCATTCTAGTCCATGATATGACCAGAAAACAACATAAACCTGTAAAGTCTACAGTAATTCAAATTCATTGTACTCATTTTAAATCCCAAGATGCAGAGAAAAACTTTAACTCAGCTGCTTGGTCAATTATTTCCCTTACCCATCAAAACAAAGCAAAACACAAAAAAAAGGGTAGCAAGTTCACTTCCACAGTGGAAAAGCACATAGAAAAGACAAAGCATCTACTATACAAGTGTAATCAAATGCAGGTTTTACCAGAAATATACATAGTACAGATTGGCAAAATACTTAAATAATAAAGTACCCCATGCAATTCCAAGGAAAATTAGATTAGCTATTGAAAAGGACACAAATGCACACAATTCATTACATGGAATATGGTAATGCTTGGCTAAAACTAGAGTTGAGTTCCTCACTTTAATAAGCACAGTCTTCACTCACAAATTAAAAATCAACAAATAAAAAAGATACGAGTATGACCTCATTTACTGGCAGTTGATCAAACTGCAGTTTCTCCTAAAAGTTGTGAAGCCACTGCCTTGTAGCACATGAAGAACTCTTGTTTACTGAACTGATCTGTATAAAGTCTAAATTTTCTTTCTGGCTATAGCATCTGCTTTTCCCTATCAAGATATTTAGGTTTATGTAAACGATAACTTAATGGTTAACTGGAAACATAACGTGATGTTTAAAGTTAAATCATGCTCACTTAACTTCAAAGAATCAATGTACCATCACTGAATAAAAGTACATTTATTTAAGCTAAGGGTACAATTTCTTTAAGCTGAGGTTGTACAATAATACAGCAAGTAGTCCATATGCTACCAAGTGTAGTCTAAATCTTTAACACACATATATCACTCATAAGTTTAAAAACAGCAGTTTTCTTTAATCATACAATGGCACAACTCTTCGTTTACAGGCAGCTGATTAAAATACAGATATATTGTCCTGAACATACAGAAACTGCAGTCACTCAGCCTTTCTTTCAAAACAGTGTTTTTTAAGCTTTGTTCCAGATGACAAATATTGTTAATGATTCCAGAATAGAAATAGACAAAAAAAAAAGGATCCTAAATAACAAAATGAAAGGCATACATCTTCTACCACAACAATCATAAAGCTTCAGGTAGAGAATGGCTGATTCAATTCCCTCCATCCTATTACTGCAGCATTTCAAACATAATCAAAAGAAACTAATTTGAATTTTTGATAAGGAAAGCCAGAAAATAGCTTGATAAACTATGGGTAGACATCTCTAGCTTTAAATTTTATTTACATTAATCCAAATATCTAAAATAGTTGAAACAGAGGGAAGTCTATGCTGAAAGTAGTTATTTCTTAGGGAATGGTCAACAGCCTTGAGCTCCTAAGGAATTGTCCAAATCTGAGTGAATCTCATGAGTTAAGATTCCTGAAAAGGAATAGTTAAGATCCAAAATACAATTCTATCTCTGACCTAGATCCTCTACAGATATCATTTACCCAGGGACTGTAGTCCGATCGAGTGATACATTTTTTAAATCTTTTTCAGGAAGGATGCAATGGGTGTATCATTAAGCTCTTAATCACTTAAATAGGGGAAAAATGATAGTCCTGACAGCTCTGGAAAGTGGTTGACACAGGTTGAGGTTTCCAGCTTTTAGAGGAATGACTATTTCTTTGCCTATATTTCTGAAATGTACACAAAGGATATGATTTTTACCAATCAGCTTGTGAGAAGCTGAAACAGAGAAAAGAATTCTGAACGCACAGCCCACGTAAAACGTGCACACAAAGAATTCTGGAACTCTGAATTTACAATATATTTGTTCAATATTTAGACATGGAGAAAAGATACTGTGATTACACTAAATGAGTTTTGGCCAAAGAATGAAAGGGATAGAAGTTGAACGAGTTTGAAATATTCTGTCATTCATTTTCTTTCTTAAAAGTATTTGTCCTACAGAAAAGTATTTCTTTTCAATAATAGGATATCTTTTGGAGTCTTAGATTTTTTTTAATCTGGTATCCTGGATATCTATTATCAATTATTTACTGAATATCTGTAAAATCTGAAATCACAGCTGCCTATTCCATACATCAATTTTTCAAGTATTGTTTTACTACAAGACAATTTGGCTAATAATTAATAAATCAATGGACTAGACAATGTACTTCTTACACTGAGTCCTTCAAATTTGTTACTGTACTTTATAATCTCTATTGGGACTTCACAATCTTTTGAAAATGTACCTTGTGACTATTGCTACACTTAAACATACAGACAATTGGGAAGAAAAAAATTGACATAGGTTGTTATATGGGACAACTCACAGATAAAATTTTTGGTTAGATTGAAGCAGATTTGATTACAAAAGACAGGGTTGAACATATCTTGGGTTTTTCCTGTTCTCTCTCTCCTCCTATGAGGTACTTGGATGGTGATAAAATGTTTTCAATAACGAAAAACCCTCATGTGTAAAGGTAACATTCTGCAAATGTGTTTAGAATATTTTGTGATGGAATAGCCAAAAAGCTGTCTCACTACCAAAAGCCACTTCCAGACTTTTCTGGATACCACGTAGCACTGCTATTCACTCACACCCTTTACCCTGTGGGCCTGATACATCACCCACTGAAATTTGTTTATAGCCTTAGTGGATGCTGGATCAGAGTCCCTTCATTTCTTATGTTGTACTGTCAGAGTCTTAAAAATCCAAGTGGCAAAGTCTGTGGGTAACATTACTGCCTTGTCTATTAAGTTAAAACACAAACAACCACATTTCATAGCACAGAAATAAATTTGTGCAATTATCTACATAGGCAAGGGTGATCCACAACAATAGAAATTTGAAATTTATCTTTCATCCATTTTCTGTTTTCACAAATAGAAATGTCAGTTATTCATTATAATTTGAAAAACAGAATACACTGCCCATTATCTGCCTGAGAAACTCATCCTGATGAATCAACTGCACAACAGATAACACAAACAATACATGAAAGATCCCATGGAAGATCAGGTACTGCATATCTAATTGTGTTTGTGGATACAGTTCTATGTAACAAGAGTTATATAGTATAATAATCTTTTACAGAATGGACTAATATTTATAAAGCACCATAAGGGATCTTGCACACCGTCAGACAGGATTAGTTATTATTCCTCTAACACTCATTATCTACCAATGACTAAGCACTGGACACAATAAAATACTTGTTTATAATTTTATGTACATATTTTGACAGATTTTTTTTGGAGAACAGCATTTTGCTGTGAACTGAATGCTGAGCCATGAACCAGGAGCTGTTCAGTTTTAACCTTCCCTTCAGTAACAGGTTCTTGAGCCTGCAGCCTTAAGCAAACCACTTCCTTCATTTGCAAAGTGAAGATATAAACGCTTGCTTACCTAGAGAAGGGTATGAGAAACTACCAGGCCTTCAGAACCAAACGCCAAGTCTGACAAATTCATAATGTATTTGGCAAGGAAAGATTGCAGAGTGTGCTGCAATTCCAGTGTTGCTTTGGCACCCTATTGTATTTTCTCTGTATGCTTTCCAGGGTAAGTTTCAGTCTCTGACCTCCAGACCTGCAGACAGTTATATCTGCTAAACTATAGCCACAGAATTTGTCCTTCTGACTTCAGGAGGATTTATTAGATGCCTAAAGGTAAGGAAGTAAGCAAATGTTTCCAGAGTGAGGGCTACATTTGGTGAAGGGCCAATTTTCCCAATTGAAAATGTATAAATAAAAATCATGCCTAATTTGCTTCCATTACTAATGCTTTATATACTATATAATTGGAAGCAAATTAGATGCTTTATTTTAAATTGTTTACATACAAATCTTGTTCTCTTAAAGAGAAGAAATCAACAGCCATTTCTCTTCTAATTTGTTATTGTTGTCACATATTACAAAGACTGAGCATAAGGGACTTTTTTTCCCCATTATCTCACTATGTACTGAAGTGAAACATTTGATATAACACTTCCCAACTGAAATCAAATTAAAAAGTATTTTGATTTGGAGAGCACCAATAAATGGAAAAATAATCTCAAAGGTTTATTAATCTAGGATAGTTTCATATTTGATTCACACACAAGTTTCCCCAGCCATTTTAAAGATTTCCCTTGTATTCTTCATACACATTATAAGAAAATGATTCATGCAACTGAGAACGTCACTAAATAATACATACAGTTAGCATCACTTTTGTTAAACTGTCACTGTATTCCTTAAAATAACCTGACTCTTTCTGTTAAAAAAAGAAGTTAAAATGTCTCACAAATACCAGTTATGGACTCATTCTCTCAAAGATAATTCAGTAAAAAATAATGATGACGTAGCAGAGAGGTAAGACCTTAAATTTATGAACAAGACACAAGTCATCAACAGGAGCTCACAGAAATGAAACTACATGTCATCTGCTTTATTGACAGATAAAGATTCAGAAGAGCATGATTATCTTGTGTCTTGTTTCAGTGTCACTCCACAACTGAACGTATATGAATATCATTCTGAGCCCATCACACATTGAAGCATAACTACTTGTGTGGTAAACTAGTACAGGTACATTCCACTCTCATAACACATCTGACCAAAGAGTCAGCAAAGTTACTACTCTTTATCATATGTCCTTCAGAGCTCTGTTTTCTTGCAAGCACCCTGACACTCCATCCACTCTGGAAACACACAAAACATATGAGACTTTTTATGAGGCATACAGTGAAAACAAGTCACATCAAAACATGAATTATTTTTTCACTACACAGATTATTAAACAACAATTAAAAAAAAAAAATCACAACAAATGGCTTTGATGGAACTTCAAGCTTGTAGGCAGATGGAAAATAAAAGGATAAACTCTGCCTTCCTTGCATTCCTTGATTTTTAAATGCCATCATCACCCTAACTACAGTTTTGTATGACTCATGTAAATTCTTCTCATTTATATCCATGAGAACTACATCTACCACAATCAGGAAAAGAAAATAAGTATGTTCTTTAGGATCTAGAATGTGAGACCTCTTTCTTCAATTACCCCTGGAATAAGTTCCCTAGCCTTGATGATGTTCTAGGTGCTTGGAATGTATTCTGTCCTGTAACAATTGAAGCTTTCCAAGAAGACACAGTTTTGTTAAATCCTCACAATTTCTTTAAAGCAGACATTGAATTACATAGAAATTATTTGAAAGGATACAACTTGCCTCACTCATAGCCATATTTTAAATTACACAAAACTTAGTAACTGTGAAATTGTTGCTCCTCTCCAACCTTATCATGGCTTTCTCTCATTTGGGAGATTTGTATCAGTCAGGAGATTGCTGATAGTACCTATATTTTGTAAAACTCTTTATCAATGGTGCTTATTTTAAACATAAAATAAAGAACTTCATCTGTTAATATGTTCTTCTCTTCAGAAATCAGCAGTATACTTATACGTACTACAAGTGGGAAGTAACATCAAGTATGCTATTTAACAGCAGAAGTACAGAAACAGAAGTGAGGCTGCCTAAGGAACACTCTTCAAGTAGCTCAGTCTCCTTTACAAATACTTTCCATGCAGTTCTGGATCTAAGTAATTCCAACAATGTCTGTTTTCTAAGAACACCAGATCCTTAATGGAAAAACTGCTGCTAGCTATGTGTTCATTAGAATTGGAAATGGAGAGTCACTCTTCTAGCCTGGAGCCAGAAGGTGGGCTATCTTGGAGGCAGGGTTGATAGCTTTTGAATACCAGATGAAGTCTATAGATACAAGACTGGTGTCAAATGACAAGAGCCTTAAGCAGATGGATGACAATGTGTGTGCACTATAGGCTGTTGTTAATTTACTAGCTAGAGATAATGCTTTTTTAAAATTAAAAATGATTCATTGGAAAACAGCCCAAGAGGCCACAGCCTGCAGATTTCAGGCCTCCTGGCAGGTTTGCATTTTGGGGGAATATGTTTTTTTAGAGTTATGAAAATTAAAATTGCGTGTTAGAGAGAAAGAAAACGTAATTGTTTCTCTTACTAGAAATTTAAGCTATTCACAGTCTGGATTTGTAATTCACAAGTATATTTTCAGTAAAATGGGATAAACTAGCTGTAGTAACTCATAGACAAGATACAGATTAGCAATGGCAAAGAAGCACAATATTAATGAATTGTCAAGGAGCAAGATGTGAGGTTTATGTTTATAACTATGCTTTACGCTTTATTACTTTAGCATGACCATATACAAAGTTCTTCTTTTTCACTATTGCTCTGAATAGAACTTTGCTTTGCTTTTAGGTTATGTTGGAAATAACACTTGTCCTCTGCTTTGATTCGGGGAGGAAAATTCCCTGTCATGTCTCTTGCAAGAGCATCAGTATATTGCCATATCAAAACACAGACAGGACTGAATTGTCTCCTTGCTGCAAACATATGACCAGTCATCAGATTCAGTGTAAAATTTCTGAGGGAGTCCAGTTTGATAAAGAAATGAGTTATCTCCAAAAGCAAAAAAGGGACGTGTAGAGAACAAGTACACAAGTGTATCACTTCTCATATCAGTCTCTGAGGGCTACCACATACTATGCTGTCTAAAATTTAATGGGGCACTCACTACCATCTAAGTTTAAGAAAACAGTGAAGAATTTGCTTTCCAGAGAGGCTGGGCTCTGACTGTCTACATAGCCAAAGCCATATTTGATCCCTATAATTACTTATCAATGGCACTGTAACAGCCTAACTCCTTGCCTTACAACCAGACTCTGGCAGACCTAAAAAACATGAGGAAGCACAACCCTAAAACTTAATATTAACCTATCAGCTATCCAATGTAGAAATAACAATGTCTAGCAATTTTACAGCCTTTTTGCCCCTGCAGGTGTTGGTGTCCACTGGATATGATTACCCATATAATCCCAGTTTAAAGATATAAAGAAGCAAAGTGATGTATCAATGACAAATTCCGAAGAATCTAGTTCTTGTGACACCCAGTCCTATATCCTTGCAGTTGGAACACAGAATTCACACAGTTTTTAAATCCATAACAGCATTGAGCTGATGTAGAAAGCCTTCTACTCTATTCCAGCACACTCTACACTGACTCAGCACCACTGAGCTCAAAATTATTACTAATGGTTTATACACATGTGAATGAGTGCAGAATTAAATGTGATATTTAAAGAAGCATTCTTCAAAGCTTAAAAAGAAATGAAAGAAGAGGAGGAATATGCATATACTGAATTAGTTATCCTGCATAATATACCACAATCGAGGTCACATATAAATATTTATGTACAGTGCACTGCCCGTGCAATTTTGTACCAATTCTCCTCAGACAGTGATGGTGCCAGACACCTCACATTTTTCAGCTTTAGAAAACTGTAAGACAAAAGTATCAACCACAGAGACTTTGGTCACAAGCATGTTAGATATTTCAGTGCAGCAGCAGCTATGTGAAAGCACTTCTCATTTCTATTTGAAGGTGAAAGGCTGACTTTACAAAAAAGTTTCTCTCTCTTTTTTTAGTCCTATACAACACCACCTGTCTCATCAGCAGGACCACTCTAAAGGGATGGGCCTCAAGGCACCTCAGTCCCAAGATTCTCCATGCCTCATTCTTCATCCACGCTGCTAGTAATGTACCATCACTGGCACAGTTACACCTGAACACTCTGGTGCTGCCAAACACCTGGCTTGATTTTCCACTGTCCAAATGAAAAATAAGCATAATCTGCTTTTTGAGGATACAGCAAATGAGGGAGTTCATGACAAATTGTGTTGGTTTATGCAGAATAGTGATAATAAGATACAAATGAGATTTTTTTTTGCTTAATGTATAATACTAATCACGTTTCAACAAATGCTGTGCCCTTCTAATTAGAGAGAATGCATAAAATCAGCTCAATTTATTTGTGACTAGTTATAAATAGTTTAAATATTTACTAGAGATTTACTCTAACGTTTGAAATTATTTGAAACAGTTCTTGCAGTAAAAGCAGACCTAGTAACATAAAAGAGGTTACAATTCTAACTTCTGCCCTCCCTTTCATTATGCAGCGTGTGATGTATACCCTCGGTTTTCAAGATGCAAGAGAAAGGATATTATTGATTTACATGCTAATTCTCCAACTGTTACTAATTTTCTTGATTCCTGCTTCCAAAGTTGCACTTCCAACATTCATCACTGTAGTACACTAGAGGGGCTGAGCATCTTTTTCAATAAATTACAGGAACTATGACTAATTATAGTGATATTAACTATGCAAAGTAATGTGTAACTTAAAATGGATACGTTTATCATTTCAAATTATGCTTTTGACTCTTGATGGCCTAATACATGGATGCTTTCTCTTTTTTTTCCCTAGCACAGATTATGAACTGCGCTATATTTCTTTTAAAAATCTGTTTCACAAATATAGACACACCTTGTGAATTTGATGAATGGAGATAAATCATTTACATCCCATAGAATGCTTAGTGGGTAGAGGACAAGATTAGTACCAAGGGCAAGTAGGGCCAAATCCTGATTGTTTTAGCAAAGCACTCGGGATTCAGCTTGAACAGTGCCATTAGCATGTATTTAGTCCACAGGATTTGTACCATATACTTCATGTCTTCCTAAAGCTAAAAAGCTAGTAGTCTAAGACGATTGTCTGACAATAACAGCAATGCCTAACATTCAAAGCAAAATTATCAAGTGTAACTGGCTTCCAGTAGTATGCAAAGTGTGTTGCAAATGTTTAAGATAGAGAAGCTTTAGAACAACAGTGGTGCAGCTGTGCCCAGTGTAAGAATTTATAAAGCAGCAAGGCTTTTTAATGTGGCACCATATTCCTTCCAGCCTGGAAGACATGTAACTTCTGCCATCTTGGCCATTTTCACATTACCTAGTATTTCATAGTACAGAAGTATTACTCTTAGTAAGCAAACAAAATTAAGGAATAACATAAGACTGGTATGTTGCAGAGATATTGCCAGAGAAAATAAAGTTGTACAGATGGGTAGTGCATAGATTTCTCCACAGAATTTGCAGGAACAGACTACCAGAGATCAAAGAGTATGCCAAGGCCATTCCATGAAGTTAGACTATTGTTTCCCACTGCACTAGAATAGTCTATGCATTAAACATACAGACATCTTCAGAGGCTTATCAGGGGAACATCTGCACCTGACCGCTTCCGTTAGTTCCATGCTTAGCCAATACATCCACTTCTTCTACTGAGTACTGGGATCAACATTTTTGTGCTTGGATGATATTGTCCTTGAAAACCTGCATCTTTTCTGGGCACACGTGCCATTGAGAGCTGCTTCCTATGGGATCTGACCATGATTTTCCTTAATCAGTCAAAGCTGACTCTCCTAAGGCCCAGGGACTGCACTCTACCACTCTCCTTCCTTGTTGCCCTTAGGACTACGAACATCACTTCTATAGTCAAGGCTGCCATTGACTACCACAGCCTCAATCAATCCTTCCTGTTTGTGAGCAACAGCAGATTTAGTTGCAAATCACCCCAGTTGGCCCTTCCAATACCCCTAAAGTTATCCCTGCCACTCTCCAGAAATCTTTTTGACTGCTTGTCTCCAAACATCTGCCCTTCCATTAAATGTAGATTTTCCTAAAGATAGAGGAAGAGTCAATTGAGGTTGCCCTTATTGAAATGCCTTAAACAATTAAACAGGATTATTAGAATTTTAGTTATGTAGTCTTCTAACAAATATTTATAATGGCATTTTACAGCACTTTGAGCACCTGCAGTGTTAATCTTCTACCTGCTGGACAACAGGCAATGAACTACCTTATGATTCAATGAAACTTCAGCATTGCACAGCAGGGTAAATCAGGCCACTACACCATTCAAAGAACAACAGAAAACACAGGAAGTAACACCAATGAGCTTATGGGTAAGTGTATCCTTTTCTTTAGCTACAGAAAACCCCATAAACTAGCACATTGTTTTGGGATAAACTTGGAGAAGGTTGGAGAAAGGTTTTGCTGAGTTATCATCATAACTGGATATCTGATCTCTTGAAGAAAAGTACAGATTGTCTCGTACTTCTATTGTTACTAATATTTCTAGGCTTCTAGGTCTCATTTCTTCTCACTTTTGCTGCACTGGGAAGAGCGGGGCCAGACAACTCTCAGTTTTGTTTTATCATCTGCAAACTAGAACTTCTTCTGATCAGAGGACAATGATTATTTAAGTGATGACCTGGGTATCACCAATAACATTAAAACATAAATAAATCCCTTTTTAATTATGCTGTCTTGTGGTGGAGCTGTTTGTTACTTTGACTGGGTACATGCTATGAACACTCACTAAAGATAATTTTGGCTCTTAGAAACTATATTGGTAACCAGGAAGGAAATCAGCCATCTTTCGTCTCATCAGAGGAAATGAAATGCTCTTCCCAGAGGCCTTTAAGGAAGCTCTTTCCCTCCACACAACTCCCAGGAGGGTTCCTTCCACTCAGACATGCTTACTGTATCACTGTGGTTACCTCATCAGCCCTGCTTCACACAGACCTGCCTCAGGTCACCAGGAGGGACAGAATTGCTAATGAGGCTTCTCTTGCTTTTGAGGGATTTACTGGATACTGGGGCACCAGTGATGTCTGCTCTGCTTAGAGAGTCTTCTGCAATTCACTGTCTCTCAACCTCCAATATTCTCCAGTTTATCATGTAGTCTTAAGATCTGGCCCTGGTATGGCAGGTAGTTCACAGAACCCCCATGAGAACAATCTGTACACCTCACCTGGTCTCTAAATGCTGATACATACCTAGAACAGGAGGAGGATTTGCAAAACTGGTTCTTGAAAGAGATTGTGCTAACATGCCCTCTTCAAACTCCAAATACAGCACAAAGTAGAACAACATAATATTTTGTGTTGGAAAGCACCACAGAAGGTCACCTCATCCAACACTATGCTCAAAGACAAGAGTCCACAAGACAAGGTTCAGTCAAGATCTAAATATCCACAAGTAACCAGAGTCTCAGGATAATTTGTTCCAGTACACAATTGCTCTCATGAGAAAAAAAAAAATCTAATCCTTATATCTAATGTTTTCTATTCTAACTTTTGTCTCTTGCTTTTCATTCAGCTACTTTATATCTCCATCAAGAATGTGTCTCTCTTTTCTAGATTCTCCCATTAGAAAGCTATAGACAGCAATAAGGTAGCTCCTTAGCCTTGTCTTCTTAAAGCTGAGCAAATCCTTGTAGGTAATACTCTCCAGAATTCTTCATATATAGTGGCTTTGATTACTAAACAAAAATTCAAAGAAGCTTTGGTAGAAGACAATTTCTGAGACTATTTAAAATCAGAAGTGGAAATCACTTACTAGCATCATTTACAATTTTAAAGCACAGCTCACAGCTGTCCTAGTTATGTTCTTATCAATCTCTTCTGGAAAAGTATTCTCAAGTCCTTTACCTCATCTAATGTTTTCTAATTCTCATCTCAAGAAAATCTACTCTCAGGAAGTCATTGAGAGTTCAAAATCCAATTAAACGAAAATGCTGTGCGATAAAATTTACCATGGATGCATCAACCATGCTCTTTAAGTAGAGCTCAGAGACTCTCAAATTTGAAAATTCCTGTTCAAAATCTTGGCCACTTTAGAATCTCTTCAAACAGTATGTCCAAAACAAGGAATAATGAGATTCTGCCCTTGCAATGTCTTCTGGAGCTCAACACAATTCATTACCATTATTACTTAGAACAAATACACAGCTTTAAGCAACATGAAAAAAAAGAACTTGTCTACAATTCAGAACATTTCACATGACTGAAACTATGTATGTGCTTTGCTTGGTTCCTTAACTGTTTTATTTTACTCTGCAGGGAAAGGTAAAAATTTAAAGTTCATAATAACTGAACTACTACAAATTGTAAAATTCAGCAGCATTTATAAATTTCCCTTTTTGTAAACACACCCTTTTTGTTGTGTTCCATGCTTTTAATGGTATATTTAAAAAAAATAAATCATTTCAGCCTTGGAAATCAGAATCCCAGATCCTGTGTTTATGTATTATGATTAGATATAGTCTAGTGAATTGCTTTCTCCTACTGTATCCTGTTTCTATACGTCTTCTTAACTTCAAATGTTTTTGATTTAGCTGTAAAATTAAAAATGTAGACATTTCTGTTTAAATCTGCCCTGGTCTACTCTAGGAGGCCCAACATTCTAAATATTGTTCCAATAATTTTTTTCCCCCTCAGATGTTACATTTGTTTGGTCACACAAAGGTACAATAAGACGGTAAACATATACACTTTACAAGTGGCTGGAAATGTACAACCTACTCTCTTTTCCAGTGTGCATCAATTTAGAGACAGGAGACTAATAAATGAATTTGCCTTACAGGGGCAGAAGACAAACAAAACATTGCTATGCTATTATGTCACAGGGAGAAGCAAAGTTTTTATATTTGATTAAGAATATACAAGGATGGGGAGGTATGGCATGACTAAGAGAGTACAAATGTGATCCATTGGGGCCCAGCTGCAAATAGGACATCTAATGTGGAGTTCTTGAGGCTCCTGACTGATACCATGAATCTCATCCAAAGTCATAAAGGTAGCCATTGTGGAATGACCAACTGCTAAAATCTTTCCTATTTTTTTCTAAGCATTTTCTAACCTTTCCCAATCACTGCACTGCTGAGAATGAACCAAGCTTTAGGATGTAGGGGTGGGGAGAGTCCTGCCTCTCTTTCTCCTCACTGTAAATTTGGAGATTGCCCATTCGACACAACTGATTATTTCCAAACAAGGCACTGAATGATTTCAAGGGTAGTGATGTACAGCCTTTACCAATGCTTTTATTTTAAGCCTCAAAGACACACAAATTGATATTTAAGGAGTGCTTCCTGGAGAATTTATAACATCCAAATCTCCCACATTGAGAATACTGAGGTTTCTTGAAAGGAATGAAGAAATATGGCCATTTAAACTGCTCAACATAATTAAAATACTCCTAACTAGTTACTCTCAGAGAAGAAAACCACTACAGTTTCACAGACAAAATACCGGTTCCTCCTTAGACAGATTTTAAATAAGGCTTAAGTGGGATATCAGTGACTGACTGAAATATGCTCATGTTTCTTAGCTTCTCCAGAAAGGATTTCCTCTGAATCTAAATTGGAATAGTCTAATGGCTTTGACTCAACTATGTTTCTGAACATAGAGAAAGTAGGGTCTCTTACTTGATATCTTCTCTTGATATAATATTAAGAGACATTTAATTGCCTGTAAATTCTTTCATTAGTCTACCAGAACTCTGGCTTCAGAGAGAGGGGAGTATGATGGAAGATTGTATCTCTGTACAGTCCAACATCTTCATCAATGATATATTACACTGAAAGGCACCAAATACATCAGTATCAAGTGTCCCGTACACATGAAAATTGTTCAGGCTGATTTTACAGACGTGAACATGCTGAAGTACAGCCATGCCCAGCTGCCTGAGCAATTTCTTCACTCTAAACAATTGGACTCAAAGAGCAGTGCTGATGCCAAAAGCCGAGGGGCAAAACTGTGCAAAGACTGTAGAACTACCAGGGCTCACAGGAGTTCAAAGCAAGGGGAGGGGGATTAATTCCAAGGTGTGCATGTGAGTAACCACAGTTGCAGTGTGACATTATAAGCAGATAAATATGAGGGTACAACTATTTCCTAGGCACAGCACAAAAGTTTCTGGAGTTAAACTTTTTTTGAAAGCCCATGTGAGTTCCTATGGAGCTTCTTTCACAATGAAATGCTTTAGATATTTCAATAAATAAACTGTTTATGTCATATATTGGCCTGACTTCAGTAGAATTTTATGAAATTCAAACTTCAGTAAAACTTAAATGTATATATACCCTCTTCATTTCATAAAATGGTCAAATTTCTGCATCCTTGAACCCCTCTTTGCATGAGAAATTATAGTAACATCAAAGACATCAAGACCATCCTGGGTATGTAATAGCAGATTTCTGCGAACGCAGACTGAAAGCCCAGGTTCTCTGGAGACCAGTTCACTTGGCTAACACATAAGTCACAAGCAGACTGTTTCTAGTACTCCTATTGGTTTCTTTAAAATCTTATCTATGCTTTTATGCTTGCCATGGTTTGGATGTCCAACAGAAGCCCACCTATAGCAGTTCTTTTCTTACTACACATGTTTAAAAACTTGGTCTTTGAAAATACTAGTCCTGCAGCATCCTTCAAATCACACTTATTCTTAACATTAACAGTAAAGCTGATAAATCTGAACAAACAGGAAGAATGTATTTTACTTTCTCATTGTGCAAATAACATCTTTTAAATTAAAAGAACTGTTCCCACAGAGTTAACACCAGGTCTGTCCTGTCCAGGTCTGTCTGTCCTTCTTCCTATGGAGTGTACCTAAAAGTGTAGGCTCTAAATGGCCAGAGTGACTCCCACTCAGACTAGATGGTGATCTGGCCCAGAATTCTATTCCAGCATCACTTACAACTTCAGTTCAAAATAGGTTAACACTTATGAGTAAATGGAATCTCAGATATGAGCTGTGTCACACTACCAATGTGCTTTCACAGCACGGATTCTAGGACACTCCGGTGCAGTTGCTCACTGCTGCTGATCCCATTTAGCATGCTAATTCCAACTCCTATTAAAGCGGCAGGAAGACAAGATCCTAACTTGTTACAATTCATTTCTATATTGCTGAGGCCATTTCAGCTCACTGAAATGTTCAGAGAAGTTTTCATTACTCTCTGGTTCATGTCGCAGTTAACGTCCTTGAGCTCTACATTCCTGTGTCCATTTAAAAATGGGGAAGAAACCTGGGTTGCCCTTATTTAGTTATACAACCCCTGAGTTGATAATTTGAAAAATCTTCATTTGCAATTGCTCAAGTGAATAGTGAAATCGTTTCCTGAACAGCATCGCTGGCGTTTCAGGTTCCCCTCAATGTTAGGAAGGCTATGTTAATTCTCTATCAGTGTTCTTTAATAAAACAGCACAGCAGCAAATACCAAAAAAAGAAGTTTCATGCTTAAGATACTTCATCTTAGAAAAATGTAATGTTCAATTCATGTTTCTTGCTGGTTTATAGACACTGATAAGTGTTGGACTTTCAATTCCTTCTATGTCCTGAACATTCATTACATTTACACATTTTACAGTTCTCTCGTATTTTTGCAATATATTTTCCTGAATCAGCTGATGACATTTAATGGAATGTTTAAGACAACAATATAAAACCATAAATGTTTTTGCTTATTCTAGAGAAAAAAAAAATCTGTGCATGTAGATTGGTTTTCAAAATTAAAAGCCATGTTTGTGTGCCCAGCATTTTTGCTTCTGCTATACATATTAAAATACAACTAAGTGCCTCTTATGCAATACTGCAGCATAAGTACAAATAACAAGCGTTTGTACTTTACAAGCAAGCTATATGATTAAGGAGCTATTAATGAAGTGAAACAAAACCTCAGTGCTAGAATGTAATAGTCCATGAAATTCTTATGGGGAGAAAGGGAATCTGCAGTGAATAAATATTAACCTAAATGCTATAGAAAACATAAAGGAAGGGAGGAAAAAAAAAAGCATTTTAAAAGCCAAAATTTTGCTAAAAACTGCTGACTACTTAAGGAAAGTCTATTTGCATACCACAGGGCTCCATCTGCTGTGGAAAATACAGGCTGCAAGAATGATTTAATATTTAATAGAAGTAGTGGCCGTTGTTAATTATAATTTGCACATTTACAAATCAGCACTGATAGCAATACAAATTATGAAATATAAGGGTGTTATGCTGGATACTGGGGAAAATAAGATGACAGACAAAGTTAATGGAGTATCCCTAACAACAGCTCTGTCAGAACACATCAGAGAACTAATCCAGTTACAAAGAGCCTGCAATGGAGAATCTATTTAAAATATTAAAATGCTGTTTGGTAAAAGCTTTTTCATAGTGCATTTTACTTAAACAGTTGCTTATTGCTCATGGGTCATTAGCTGTACACCCAGATGCATTCTGCAAACCACCATTTGAAAGAACAGTAGAAATTAAATAACAAATATATTTCTGCAGCATTTTCCCTGAAATCTAGAAACAGTTTACTGCAGAATACAGACAGAAAAACAGTATCAGCTGCTTCCAAGTTAGGTGCTGTTGCTGCTACAATAACTAGATATTTTCTTTCCTACAAAGAAACTACGTGCTATGGAGAACTTGACTCTTTTGAAAAATATTCCAGTCCTGGAAGAGAGTCCAAGAGGATTAAGAGACTGAAATGCAGAGCGAGTCATTCCAATACCATGGGCCTGGTTCTAGTTTAAGACTTAACATTACTTTGATTTCAACACTGAAGGTATCAATTGACTCTTATTTAGTAAAAGCACAGAAATTACCAATTAGCATTTGCATTTATCTTCTGTTTCACCTCACTTTTCTCATCATCATGTAATATAGATTACAGACAGAAACTATTAATGCACTAATGCTTTAATAGCAACCTTGCTCACTGAGTCATTCATGCTGCTACTGATTTCTGTGTTTTCACGTTACGTCGGTGGTCTGTAATATAAACCATGAGGCAACCCTAACATCATTTAATTCAATAGATAGCTTAGCATTTGCATCACCTGCTAGACACAAGGCAAAAGCCCATCATATTCCCAGTATACTGTCCATTGTAATACTTGTAAACCAATTGTGCTCCTGTAGTACGACAAATCATACCGTCTAAGGAAAGAGACACAATAACTGTCCACTTACAGTCCAGCAGCTTAAGAACTACATTTTAGCCTGAAATCTGAAATACTGTCCATGGGTCACTCTAGACTGATCTAACAGTGATTAGCTTACACGTTCTGCTGGAAAAAGTCAGAAGTACCTCGTTGTGGCTGCAGCTTCTTTTGTCCATGAATATTGGCTTTTCTTTTTGTTTTGTGTCCACAAAATGAAGGATGATGAACTAGACAAGATGTCTCTTCCTGGATATGTTGATGGAAATCATCTGGGGAACCAAAACTACTGCTATATGGGCACAATACTGAAGTTATGACAAAACTATAAGCCTACACTGCATTTAGTCTTCACCTTGTTTCTAAACCCACTAGCTGGGTATGTAAACGTTTCTTTTACTGGAGTGTGACATAAGACACACTTAGATGTATTAACCTCAGTCACACAATGTCAGTAAGGCTCCAAAAAATGTTACTCGGCATCAAATGAAAAGCAGTATTTCAATGTTACTAACAGTATCCTCCAATGCAGAATCAGTATCTGCCTATTGTCACCTTTATCACTTCCTTCCCTTAGTCGTGAATTTCTATACAGAAATCATTCTCACACATCCATGCCTCCAAAAAGAGGAAAAAACAGATTTTGCTATTTTTAACACCGAGTCTCTTTTTATTGTGGTGTAATCATAAAGATGATTATAATACTATAAAAATTAATGCCGAACAATTGCATAATGTACTCATGCTGGGTTTTTTTACAAATTTATTTTCTTGTGCTTTTTGGGGTCTGTAAGGATCATCAGCTCTTGTAAAAATTATCCAGAATTTTAGGCAGCCTGTTCTACAGCAAGCTGCCAAGACCTCATTTGACCACTGATGTCCCAAGTCTGCAGTAGTTGAGGGCAATCTCTCCTTTTTGTTAGGCAACAATTCTACTCCACAAAGAAAAGATGTTACAAGACACAACACTGATTGCTGCAAGTTTCTCTCTTTTGCAAAACACAAAAATCTCTGATTAGCAAAAGAACTAAGAAATGAAAAATAAAAATGAAATAGTTGAAGCAGAGAATGCAATTCTCTTCTATGAAAACCAGATCAAAATAACAGCACTTTCAGATATTTTTACATTCCTTTTTTTGTTATGCTAGTGGTGCAAAGGGGACATAAAGACTATGTTAACACACATCTGAAGATGTCCTTGTTACCAAAGGCTCCTCAGACCACTACAAAACCTAGATTGCTCAATCTCAGTGCACAAGTACTCTGCAGAACAGGCCAGAGAAGAAACATAGCAAGAACAGTTAGTGAAGCAGTTCTTCAGCAGCTGTTACTTCATTTGGCACTGTTATCTCTATTTATACTAGAGACTGATTTTTTCCTTCAGCAATCTCTAAGGTTAACATTAAAAAAATCACTGACATACCCGTTGTTTTTCATTGTGTCAAGTGTTGATCTAGTAAGCATATGACAGTCCATCCTAAATCATACAGAAAGACTATTAACGGTACACTAAACCATCATTACTTCATTTACACCAGGGGAAAAAAAGCAATGCACAATATTCGGTGAGGGCCGGCAAGAGAAATAGATAATTAAACTTCCTACAGTTAACAAGAACTAGCACAGTCTCTCTGTGCTTATCCTGGCCTGCCAAGACTGCATCATTTTAACATCTACATGTTCACTTACTATGCCATGGGTCAGATCAAATAGCCATGCAAGTTCCAATTTCCAGAGACCAAATAATACCTAACTCCCATTTACTCCTCAGAAATCTCTTTTGTAGTAATCATTTTCATTCTGGGTCAAATATACACTTCACAAAACACATCTAACAAATTTATGGGTGTTCCTCTAAAGTCAGCGAAGTATTTTTACACAATAGTCCATAATGAGTATAGAGAACCTGCTCTATTTACCAGGCACTGTAATTTCTTGCTCAGAAAACATGAAAATAGAAACACATGTAGTAAATTTTACTTTCCTACTTGGTCTCTTGATAGCTGCACAAAAGGAATAAATAATTGCATGGATAGTGAAGATGTTTTGTTTTGCATAATTATACTGTATTTAGCTAGGAGAATGAAAGGTTCTGTTATATAGACACCACTACTCCCTAGTCCTGTAGGTCAGACTTTCCTGAAAGGTAGCTAAAACCCTAGCTCCAGCAAGTTCATGTTGTTGTGACAATTAAGCAAAGTAGTCAGAATGGCATTTTCAGAAGATTGTGTTCTGCAGGATGATGAGCACTCGGCTCCGTGGAAATTCTTAGCAAAGCAGCACCCCACACAAATGGTAACTTTTATAGTCCTTGCAACTAATTATACTGGGGATTCCTGAAAACCCTGGAATCACAGAATCACCGAATGGTAGGGACCTCTAAAGATCATCTAGTCCAAGCCCCTGCTAAAGTAGGTCCACCTAGATCCAGTCACACAGGAATATGTCCAGGCAGGTTTTGAAAAACTCCATAGAAAGAGACTCCACACCCTCCCTGGGCAGCCTGTGCCAGGCCTTCATCACCTCAACAGTAAAGAAGTTCTTCCATAATTTGAGTGGAACTTTTTGTCTTCCAGTTTTTGTCCACTATCCCCCAGTCCTAGCACTGGGCACTACAGAAAAAAGTGTTGCCCCATCCCCTTGACATACACCTTTCAAATACTTGTATTAATGAGATCCTCCCTCAGTCTCCTATTCTCCAGGCTGAACAGTCCCAGGCCCCACAGCCTTTCCCCATAAGGAAGATGCTCCAGTCCCCTGATCATCTTGGTAGGCTTGCACTGGACTCTCTCCAGAAGTTCCCTGCCCCTCTTGAGCTGGGGAGCCCAGAACTGAACACAATAGTCCAGATGAGGCCCCATCATAGAGGAATAGAAGGGGAGCAGAACCTCCTTTGACCTGCTAGACACACTCTTCTCGATGCATTCCAGGATGCCTTTGGCCTTCTTGATCACTATGGCACATTGCTGGCTCATATTTCATTTATTATCTTGACTTTTTCCATAGCTGGGAAAGTGCATGGAGTATCCAGTGATAAGCTAATGCAGAAGTTGAGCTTGAACAGTATCAGAAACTGTTGCATTTGAATGCTTCCTACAGGTCATAGAGCAGTGAAGATGAATCTAATTAGGATGAAGTTTAGCCAGCAGCCACTTCGGATTAGATATGAACACTGTTCTAAAGTTAAAAATCTTCATGACCTCCTCTCAGTTCCAAACTATCTGGAACTGTGACAACCATATTTCAATAGTCTCTTCACCATTAATAATATTTTCTCCTGGAGTTTTTACTTTGAAGTTTACCAAGATAATGTTTTTGATCTTTGCAAAACAAATCAACTTTAAATTTCAAGTAGTAGAATATACTTTTAGACCCTAAGGAAAAATAATGTTGCATTAATTATGTTTGTGTGTTGCTTTAAACTTGCAATATGTGCAGGAGAGACTGACCCGGGCTCTTTCTTTCACTGCAGTTTACCAATGAGTGAGACACAAGAGACAAACCTTTTAGAGTGCCCTGTATTATACAAGATTACATATGTCATCCACGGCATCCTCATGACAAGTGTTCTTGCTCTAAGAGTATTTTAAAATATTCTATTTAAACAAAGGTCTGAGTAACAGGGGTATGCTCAAAAAAAGGGAGTATTCCATCATATTACAGCCCAGTGACGACACATAACTCAACAAATAATCAGCTTTGTCTTTCAGGAGAGTGAGACAAAAGCCATGAACATTAAACAGCTGGATGCCAGTCGCCCACCAAAGTCACTTTATCATTTCTCCTCCTGAACTGGACAAGGGAGAAGAAATGTAATGAAGAGTTTGTTAATTATGCAATTTCTTACATTCTGTTAGAATTTAAAAAAAACCAAATGGATGTGTACATAAAAACACCTTCTTTGGTGCCTTGATTAGAAGACTTGTTGGCTCAAATTAAATCCCTAACCACAGCAAACGGTCCCTTCTGATTTATGTTTCCAGAGGTACTGCTACCCAACTAGTAATCAGTACATCTGTCATTTGGCATGTCATCAGGTGTTTACCTAAGATGATGCTACATAATGACCCCAGCTGGTCACCATCCTAACATCCAGGCCAGAGACCTCAGGCAAACTCCTGTAGTAATCATGGCTACTATCAGCTGTACTAGCTAGTTTAGGAGCCTTAGAGAAACACAGAACCTTTACAGTAATAGGTTCTAGCTACAAGTTCAAAGAATCACCTCTAAATTGATACCCTGTTTAATAAAGGCCAAGAACTAACATTACAACATTGATTTCAGGTAATACATTGATTAATAATGATATCTTTTCTGGGATTGCCTTTTTTTCCTTTTCCAGAGGAATTGCTTTTACCAGAGGACTTGCACAAATGGAAGTGAAGTGTTCTAGGTTACCCAGAGAAAAAAATTTCTGGACATTTAATTAAACACTTCAACAATTCTCTTTTTCTGGTGTTACACTTCCAGCTAGTACCATTTCTATTTACAGAAACAGTAGGGGCTAGTTTGATTCAAAATGATACTGTTTTGTCACAGAATCATAGCATCACAGATTCATAGACAGTTTGGATTGGAAGTTATCTTAAAGGCCACTGGTGATCAATGGCATTGAATCAAGTTGGAGGCCTGTGGAGTTCCACAGGAATCAGTTCTGGGGCCAGTCTTGTTCAACATCTTCATCAGCAACCTGGATGAGGGCACAGACTGTACTCTCAGCAAGTTCACTGATGACATCAAACTGGGAGGTCTGGCTGATTCCCCAGAGGCTGTGCTGCCATTCAGCGGGACCTCGACCAGCTGGAGAGTTGGGCAGAGAGGAACCTGCTGAGGTTCAACACGGACAAGTGCAGAGTCCTGCAGCTGGGAAGGAACAACCCCATGCACCAGTACAGGCTGGGGATTGACCTGCTGGAGAGCAGCTCTGCAGAGAGAGACCTGGGAGTCCTGGTTCATAATAAGCTAAACATGAGCAAGCTATGTGCCCTTGTGGCCAAGAAAGCCAATGGCATCCTGGGATGCATCAAGAATTGTATGGCCAGTAAGTCAAGGGAGGTCCTGCTTCCCCTCTACTCTGCCCTGGTGAGGCCTCACCTGGAGTCCTGTGTCCAGTTCTGGGCTCCTCAGCTCAAGAGGGACAGGGAATGTCTGGAGAGAGTCCAGCACAGGGCCACCAAGATGAACAGGGGACTGGAGCATCTTATAAGAAAAGGCTGCAGGATGTGGTAGTGTTCAAGCTGGGGAAGTGAAGACTGAGGGGGAGTCTTATTTATATTTACAAATATCTAAATGGTGGGTGTCAGGAGGTGGGACATCCCTTTTCTCTATAGTAGCTAGCAACAGGACAAGGAGTAATGAGATGAAGTTGGAACACAAAAAGTTCCATTTAAACATAAGAAAAAACTCTTTCAGTGTGAGGTGAAGGAGCCCTGGCACAGGCTGCCCAGGTAGGGTGTGGAGTCTCCTTCCTTGGAGGTTTTCAAGACCCACCTGGACAAATTCCTGTGCGACCTGATCTAGGTGAACCTGCTTCTGCAGCGGGGTTGGACTAGATTATCTCTAAAGGTCCCTTCCAATTCCTACCATTCTGTGATTCTATGATCCAGTTCCACCCATGGACAGAGACACCTTCCACAGATCAGTTTGCTCAAAGCCTCATCTACCCTGGCCTTGAATGTTTCCAGGTATGGGGTATCCACAAACTCTCTGGGCAACCTGTCCCAGTACCTCACCATCTTCCCAGTGAATAATTTCCTCCTCATATCTAATCCAAACCTACTCTCTTTCAGCCTAAAACCATTACACCCCTTGTCCTATCACTATATTCTGATATAAAGAATCCCTCTCCATCTTTCCTTCAGGCCCCCTTTATGTACCAGAAGGTCTCTCTGTAGCCTTTTCTTCACTAGGCTAACTCTCTCAGTTTGTCCTCATGCCGAGGTGCCCAGGACCTCTGATCTCTGGAGAAGTCCTAACTTGCAAAAAGTATATAAAGTTACTTGGCAGTTAATCTCCCAATCTAGCACAGATGCATATGGGTGAGGAAACACAGCAAAAAAGAACTTATTCAATTGAAAAAAATCTGAATATACAGCATCATAAAAATAAAAGTATGGCTGGTGAAAATGTGCATTTTTGTTATTGTCAGTGAGGTTCTTCAATGTGCTTACTGATACCTCCACCTCTCATACTACTGCCATATAACTCCATCTATGACATTCATCCACGGTATTTACTTGTGGCACCTTCACTTCCAAATGGGTCTTTTCTCTTTATTTAGATGCAACAGGAAAGCATCTTTTCAAGTTTGTTTTTGAAGAGGGAAACAATTTTCCCCAACTGAATCAATTAAACATCTAATATAGGTGCCTTGACTAGTGCTTTAGGCTTTTTATCTAGTCAGCAAACGTTCAGAGGCATAGAAAGGCTCTGAATAACCTCCTCGAAGTTCCACTAAAATGTCACTGTGCCCATAAGTCAGTCACTTACACCACATACCTACACCTGGACTCCCAAATATATTTTGAAAGGATGGGGTGAGATTTCCAACAGCACAGACCTAACTTTATTCCATTAAAGTTATAGGAATTTTGCCATTAACTTAAAAGCAACCATTTAAGGCAACGCTAAGTGCTTCTGAAAAATCCCATCTGTAATCTCCTTTTAAATTGATGCTGAGAAGAACTGGACCCTCTCAAAAAAGTAGCTTTGCAATCATTGCTTATTTTAAAATCTATACATCAGCAACATGTGAACATGATACAGTCTGTGCACATATAAGAATAAATGTATGCATACATATAAAATGAACTGAATTTCGTTGTTGACAGATTATTTGCCAAGTTAAAGCCAAATGTGATTTGAAATTACCACGATATTATACTGAATAAAGAGGATTTATAATGGAAATACTGAAAGAATCTCTGTAATAGGGATCCTACAAGCACTGCTGTAACAACATACATTCCACTCAGTGCTGTTTTTCTCCTTTCTCTGAATGTTTGAGAACAGTAAGTGAAATGTTATTTTTTTTTTAAGTCAGACCCATCTAGCTAAACCATCTAAATCATTTTTGTATACAGAGATTTTATTTCTAATCTTTCTCTGCAAGCTGCTTTGTTAAATCCTAATGAGAACTTTTATGTGTAATGCATAAAATAAACTTTACCAATATTTAACACACTTTTATAAACATGTAAAACCCCTTTATAAGTGAGATGACACACTGCAGGGCATACAGTTGCAGTACACTGGGAAACCACACTTCCTCCATGACTGAAGCCATCTGCTTTGTGTCATTAATTTTTCAACATTGAACCCATGTAGTTATCTTAGAATATGGTGCATCATATGTATCTTTTTTTAATAGACAAGTACATTTTATTGCATGTATAATGTGTACTGTTCAAATCCACAGCCTTTTCTATTCTAGGAATGTTTCTATTTCCTAAAAGAACAAGGAGAGAGGAAGATAGCTTCTTTATCAAAACATTTTATAATAGCAAATAAATACCTATAAAAATATATGCTAACAAGGAATCACTCAAAAATGGATGCTATAAATCTTCTTTACACAAGAGGCAAAGAAACCAGAGTAATAACAATGTATCACTAGCCTATGTCACTGAAATGATTTGTTTTACTCCTTTAATCTTTACCATATCTAAACTGACTATAATAAATGAATAATTACTCTGAATACAGTGCAGTTAATTGAAAATCTGCTTGAAGTATAAAACCAAGAAATCATAACAACAAATACAACGTTTAGCCAGTGTTTAGGAACTTGTCTTTGTCAATAATTTTTAAGGTTCGGTGTAAATGACACTGTTTACCATCGTACATCATCTAACATTACTCCAGAAAGTCATGAATTATTTCAGACTTCCTATGAATATTAATAGTCTTTAGAGTCATGGTGTTTCATCAGCATACACCCAAGTATTAAATTCTTATGGAGTTTGACTTTCCAAAATGAAACCAATTTAATTGAAGTTTGTTTTGCTCTCAAATCCTGATTTCTAAGTCCAGAGAGGACATATACTTTCACATGTGTGAAGCTCAAGGCTTCCTCAAATGTGAAAGGTGTGTCACTTAAGACAGGTACAGGCTGATTCTCAGAGTGCCCATCTGGACACACACTTCCTATAGCGTGTCCAAAACAATTGTAATCCTGAGAGGATCATGCATTAGTGTCAGGATAAGCAAAATTCAGTTGTTGTTTCCTGCTTAAAAAAAAGAAAAACAAACAACAAAACCTTCCTTGGAGACTGTACACTCATGTCTTAATCAAGAGGCTGAAAAAACCCCAGAAATATTGTCTGAATTAAGGCCACTGCTAAAAGTTAAACTGTTCGTTCTATTGGCCAATAGAAATTTCCTGTTTCATCATCTTCTAAAAGCTGTAAGTCCAGAATTTGCTATGCAGCTGGGTAGCATGGGTTTCTCTTTCTTGAAAACAAACAGTAATAAAGGCTTACAAGAGAGTAAGTGCACTTACCCAGTTCTGTCTCCGTTGAACCTGACCTGCAGATTGCTTGTTTCACCCCTACAAGTGTTGTCATAAATTTGACTAGGGCTGAGGTTAAAAAGAAACATGATGTGTAAAGTAGCTTTCCACACAGAATACTCAACAAGAAGGAAAGCTTCCACTCCTCCCATACACATTCTTGTGCTACACTGCTGTATTACTTTATTCATAACACAAACCAGAAGCACCAGATTTGAAATTAGGTTACCACAGTAGAGGGCAATACTGCTCTCAGGCAATCACATATATCCTTAGCAAACTGCAGCATATATACAATTACTGCACAGGAAAGTCACTGTGTCGGCTGTAAACCAGGTTCTCTATAATCAATAACTCCACTCATGTAAAAGGAAAGATCATACTTTAAGTGTTGCTATTATAGCACTGTCGTCTCCTACAGCGAACTCACTATTTATGTAGCACTGCAAATAGTATAAATATATATTTACTGTATAGTTTATAACCAGCTTGCACTAAAGGCATAGGAAACATTCCATTATTTAACTCGGAGTTAAAATAACAAGCTATGAGACATGGCAGTGCCAAAAGTCTGTGCTGACAGTCACTGCATGCAGATACTGTTGTTGCCTTTCTGAAAGTTTTTCCTTCCACTGGCCATACTTTCATCACCTCTCTCACAGTAGCCTCAGAATTTTTGAGCATAATTCCTGCTTCTGAGTATATCTGCACACTGGAAATATCTGTTATTGTATGACAGATGCCTGGCAAATAAAGTTTCATTGGAAAACACAAATGTTAAGAAGTTTTGATTAGTCAGAATGTGCATCCTGGAATGAGAACCAGTGCAGTGAGAACTCAGCCCTAGCAGACCATCCCTACCTACATCTCACATGCTATAGTCAATAGCCAATCCTATCCCTGTACCTGAACTGGGAAGAGGGATGGCTGAGGCAGCAAGGTCATCTTATTCCATCAGTCAGAGAAAACTGTTTCTGTCAATGCAAAATCCAGGAGCTGGGCATAGTCCTCTCAGAACTAATTTGCACTCAGATGGAATGGTGAAAGAGATACATGCTCTACCCAACACTGGCTGTGATGGCAGAAGCAATAAGAAATTCAAGACTCTTGGGCTCAAATTCACGTTTCTAGAGGAAGTTTTAGCTTTTCAAGGTAAGATTACTTTTTATTCTTCTGCCTCTAAACATATTCTATTCTTTGTTGCTCTGACATGTCTCTGCTCCTCTTGAACTCCCTTTCTTAACATCCATCCTCTTTGGCTCAAATCTCTTTGTCTCCTCTATTTCTCATGCTTCTGAGTTCAGTAGATTTTTCTATTTTTCTCCATGTTCTGCAGGACTGTCTCAATGAAAAATCCCTGTGCCAAGAATCAAAGTTACATCTGAAGGTGCAGGGACAAACTTATTCAGCATCCCTACAGACCTGGAGTATGGTATGTTTGGTGTAGATTAATTCTTCAAGAAATGTAAATAGAAAAAAAACAAAGCCCTACACAGCCTCTAAAAGCAACAATTTAAAAAATACATTTAATAGGAATATATTTAGGATAAAGTTTCACACTACTGTAATCTCACCAAATTTCAACAGCCATGGCAGAAAAAATAACTTTTCAAGAAGCAAGAATATTTTTCAGGCAGATATTAAAATTGTCTCCTCATAACCTTTTACTTGGAAATGACTACAGTGTTAGAGCTTAATCACCAAGCATCTTGTGTTTGGGACAGACGCCTGTTGTGGAAAATGCCAGCTAGAATGTTAAAGTTTGGTAGGGTTATAAACCATTAATTTAGCAATTGCAAGAGAAGACCGTTGTCAGTGGCTTATTTCTAAACTCTGACGATCGTGACAAGAAACATGACAAAAGTCACATGTAAATGTTGTGCTTTCAGTTGGAAATAAGGGACTCGGTGCCTCAGTACACGCAGAAAAGAGTGATGATTCTAAAATCTAAACTGGATGCAGAAGGATGAAAGTTTTCTGTCACTGTAGTGGGGATCCTGAATCTTAAATAGCACAGACTGTGAGAGCATGGGCTGAAGAATCGTGCAGGGCTGGAACTACAGCAACTAGCAAGTTTTGGCCAGATGAATGTGGAAAGCTCGTGGCTGGTCATCCATTAGAAATGGCTATTGTCATAGGAAATCTTGTCCTGTGACTACGGTCCCCTGCAGTCTGAACTCTGGGCAGGTTGGTTCTTATCTGACGACTACCTTCTGCCTGACTTTTGAAAATGAGAAGATTTTTACTTTAGGGGTTGCTTTCCAATATCAGACACTTTAACTGAAAAAATGGACTGGGAGAACATCTTTGAAGAAATTGAAGAAAGATGGAGATTTGATATTCAGAGAATACAAAAAGAATATTTAAAAACAACATAACGTTATCTAAGGAAAAAAACAAATAACAAAACACCTCCCCCCCAAAAAAAACCCAACCAAAACACCAAAACTCAAAAAGAATGGAAAGTTAAAACTCATATCTAGACATGTACACCTCCTTGTCCCTCAGATCCATAAATGCAGTGCCACCATTCTGATGTAAAAGAGGTGTAAGCAGATGTAAAATCTGCTCTTCTGAGTTTAGTTTACTTGACAAGTTGTAGCATGCCATCAACAGACTATCTTATTCTATGACAAGAACTGGTATGGCCTATTAGCAATCTGTGGAAATGATCTCTAATAAAAAGTCACCATAAAACAATGAATTCTCTTGATCAAATTGCTAACACATCAGTGGACACACAGTAAATGTTCAACATCATTGTTCGTGAGAAAAAAACATAGATATGCCTTTTAGAACTTGAGCCTTAAATTAATAAAGAAGGAAAAGTTCCTTTCTTCTGAAATAATTTTACTTTTTCACCATGAAGCAGAAATGCATCTATCAGAAGAAGGATTGAAACAAAGCAGCTGGAACACTGGAACCCCTGTAATATATTGCACATTTTAATCATGTTTGATACAACACTCTTTATATGGATATCAATTACACTAATGACTCTTACATAATACCCCTGGGTGCCTAAGGGAGGTGTATTGTCACCTCCCTTTTGCCATAAAAATAGAGAGAATTTCTATGTGCACACTAAAGCAGTTTCTTTCATTTTTACATAATGAATGAGTAACACTGTAAAACAAGACATTTTATCCCGTATTAGTTTAGCAAATAGAAGAGATTTCACATATGACAGTGCTAAATATACTCTTAAGCTGCTAATAAAGACAAAGCCCAAGGGGAAAAATTCTAATGATGAGCAATGCCAGAAGTTTTTATTTCTGGATCTAAAGTAAAAATGTTTCACTTAGGTATAGTTTTAGAGACAACATAAAGGAAATCAGGATTTCCAATATTTTTTATCTCTAATAAAATCACTTGAATTAATTTGAGCATCATTGTAGCACTGAAAAAATGCTCTTAAAGGTTCTGTTATTTTCATAACTTGTCTATGTGCATTTTATCGAGTAATGAAAATTGAAAAGTTTCATCTGTAAATGATCTATGCTTTCCCAAATAAGTGCCTAGAAAACACTGGAGACTTAGGGATAGTCTATAAAGAGGTGGCAGGATACAAGATTTTGATTTTCTTTGTGCCCATGAAAAGAATCAGAGAATCGGATGAAAGGGTAAATCAGGTTCACCATGGATTTGATGAATTTTAAAACAAGCATTTCAGCACTATCTCTCTGAGCTGGTACACCTCCAAAAATAATGTAGCTCCTACCTAAAAGCTTTCCTAATGCTTACACAGAAACTACAGTGGGCAATGACAAAGGTCCTGTTAAGGTATAGCCAGTGTCTGCCGTATTGGAGAAAACAGTCTCGTTATTATCTTATACTTGTGCCAGCCTTCACCCATCTATATGCCTTGGTTCACATATAAGATTGGAAATGCTTCAGGCCAGGGACTGACCTTTATAACACATATAAAATATATGAAATTATATCTATGAGTAGGGCTGCTAAGCACTGGTGGAATACAATTAGGACTAACAAAGACCAAAAGTATATACTGTGATTAATACTGCCATTTGCTTTGTTCTCAATTACCTATAACTCCCAAGGTAGAGTTATTTAGCAGTGTAGACAGAGAAGTGTGGTCTCACTAATACAGTGGTCTGTCCTGGCTAATTTATCACTACGTGTTTTGCTCATCAGATCTTTGGCTTCTTTGGTAACCTAAATAATAGCATGGTAATTAAATTTATCCCAACTTTTTCCTTAAGTTCAGTTGCTTATGAGATTTTCATACATTTTTTTTCTATCCCAAAGTTCAAAGCCTTCTAATGTATTTCTCAGTGCTAATTAAATCCTGATAATACTGTGAGTTGGCAGGAATTCCATGGCATTTGCGCAAAAGGGAGCCTGGAAACAGGATAACTCTCCAGAATCCTACATCACTGTGTGATGCCCTGGAATTTGCTGTCCTCCTGCAGCCCTACCATTTTGAAGAGTTTTTTTTAATCATCCATAAAAACTAAAGGAATCCACAGGAACGTGAATATGGCAAAGCAATTTGTATTCATGCATGTTTCCTCAATCTTAGATTTGACCTTCTGAGATAATGTACAAAAATATATGTTGGATAGCTTCAGATAATTTTTTCATTCATAATTATTTAACATTGATTTTGATTCAGCTATGAAAGCTGATGTGCCTTTCCCATTTTGAACAGAAAAGTAAAACTTTCAGGATATTTAAATATTAAAAAGTGGCAACTGCATATGCATAGCAAGTAACTACCTCTCCAAGATACTTGAGAAAAATTGTGTTTAGTAGAGTACTTGTGATAAATTATGTATTTATTGTAACAGGGTCAGAAGCTGTTACAATTTACTGTACTTGGTCAAAAATTCACTTTTATAAAAAGTCCTTTGGTGTCTCAATGTACATTTAAATGAGAACTTGGATGCACCAACCACATTGATTTTCATGGGAGGCAAGTTAAACATCTGAGGTCAAACTCTCATGTGATTTACACTGGTATAAAAAACCAAAGCACAGTCACTCCACTAATTTCTGTCTATTTAGTCTTTCCTTATAGATAAAAATACTTTAAAAGAATTTGGAAGTTGGCATATATTTTCTAAGAACAAGCTGGGCACTGTCTGCGTTGTGCTGCTGTTGTGCTAACGAGAAATGCAGAAGAATAGCTTCTAACAGAGCAAATGGATGAAAGCAAAGTGGCAATAGGTGAAATACTGGGGTTGAATCTTAATACAGAGCTGGATTTTTAAAATTGTTATTTCTGTGATAGTACATGTATCACATTGATATAAAATCAGTTCTCAAAGTTAACTCTAATTATTACACAGTTGCTACTTGTTTAGTCTGTCCTGCTGTCATAAGAAATAGCTACGAAAATTCTTTACATTAAGGTTTTCTGGAGGCATCCATAGTAAACTCTAACAATGCTACTGCTAGAGGAAGTTTTAGAAGTGAGACAAGGAAGAAGTTCATAACCCATAGAACAATCCTTTCTTTGTCACTGTATATTCTGCCCAGGTTTTGCATAGTTATAAACTTCTGGAGACAGAAAAGGTTTTCCTATCTCTGTTAAGCAGTCACCAACTACAGATTGTCAAAGAATGCAATGCAACATGCAAAGAAACTGAATGCCCATTGTGTAATGGAAGCTCCAATGACAGTCAGCTTTTCTGGCTGGGTGAGTGGCTGGCTGGCTGGATGGATGGATAAGAGAGAAGAATGTTTTGAACCACTTTTTGGCATCCATCTGACCTAGCTCAGAGTTTAAGTAAATCATGTCAAGAAAGCAGGCTTTTCCTACTCTACATTCACTTAGTTTCAAGAACTAAAGTTTCAAGAACTTTCCAAGAACAAAAGTACAGGTTTCAAATTCTTGTCAGGGCCCAGGGTAATTGTTTGAGGTTCATGTAACTGTAAAATTGTGTTTCTCCTTTTCCATTAACAAGATATTAAAAAGTTGCTGCTGTCTATGACTGCTACCTATGCAATGCAGTGAATGTCAGGAGAAAAACACAGGAAGTTGATTATGTAATTAAAGGCTCTGCCTTTAATGCACAGTGAATATGCATACAGAGACAAAATTTAAGTATCACAAGCAACCTACTTTCCAACATTTCCTAATTTACAATCTTTGCCTGCAGCCTTGGTACTCCAGCATGACCACACTGCTTTCACATTGCAGAGGTTACATAGTCTCCAAGAGCAGTGTTTGCAGTGCTGTGTAGATGCTCACAAGAGCTTAAATTAGCTAGCTCCGATCTCAGTAGCTGTCTTGCTCCAGCACTTTGAAAATGACTGCCTGCTGCAAAATCTTCGTGACAGGTAGGGTTAATTGGCCCACATTAAACCTCATGCTGCTATGGCAAGACAGCAACAGTATCAGATTTAAAGTTAGCTTCCATCTATTGATCTCATACTGCTGTCACTGCTCTGTTGACCAGTCCTTATTGTGCAACTGTAATCCAGGTATACTCATTTTAATGCAGTTCTTTCTCATGAAAATTAATTTACAAAACTTTTTTAAACTCATTTAAGTACATAACAAGTCCACAATTCTTCATCAAGACATTCTCTCACATCCAACATGGAATAGTTGTGCATGAGCTTTTATGGACCTATAAAATAACATTTAAATCCAGACAATTACTGCAATTCCTTCCCTAAGGGAATTTACCTGACAGAACTTATCAAATTTCTACTTGGGAAGTCTTCATCCCAGAAAGACTACATCCACTTCTCAACAGCTGAAAAGAACAATGAGAAGAAAAAAGCAAACTGCCTCTGTGTTCAATCTGTGAGCTCAAGAAAAAACTGTTCTGATTCTTCTTTTGTTCTTAATTGTATTTTCCTCGGCCATATTATCTTGTTGTTAGTCAATGTTTTCTGAATAATGGGGAATACTGCTATGTGTGAAGTAAAACTGGATGTCTGAAATGCTGAGTATATAAGCAATAACACACTGGAATAGGCATGTGCATGTACGCATGCATTTGCACTGAGTATCTTTCCTGAGAAAGAAGAAGGACTAGGCAGTGAAAAGTATTAAAAGTATAATAAACAGATAGAGATGAAGAACTTTCACAAAGGGAAGAAAAATTCTAAAGCAACTGATTTTCTCAGTAGACTGCCAGGAACTCTCCTTTACTTTTACTAATTTGGGGGCCATGTGCTTTCCTGGAGATATAGTTCTACCTACTCTTTCCTGAGTCACAGCAGGTTTCATTTTGTAAGGAAATTAATTCAGGAAAAATGTAAAGAACTGAGTTTTCATTAGTTATTACTTTCTTAATTAGAATTTACTGTGTAACAGATTTTGTTAAGTTCAGTCTCATCCCTAGCCTTCCGTTGGTATATTTCTTTAAAGTGGCTTTATTGAATGAATTGGGCCACACTTTCATGTTTACTCATTTCACATCTACCCAGGTTCCACTGATAATACCATAGAAGCAGCACTGACTTTATAGTATCACTCTCACTTCACACTGAAAATGCAGAACTTGCATGCTACACATGTACTTTGGATTCCTTAGTTGTTTGATCACATTGATGAAGGGATATGCAATCAATCTCTCACTAAGACAGTGAGTAGTATTGGCCATAACTCATTACTCCATCAAAGGATTTGGCATTTCAATCGATGGGAAATGATGTGTGATCATTCTAATTTATTATACATCATTTCCCATCAATCGGTGTGCTGAAGCCTTGACATAATAAGTAGTTACAGACACTGTCAATCATTCTTGGTCAAATACCTCTGAATGCCACCATTTGGTGCACTTTCAGCTATTCATCCAAATTGCAAATATTCACCCAAAACATTCAGTAGTTAGGCTGTGACTAGAGGTACATAAAAAGACTCACAAAAATGCTTAGGAAGATCTCAAAAGCTCCAAGAACACATAGAAGTAAAGAAACAAGGGTGCACTTTAGAAAAAAAAAAGCAGCATAAAAATAGTGAAACACAATCTCAAGTGGAACAGTAAATCCAGCTAGGAAAAGATCAAAAAAGTGCCAACTTCAAGACTGCACTGGATTTTAGCAGGATCATCTACTATGCTGGATGCCTAGATGATCTCTAAAGCTCTCCTCCAACAAACCCTACCATTCTGTGATTCTGTGATTCCATCAGCACAATTCTTTCCAACTTCAGTGGAATTGCATGGACAAGTAAAGTCAAGCCACAGTTCATCTTTACCCTACTGATGAGACTAAAACTCTTGAAATCAGGCCTGATCTTTAAACATTCCTTCCTTCTCCAAATTTCCCTTTAAAGTTCCCTTTCCATAATTATCTTTGAGATGTCCTTTTTATTCCTCTGCAAAAACTGGCAAAATTGCTCCCTCTGTTAATCATGTTTTCAATCATAATTATGTATTTACTCAACAGTATACTTAATGCAGTAGTTTCTTCTATGATTTTGCTCTGTCACTCTAAATATCAGCAACATCCAGAGGGTTATAGATTCTTTACAATTCAGAAGCATGACATGAACCATAGTCACTGTCAAGTTACTTATCAAGGCAAAACAGAACACAGTTTCAGTAACAACTTCTTTTCTTTTTTTAGGAATCCACTTGGCCACTACACTTGTTTCCCAAAGACCTTGCATCTCTTTTCTTCCAGGTCAGTATGACATTTAATAGCAAGGTATTAATTCTTTCACACAAATGTATTAACCCATCTAGTAGAAATACTCAGCCCTCCTCAAGAAATCACTATTCATTTGTAAACCAAGCCTGAATTTCCTTTCATCTTAAAGCTCACCTGTATTTAATCTAGTCATTGGGTATGGAATACACTGCCTACAAAGCCAAACAAAGCCTTTGTGGTACAAAAAAAACCAGTCAACTGTTACCAAAAAGCAGTATAACAAGAAATTCTGAAGTTGCAAAACTGAGCAGAAGCTGGGCAACCAAGTCCTATTGAAAGACAGTCAACATCTTCTTTAAGATCGTAATCAAATCACTCCTGTAACATATTTCAGATGTCATAGAAGCACAGGAGGTCACCTCTAATTCCCTGTTCACATTCACATTACCCCCTCTCATTCTTAGCTATTCTTCTATGCTTTGCTGTTTCTCTTGCTACAAGAGAACTTGCACTGCTTCTCTGATACTCATCATTTCTCATACTTCAAGATATTGTCTTGTCTTCCTGTGTGACAAATGTAAAAGCTATTGTATTGAGTTCCATATAGCAGTATCTCATTATTGGTAAGCTGGTTAGAGATAGTTTGTATGAAACTGCTACATAAAAACAATACATTGAATCACCTTTCTCTCTGCCCATCCATCCTTCCTATACTCCTCATTAGATTTGTCAGCCTAAAATAATGCAATACTGGATACTTTAATGTGGCCTCTAAATTGACAGGTTTATTTATTACATTACTATGAAATATCCTGCTTTCCCTTTCAAGTCCTATTCCCCCAGCTGCTGTATGCTGTTCCAATCCTCTTACCAGCTTCCAGCCTGATCTTCCCTGACAATGGCAGCTACCTAAAGAAAGGCAAAATGTGCCTTTTACTGAAATTTAAAAATGAAAGACATTAATAAAATATGGTCAAGCTAAGCCAATAGTTTAAAGAATATCATTGTGTATAATAATTCTGTATATCATTTTGGTTTGTGATTTTTTTTTGTGTGTGTTTTGTTGTAAGAACTGTCTCTGAGAGGCAAAAGATTTAACCTTTGTCAAGTGAGTTTACACTCAAGGAGCAGTCACTAGCCCATCAATTGGAGACTATGTACCCATTGATAACTCTGAACTTGCAAACACCAGGATTCAGCATGGAAATCTCATTTTAAGAGTTCTAGTACTTTCTTTCCAAATAGGGAACATAAATGTTACTACATCTAATCAACATATACAGAGTGATATCTGAAATTAGAAATTCAAATACATGCAACAATCTGCTTGCCAACAATCTCCTGACCAAAAATTATTCAGATAAAGTATTTGGTGAATAATTTTGAATAGCAAATTCATTTGAGAAAAATCAAAAGCAGCTCACAGACAATTCACAAATGAAAAAAAAAAAGTTATACATGTTAAATCATTTATTATGAACTATTCATCTCTGTTCTGTTATTTGTTTTCTATTCCAGGCAAAGACAGCTTCAGAGACAGAGGGATAAAAAGGTAAAACAAACCCTTTTCTTACTGGACATCTCCACATAATTCTTCAGCCATTACCTATTTATTAAAAAGGTAAAAAATAAAATGTTGACCCACTCAAGAGAAAATAAGTCCATCCTTATGAAAAGGCTGCATGTAAGCTCCTGCCTAAGACTGGAAATCAAACTTACAGGCCTCCCAAACACAGGTCTTATATTTACCAGACTTTTAACTGTAGCTGCAGTGCCAGGTGCAAATTTAATAAAAGATTATAAATGATAGATGAACTGCATTTCCAGCAGCTGTTTATAATCCCAAGCAAAAATCTTCATTAAGATAGTGTTAATGTTGTAAATGGTTATCTATTAATTTAAAGTACTGTGAAACATCAAACATTATTCATTTGGAACACTGTGGTGAAAACCAAGTGAAGAAATCATGCTGTAAATACAGTTTTAAAAGATGAAGTTTTTAAGTCAGTCTCAAGTTACAATTAATAATGTCAGACTATCCTTGATCAGATTGCCCTGGGAATCAGCTGAGCTCCTCAGCAGCACAGCTAAGTGTTACCAAAAATCCAGCTGTAAGAGCAGGGTGTTGGTATGCTGGAATTAAAGCCTGTCACATTTTGCTAGATCCAGTGACATACAATGAAACTGTCAGCTCTGGCACCATCTCATGATACAGAGAAACACACAAGCTCACTATGGTAGAGTTGTAAGTGGAACAAGCTCTACTGATGTGCCCCGAAAGTAGATGAAAAGACATATTTTCTTATATTAGTCTCTTTTATATTATTTTAAGGTAAATAGGATTTGCAAGGAATAGAAAGTATGTACTGAATATACCCAGCCTTCCCTCATTAAAGACAAAGAGGTGTGAACTGTGGTTTGGAGAAGAAGATTCCCTTCTTGACCCACTGTGTTTGGGAGCTTCCTACAAAAACAGCATATAGTGCTCTCCTTTAGGATATCCCACAAGAGCTCTTCTCACCTAAAGTCTCCATCTTTTTCATACAGCTACAGCCTCAGAAATGCAAAGAATGGAACATCCACATTTGGCTCCAAAATTTGCCCCACACTAAGTTGCATCAGACAGCCATTCATGGTTATGCTTTGTGGCAAGAGTTTTTACAATGTTTCAGCGAGAACAATGGGAACATCTCCACCATACCCAGATTTGCACATCAAATTACAAAAAGAGGTAACCTGTGTATCCCTTTTATTAAGCTTTTTTTGAAAAAAGCTAGAGAGAAGCTTTCAGATTAACCTGGACAAGTCACATTTAGCTTCGTTTTTTAATACATTTATAATAGAAAAAAAAAGAAAGTGGGAGTATCAAATTGCAAGATAAACTCTAGATTTGCAAGATCCACTAGGTACAGCTAGATAAATAGTCTCCTGGAGGCTTAGTAATGATTAATACTTACATGTATAGAAATATCTATGTAAAGCCACTGTAAATAATGTATTTGTCTCCAAAAGGGCTGTGTTTTTCAAACCTCCTTCCTTCCTTCCTTTTCTTCCTTCCTTTTTTTGTACTTAACAATGTACAAACCAGTTTCTAATGACACGCAAATCATGACCATTAGCATTTCCAAAGATATAAACAGCTGCACTATCTCAGTTCAGACTAGAGCAGAGCTCCCTACTTCTAAAGAAAGTAACCTCCCTTTAAGTTTCTTTCCCTCCCTTCCTCCTACTCAAGGGTTTAAACCTCTCTTCTTTCCCCCTTGAGCAATAGGAAGTGAAATTGCATTTCATCATTTGCATGACAAATTCACAGCTAAAAAGAAATGCAAAAATTAGTGTGCTGAGTAAAAAGATAAATAAGCCACTATAATAATCATTTAAACTAACTGTATTGTACCCTGGATCTTAGTCTCTCTTTACATTACTTATTTAATGCACCATATAAGAAATAGTTCACAGTTAACCTAAACATTTTCACACATTATACTGTGTGCACACCTTAAAAACACTCCTTTTCAAGTGTACAGAAAGAAAAATGCACTGCATAGAAAAATATTTTCCTGAGTGTTTTGTGGCCCAAATAAAATTGTCATTTCTTACTTACCTGAAAAAATAATCCACTGCCATTTGGAAGAAAATGCCAATAGAGTCAATGCCGTGTGCAAGTCAATTTTTCCTCTTGAGTTAAAGCACTGCCATGGACCACGTCTGCAGGGAACAAAGTTTTGATGGGAATTACACCAGTAAAAAAATCAGTACAACTCCAATGATTTAACCAGATTATTTCCCCCTATATCTCACCTGTGTAAAGAACAGAACAATTTGTCTCAAATCCAAGCAAATGTGTAAGGAAATATAGAGGGAAATCAGTAATAAAATACAGAGAAGCACTGAGATTCTCAGATTATACCATACAATACAGGTAAAATCATTTTAATTCAAGCATAATTGGTATGCTTATTGGTATCCCTCAAAGGGACATACTGTTTATGAGCTATACACCCAAATTAGCTAAATGTGTAACCAGCAAAGCGTTCCTGAAGTTTCCTCCCTATTGAATTCTGGAAAACAAATCTCACTTCTATAAAAAAGTAGTTTAAAAAATAGATTTAAAATATTAATCATTTTTAACAGACTTTGCATGGCCTGCACCATCAGTGGACTTAATGTTAATAGCAAGTCTTATGTGTAAAAGTAAAAAATAAGTATAAGCCACAGATGCACTGATGTCAATTTTTACATACAAGCATCAGTCAACAATGGACCAAACTGACATATTTTCCATAATACCCATCTCCGTGTTAGTTAGCTTTCAATTTTAAAATATCAGGACTTGAACATTTAGTATCAACCCTTTTGTAGTGGCACAACACCCAACAAATGCAAACTGAGTGTTCCTCTCTCAAACACAGTTTGCTTTCTCGACATGCTGAATTTTTTAATGTATTCTTTATTCTGTTTTTTTTTTCTTCCAGATAACAAACCTGTATTCAGTAAGTTAAGTGCACGTGTGTACCACAAAGAAGCTGGCATAAGCAAGCAGCAATCATTTTGACATGACAGATTAGAATAGCACAGAAGAAGCAATTTTGGTGTTTCAAGTTAATAATAGGAAAGATTTGCCCTCTATGATACATTATGTTAAAATCCCACTTTATAGCCACAATCAAATAACGTTCTTATTTAAATCAGAAAGATTAACAACTCTGGAAAAGTCATTCCAAACTATGAGATACTCATTTGCAAAATACAAGTATACATTTGTAATACATTCATAACATTGGTTAAAGCATCAGAGTATTTTGCTTTGCCTTCCATAGAGTTTTTTACTTACAAATAAAATGTATGTATTTTAGGTCTAAGAAAGTCAGTTAAGGGGACAACCAAGCTTAGAAATAAAACTACTATATACAAATATTCAGCCCATTCCACTTGCAACTCAAGTCTTTAAAAAGGAACTGAGTTAAGACATGCTACCCTTAGTTTCATACTCCTATGCTTTCCCCCTAGACACACTGGTTGAAAGAAAGTTTTAATCCCCACACTGATTTCTGCTTTAATTCTACAATGCCTTTTTCCTCACTTCCATACAGTCTTTATGTTAGTTCACCTTGGGAGAAGAGAAATTGCATTTTGTAAATAACTTTGAAAAGTAGTGTCTGTTCTGGAGAAGACATTGAAATTTGCTCCAATTTATGAAGTATAGTAGAAAAATAGATTCAAACACAAGGCACATAGCTGGTTTCCAAACCTCAGAAAATATCTGAGATGTTCAAAGCAGAGGTTTTTGATCAGTCAGTTACAGAAATAAGGGCCAGCCATGAAAATTAGATCTGCAGTTAGATTTGGAAACACTCGCTTCCCACTAAAGTTCAGGTTTTCTGATCTGCGTTTAGATCCCTATCTGCTACAAAGACTACATTAATTTAATGTGTTATAACAAGAAAAACTCATTCTTGCCACAGACATTAAAAAAATAAAATTCAAAGACAAACCATTCTTCAAAGGAAACAAGGGCCCCATCTGCTGATGTTTAAATGTACTACATTAACACATGCACTACAGTGCTACCACAGATAAGAAAGGTATTGAAATGAATCCTAAAGACAAATCACCACATTAACTGTGCTGCATTCTTCTGGTATCTTTTTTATAGTTAAAAAAAGAAAAAAGTAAGCCCTTGGGTCAATCATTTTCCACTGATGATGAAAGCTTTGTCTGTGAAAAAGAGCGAGACTAGACAGGACCCTGAATTTGCACAGCAATAAGGTAAAGGAATATAGTCAGACCTATATATAGCAAAGTAAAATTATGTCTACACATATACAACAAATATCGAAAATAATAAAATATTACTATTTAAATCTCAATCCAAAATGCTAAGACTATGAATGATCAAACTGTCCAAAAACACAACAGAGGTATTAAAGCAGAACTTTACCATCAACAACAAAAGAAGGCATCTGGGAAATGTAACAGTCAAACTTGTCAAAGTTTAAAATATCTTGTTAAAGACTCTAATGCTTGTTTACCGAGACTTCTTAAAACTAAGCACTGTTTACAGAAATACATAGCAGACTTCACATTATTTTATGGCAAAAAAAGGCAGGGAGTTTAATGAAGACAAAACAAATGTCCTTATTATGGACAAGAATATTTCAAACACAGTATAACAAAGCCCCAGCAGCTGAATTTACAATCTCATATGATTCTATTCTGCAATAAAAAAATGGATAGTTTTGGAAGCAGTAAAACGTATTTGTTTACATGGCTACAACACAGAAAAGGTTCATTCTGATATTTCCATATGAAGCATGGGCCTGGCCTCTCTCTCCAAGTCTAGCGGCATGGCAAATGTACCTCTGACTCAATCTGAAGAAAGCACTAAAGAAACTTGCTTCTGTTCTTCTCTCCAGGACCAACCAGAACTGTAGCCAAAGCAAGTGAGGTGTGTGTTTATTTGAGCTCTCCTATATCCCAGGACTTTAACTCTGCTGTGGAGAATTCTAGAGTCTGCTTTATCCTATCTAAAAGAGTTTCTGTGCCACAGTTCTTGTTTTCATGTATGATGCTGAAGGACACCACTGCACCAGACAGTGCTACAGGATAAAATCCTGACTGAATCATTGACTTTCTCAGGAAACAAGAAATGCATATTTCCAGTAAATATTCTAACACAAGGATAAGAGCTATGCAAATGTACTAGACATGCACACACCCTGCAAAATTCCTAGTCTGCACTACCACAACCCTACGAAATTTGAAATTATTTCCAGCTGGGCAGTGGTCAGAAGACAACATGCAAATCATCTCACTGCATGGATAAAAACAATAATTAGAAACACAGTGCTAGTGAATTCTTCAGTAGGCAGGAATATAATCCACACAATAAATAATGCTGGCCTTGATTGAATAAGATCTAGAGTAGTCTGAATATGGTTCCAAGATGTGCTATCAAAGTTCAAGACACAAAACAAAACTATAAATAAAACCACTTCTTCAGAGTGTAATTAGGTCTAACGTGGCTTTCTGACATTTTCTTTTAACTTTCTCTTTAGTAGAGTCCTTTCCATAAGCTTTTGTATTAAAATCCATTTAGAGATGACCACAGTCTGATTATTGAAATGTACTGCAGGATGAAATATGTTAAGTGAGGGATTTGTCCAGTAGAGTACCTAGATAACCTTGCCCATCGCAAAACACTGGAGCATCAGATTAAGGTCCAGTTCCCTGGAATGACACGGTATTTCCTCAAAATTGAATTCACTATTTACTTTAAGCATGAGCATTCAGGTGGGTTTTTTTACAAAAGCATTCCCTTTTATAAAGCATGCCAACATATCTAAACAGTGGATGTTAGGAGGTTGGGGCATCACTGTTTTTTCTGCTGTATCTGATGACAGGACAAGGAATAATGGGATGAAATTGGAACACAGAAAGTTCCATTTAAGCATAAGGAAAAACTATTTCACTGTGAGGGTGAGGGAATCCTGGCACAGGCTGCCCAGGGAGGGTGTGGATGTTCCTGTGTGACCTGATCTAGGTGGACCTGCTTGAGCAGGGGGGTTGGACTAGACAATATCTAAAGGTCCCTTCCGACCCTACCATTCTGTGATTCTGTGTGATTTTGGGGCAGATTGCTATTTGGTTGATCATTATCACTCATAAAAGAGGAAATGAATTCAAAGCTGTCAGGAATCAGCTTGTTCAAAAAAGTGCTTGGAAAAAATATGGACATTCTCATTCTTGATCACAGATAACACAAAGTAACTTCGCTATCCCCCTTCATTAGATCAGACATCAATCTCCAATGCGATAATATATGTCAGGAAACGTAATTATATCTGCATCAGTTATGAGCACGTTAGAAACAATGCCGCTGCAACTGAATGTTGTCAAAGATTAATCTGCTGCTTTGAGTGAAGCTATATGTTACATGGTGAGCTGATCTCTGTGAGCAGTAACATGGTTACTGCTTTTGAGGAAGGAAAAGCTGAACTCTGCCATCTGCTCACACTATGCACTGCACTACATATACTCCCATCTCCACCCTCCGGCTCTTCCTGGACCTGAACTCTTTCAGACAGACGAAATGGTGGAAAACTGAGCCAGCAGGCAAAGAGGATAGGATAGGATAGGATAGGATAGGATAGGATAGGATAGGATAGGATAGGATAGGATAGGATAGGATAGGATAGGATAGTCTGGCAAAGAGCTTTACCACTGCCACAGCCTGTGTGAGGAGGTGGCAGGACTTCATAACTAGGAGGAAGACTGGGGAGGTCCAGGCAACTTGACCTTTTGGCACTGATAGAATAGCTGTGATTGTAATTTGTTCCTGAACTTCTCAACTGTGGTTCTGCTTTTCTACAGCATTCAGAAACCAATGTACTTTGAATAGTATCCTAACACTCTGCTGTTGCTCCTCCACAGGCATGCCAATGTTTCGCTTTGGGGTTTGTACATCTGCCTAGGAATTTAGCAATGTCTCATTGCACAGTAGATGAAGAATAAAACTGGCTAGCAACGATAACACTTAGTAAGTACTTACTTCAACTGCAATCTTGCAATCTAAATAACTTTCTAAAAAAGCAAGAATTTGGGCTTTTGCCTCCAAAAATGCTTCAGTCAAACACCACTAAGTTTAAAAACAGGTATATCCTCAAGTTAACATGCATTTCAATCTCATTGCCTTCTATGTGAAACATCTAACAAAGACCCATTTGAAATGAACAATGTGAGGTTCTACTCACATTCCAAGTACCACAGATGAACCAACAACTCAAGTGGCTGCCTATTTCAATGTTTTTGTTTCCTAAACAGCAATACATATCACATACTACTACTTTGTAAATCTCAGCCACTTCCATTGGGATCAGGTATTTTCAAAGTTACAATCCCCATAAGCAAATGCTCACTTTTTATTGCCTCAGAAAATATCTTTAATTAATGCAATTATTCACTTGCAGCATCAATTTCATCATGGTTTTCCACTTTTGCACATGTACACACACATTGTTTTATATGACATTTCTTACAACTGCCCCTTTCTATTTTATTTTCCCTTTTGAAAAGTCAATTAACATTCTCTGAGGAAGGTGTAATACTGAATAAAAAGAAATACAGGCTTTGGATAAACAGAACTGTGAAGTAATAATTTTTAAAACTTGGTGACATGCTTCACAAACGTTTTTTAACAATTCCTGATTTATATTTTGATCAGTTCAGTAATTTTTTTCTCCTCTTTTCTGCCTTTCTCAACTCATAACACATTTTAGCTTTATAAGGGAAAACACAGCAATCCAAAAACCTGATTGACAGACATAAAGGCTTGCAGGCACACAGGGTGCCTTTTTGATTTAATAACGATGACTTATATTGTTGTTTTGAAAGATCCATGAAACAGAATGGAACTCTCCTTTCAAATCCAGTATATCTATACCACTGCTTATGTTTGGAAGAAGCAGCTCTATTTTGGCTGCTTTTGGTCTCTTTTGGAGGCATCTATTGATGCTTACTAACATGTTAATGAACAGCATTGCAGTGGTGAAAGTACTGGGTATGAGGCTTTTTTTGAGCTTATTAATACTTCTCTTTTATCAGCCAGAGGAGATGCTGTAATGTGACACCTGAAAGTGTGCTGTCTCTGAAGTGCTCCCAGTCACTGCTGGACCACAGAGCAACACAAGGGGCTGAAATGAACATCACAAATAAGTCTTAGACAGACTTTACAAACACATAAAAAGGAAAAAGCTGAGACTGAAGTTACAGGATAAAAGGAGTGGTCCCATTACTTTAGTCAGGATCTTACTCAGAGTCCTCATGGTTGAGCTACAGTGCACTATTTGCCATACACCTAGATCTTATTAAAAAGTAAAGTTGCCCTTTATTTATCAATCATTCTACAATCCCATGTCCTGGGACAGGCATAATTTTCTTCTAGACACAGGGAACATTGTGCACAATGCATAGTGGAGTCTAAAGAAAAAACAACAGCAATAATTAACCATTAAATAAGAAAAGATTTAGACATCAAACCAGATCCCAGAATCACAGAATGGTAGGGGTTGGAAGGAACCTAAAATGATTATTTAGTCCAGTCTCCTGCTAAAGTAGGTTCCCCTCAATCATGGGGCACAGGAATGCGTTCAGGTGGGTTTTGAAAACCTCCAAGGAAGAAGACTCCACTATCTCCCTTGGCAGTCTGTGCCAGGGCTTCCTCACCAGAACAGTTTTTCCTTAAGTGGAAGTTTTTGTGTTCCAGCTTTTATCCATTACCCCTAGTCCTATCACTGGACACTACAAAAAAAAGTGTTGCCCCCATCCCCTTGACATACACCTTTCAAATACTTATAATTATTAACAAGGTCAGTCTTCTCTTCCCCAGCCTGAACACTCCCAGATCCTGCAGCCTTTCCTTATAAGAAAGATGCTCCAGTCCCCTGATCATCTTAGTGACCCTGTGCCGGACTCTCTCCAGGCATTCCCTGTTTCTCTTGAGCTGGGGAGACCAGAACTGGACAAAATACTCCAGATGAGGCCTCATCAGGGTAGAGCAGAGGGGAAGCAGAACCTTCCTTCATCTGCTGGCCACACTCTTCTTGATGCATCCCAGGATGCCATTGGCCTTTATGGCCACAAGGGCACATTGCTGGCTCACGATTAGTTTCTTATCAATCAAGACTCCAAACTTGCTCTCCGCAGAGCTGCTCTCCAGCAGATCAACCCCCAGCCTGTCCTGGTGCATGGGGTTGCTCCTTCCCAGATGCAGGACTCTGCACTTGTCCTTGTTGAACCTCAGGATGTTCCTCTCTGCCCAAGTCTCAAGCCCGTTGAGATCCCACTGAATGGCAGCACAGCCTCTGGGGAATCAGCCAGTCCTCCCAGTTTGGTGTCATCAGCCAACTTGCTGAGGGTCACTGTCCCCTCATCCAGGTCACTGATGAAGATGTTGAACAAGACTGGCCCCAGAACCGATCCCTGTGGAACCCCACTGACCACAGTTCTCCAACTTGACTTGGTTGCATCAATCACTGGGCTCTGGGCTCTGTTCATTCAGCCAGTTCTTGACTCACCTCACCGTCCACTCATCCAACCCACACTGTATGAGTATTTTGATGAGGATGTAATGGGAGACAGTGTCAAAGGTCTGAAGTCAAGGCAGATGACATCTGCTGCTCTCCCCTCATCTAGCCAGTTATGCCCTCGTACAAGGCTATCAGGTTGGTCAAGCAGGATTTCCCCTTGGTAAATCCATGTTGAGTCCCCTTGATAAATGTCTTTTCCTTCATGTGTTTTGAGATGTCATCCAGGATGAGCTGCTCCATCACCTTTCCAGGGAAACTCATAAATAAGGAAAGGCTAACTTCTTTTTGAGAAGGATATTGAGTTTGAGACTCCAAGTGTGTGACTTTAAAGTCTGCTTTATCTTCTAAGAATTTCAGGTACACCATGGAAACACTTGAAAAAGTATTTTGTCCCTGTATCAGCAATTTGATCCAAATGTTTCTCTTTGCAGGGAACTGTAATTATTGTTTAGGTGACGGCTGGCTGGGAGCTCTCTACCACTCAAAAGATATCTCATTTTTTACTATGAAATGACCCTTAAAATTGTTATTGCATTAGATTATAATTGTAGTGTATTTAGCTGTGAAATTGCATGGACGTTTTTGTGCCTATACATTTCTAAGTACTCTCTCTACTTGTTAAGCCAAACAGCATTTTGTTTTCAGTGTTCAGTGCTGACTATCCATGGAGACAGAGAGCATGCATGAACATGCACACCGTCTCTCTGCTCTTTCACAGAGAATTTACATCTGCTGCTTCTTGGCTTTTATTCTCTTTCAGAACAATGTCCAATAGCCTAACTATAATGAAAGTATGCTCAGAGGAAATTGATAGCGTTGCCAACTCTCATCATTTTCTTATGAATCTTGTGATATTTGCTATTTTCCTTAAAACCCTGACTGATGAAATCATATCAATAACTGTGAATCAGAGCTCCCATTTGAAGTGTCTAGATTTCTCAAACATGAAGTGAAACCTGAAAATATGAACCAAATGTACCCAAATGGATTAAACCAATGAAAGGTAATTAAAAAAGGAGCATTAAATTACATAATAATCTTACTATAATTTCTTATTTTCAACTAAATCTTACAACAGTTGTACTTGACAAGCAGTGCAAATTGGCTAAAATGTGCAGATAACATCGTGGGTGTTACAAAGTAAGGAACCAGGGCAAGATCAGGGAGGAACTCTCCCACTTAGGACATGAGTCAGTTCCCTAAGAGAGTGTGTTTGGCTTTGAGTTGGAGTATTAACACCAAATAGGGTTTCATTGCCAAGTCCATCTTTGCTACCTGCATCTTGCTGTACTTCACAAGGGATGCTATGCTTCAAGGTCTGGAGCTTTGAACTATTGAAAACATTTTCTGGTTTACATATCCAGATATTCAGGGGTTGGAATAGATGATCTCTAAAGGTCCATTCCAACCCCTGTCATTCTATGATATTTCTTTTTGTGTATAGATTCTACAAGTACAGAACGTGGTTACTTCAGAACCACCAAAAATTTCTCTCTGTGCAAGTAAGTTAGGTTTTGGTTTTAAGTCCTCTAATAAAACCACACAATTTGTGAGCCAGCAATAGAGAGAACTGTTCAAAAGGGTAACCATGAACACAGGACCTGGTACTCAGAGAGGATATTGCTTTTTCCCATGTGCAATTATTTTTAAAAAGTAATTAATAACACTTCATACAAATGAAGTAAAAAACCAGTAACCCCCAAGCTGGCAGTTTAAGCTACAGAAAGGAAATAGAAGAGAAAGCCCAGATGCTGGAATGACTGATATTTAGGAAAAGAAAGAAGCATTTTCTTATAATTAATTTTTAATTGATTTTGTACACTGAGAAGAATGGAATGATATGCTTAGAGCACAGTGACTTACAGGCCTACAGTCAGAATCCTTGCCTCTCTGCCACTATAGCAGCATCCTTCCCTTTGCATTGAAGGTACAGGAAGGCAGCCTGGTCCTCAGCTACACTTCTCAATAACATTAACATGACAAAATTTACCCTATCTCACCCAACCTCAGATTTAGCAGGAGACAAATCATGCTTCCCCCACTCTGTTTCAAGGAATCTTTTTAGTCTACAATACATAGTTCTTCATGTAAATTCAATAACTACAGAGAGAGAAAAACTAACAGAAAATATCTTACCAGATGGAGAAAACCGAAACATTCCCCTTGTTTCTTTGCCAGCACAGATCCATTCTGACAGGCTGGAAATGATTTATGGTTGGAGGGGGGGGGCATGGAGGAAGAGAGTATGGGGAAAAGGAAACATACTTACAATAGCAGAGATATTAATAATTACTGTACAATGTTGAAATCTTTGCATTGTTTTGCATGCAGTTAGTTACATAGGCAGACTGTTTGCATGCTGATCTCTGCATGAGACAGATAAAACTCGAGTATATGATGCATGTTAGAAATTGCTTTCAAACCACTGCAGAAGACATTGTGGTAAAGAAATGATACAATATGGCAACTCAAAAGCTGCATTCAGGGAAACAGATTACCTTTGAATATATGAATAGGTAAATACTACAGCACGTCCAAGATTAATACTAATCATTGCTATTTTAATATATAAAACATTATGGATATTGCTACCCAGCAGCGATCAGGCAGATAGCTACTCTTTGTAAATTAAAACCAGATATTTTTCTGTATCTAATTGATTTTTACATTACATTAGGCAGCCAAGGCTGCAACCTTCCATGACATAGTATCTAAATAAACATTTATTAAAATATTTTAATTAGAATAAGAGGGAAAATATTGTTTCCAATTATGTTTTTAGAAGGAAAAAAAATCAGACCTATTAACAATTAATGTAAACATAAGTGTAATGTAACATTTAAATGCAATAATTACGCCATATGATTTATACAATTTGAGTTACTTCTAATTCCTAAACTTTTAAAAAAGGACTACTTATACTAATGCATTTATTGCATCTTATGCCTTTGATCTTGAAAAATAACCATAAGGGACGCTTTCAAATGCGAATAGTGATTTTACAAACTGAGGCATTTTGTGTTGAGCAGAAACTCACAGAATCTACCTTATTGATGCACAAGACTTAAAAGTCATTAATGACATCCCTCTGCCAGACCAGGGGTGCTTCCCATTCTAAAATCCTGAGGTGTGTTGTCCAGTGTAGCTGTAAATGTCCCATGTGACTGGGCTTCCATGATTTCCCTTGGAATACTAACCAGGCAAAAACTTATTCCCAGAAGATTCGGCAGGGATCATTAAGAGTCTCCAAATGACTTATAATTTTTTGCTATGTACACACCTATATCTGTGTGCACAGATATTTTGGCTCCCTCTATTCTTTTTTATGGAACAGTGAATTTCAGATCCTGACTTGATTTAGCACAGGCAGATTGAGTAAGGCACAGTACGCTGGTATAATCTATAGCTTATAGTACTGATAAGTTGTTATGCCTTATTGAAGACATACATTTCTTGATAGTATAGTTCCACACCACCAGATATATATACAAGAAGGAGATTTAATTTATACCTCACAAACCAGGCAAAACTTGTTATGAAAGTGAGGACAGCATCTTCTTTGCTTCAGCCAGGAGCCAGCAATCACATGACTCTCACTGCAGGGAAGCAACCAGGGAGTCGTCTACACTTTTTAGTTTAAGCCATTATCACTTACCACAAGCTGCTGGAAGAGTTTTTTGGCTGTCATACAAAAAAGTGGCTCACTGTTCTTGACATTGATATAATTTGTAGAGACAGTAAAGATACTACAAGAATGGCTGGCTAAGGAAGATGGGGTTACTGCATTTTTTTAAGCAGTAATTAAATCCTGGCCCAAGGAAAGTACTTTTGAAATAGGCATTTCAGTAATTAAGATACGCCTGTGTCATGCAAATAGAAACAGAAGGTCCTGAGGAAAACAAGTTGACATGGCCACGTCAGCCATCCATCTTTCCCTTGATGACTTCTGACCAGTTTGAAGCAAGTCTAAGTACTGGGATTGGTAAATGAGAGCAGAACTATATCATTTCAGTCTTCTCCGGGAGACAAACATGCAAACACAGTGTAAGACCTAACATAACATCTGAAGTTCACTAACTTCAGGTCAACCCTTTAACAAGACATGCCTCTTCAAAGTAACTTCATATAAATGCCTTTATTAGACAAAGTTTAAGCAGTTTTACTCAATTGCTTTTTGCCTTCACAATTCTTCTAAGCCTTGCTGCCTGCTAACTTGTGCTTTCATTTTTCTTTCCAGAAACTTGTCTTTTGAAAGACTGCAGTTGTTCCTTGATCTCTCCATAGAGGATGCTACTTTTGTGCCCTCCATTGTAATGGCATGGAGCAGGGGGAAAAAAGGGAAGGAAAACAGCTAGCCCCACTATAGACCTTCCAGAGGTAGACAAGGATGGTAGAAAAAAACCTCATCGTCAGACTAATACCTTGGAGATGTAAACACTTTCCCTGGATAAAGAGAGCATTCTCAAATACAAATGGATCTTATTCATCTCTCTTCAGCTCCAAGAGGCTAGTCTCTGTCATTCCTCACAATGTTTGTGTGAACTTTTATTCCCTTCTTCCATCAACTATTTCTGCAAGTCTGTGATGTACCAACCATAAAAATACAAAGTTTAATATTTCCAATTCATATCCTCTCTTAGACTACAAGATTGCTATCCTGTTGGTGCTCTTCCATCCCAGCTCCATTGTCAACCACTGCAGCATTACTACATAAAGCAGAGAGTATGAACACACCATATTCACCCTCTGCCATTTATTTTCAGGGATTACTCAAAAATGACCATGGAGTCTACACTCAACTGTAGTCTACACCTTACAACACTCTACCACACTGAAACAGCTGATATGTGCTTTGTTATCTCTTAAAAAAACCCATCACAAATCATTATGTTTTCTTCAAGGACAATATTTCACAACACAATATGGCTACAGTTTGTAACTTCACATTTGGTTTCTTAAATTAGTAAGCATTTAGATTTAAACTCTAAGTGCTCAGCTGTTAGAGACAACATTGAACAACTTAACTTTGTTCACTTGTTTATTCAAATCTTAGATTTGTCTCTCTCTCACATATTGCACTTAGACAAATATCACAACTTCCCCAGCACAGAATGCTTCCTATATTTTCATACCGCTCTGTGTAACAGATCCCTTACATTGCCTTTGCATCCAACATTACATATATAATCCTGTAAATGTATTCACAGGAGGAGGGAGTAGGATTCCAAACCTGGCCACTTCTGAAGTGTTTTTAAATAGAATTTCTTTTAATTAACATTAGCTATTTTCCAAATGTTTTACTGTAAGTATTCTGAATGTTCTATGCTTAGTCTATGACTAAATTATGTGTGACTTTTTTTAAATGTTCTACATCAGAGACATTAGATTCAGAGTCCTTACAGATTTTAAAGATTAAAACTCTGCTGAAGCTCAGAGATACTAATATCCATTTCCCTGAGTTAGCACTGATGGACTTGAACAAACCTTGTGATGAAACTTGCAATATGCTGTATTTTTTGCGTGTTTATCTTTAAGGCAATCAGAGTTCAAGAGATTCATTTTGGCAGTCATGCTACCTTCACTTTTTACCACAGTGGTAACAAACACTGAATTTTCAGCAAGAAAATCCCTCCAAGTTTTCAGGATTCTTGTTTTTATTCTTACTACAGTACTCCTAAGGATTGCTGTACTAGATAAAGGTATAGCATTTGTGAGCCATTGTGTTTAGCAGCTCCATTCCAAGTGAATTACACATCCTTTGTACCAAGAGTTACACAGAAGCAAAAGCTCAGAAATAATGAATACACTGTGCAGTGGCACTTTTGCCAGCCATGGGCTTCTCAGAACTGTAGAATTTCCCCAGTGATTGCACTGTCATTATAATAAGTAATCATTAGATTTATCTTTTATATAATTTGTAACATCTTATAGTATTATACGTGCATTTATGTAGCCTCATTACTGCCAGGAGTCCTCTTTAACTGAGATGATAAGTAAATAAAGTAGAAATTACACACCAACAGGAACATGGAATATGTTGTTTTACTGTATGTCTGAGAGCTCCCTTTAGCAAAGCTAATCTGCACAGCAGTTACCATTATTTCTACCTCAGTGAGCACCTCCTAATTGCTCTGTTATTGCTTGTGAAGAAAATATATTATTAAAGTCCACAACTTATGACTTGTTGCACATCTACACATGGAAGAAAACAATCTTCTCATTTCTTCAAACCTTAATAGGTTTTGAATAGGATGATCAGCTGAGGCTGGTTTTTTCTTGCGGATCCTGTTCATTACCGCTTCATAATGTCAGAGGCTCCTTCTAACAGCCAAGATGCATTCATAATTTATTCAGAAACCTGAAAACATTACTAAACCAAATCTACTTAATTCCCTATTAATCAGCTCAGGCCTCTTTTGGTAGAAATTTGCAATGAACAACAATTATAAGCTCAAAGGAATCAGTATTCCTTTTTAGCTGTTAATGTTTTATACCAAATTATTGGTCCACTGCCAGATAATGATCCACAGAGCATTAGAACCACATATTAATATTTTCTTTACAAATTCAATAATACTCAGTGGAGGATAAAGTTTTGATGGACTCCTCTTGTGTGCTAGTTAACGCTCTGCATTGTCAGGAAAGAAGCATTAGCACTTTGTTCTGATGGGACTGCTAAAAACTGGGTGACCTTCAAAATTTGGCAATATAATCAAAACAGCAAACAGCAGCCACTGAAATTAACACAAAATAATTTCAGGATTTTCTCGTGTTCAGAATGACTGAGATACCACAGATATGCAGAAAGCAGAGCTTACAAAAGGATTTTAGGAAACAATAGAATATTCTGCATTCTTCCAGTTAAAAGTAACAATGATGAGACTTAACTCCTTCAGTGAGAAAGACAACACTCAAAAACTACTGAAAAGATGATCAGCTTTCACTCCCTCATGGCCAGACTGTACTGTTTTTGTCAAGGGTGCATCCTTTGTAAAGCACCAAAAGACTTTAGGCCCTTTAACAGGATTTCTCTAAAACACCTGGGCATTGGCTTGCCATTGTCTACAAAGACAGTTAGGATCCTGGGTGTTTTTAAAAACTCCACTAGGTGCCTCTGCATCTTCAGGAGCTTAAATACCTTTCAAATGTGCCATAAGGCCCACAGCAGGTTGCTTCAGCATCTTCATATGTTCTTTGGAACAGGCAGAGACAGAAATAATGCTTTGTTTTGATCAGAGAAGTAGCAAACATTCAGCATCTTACGTATTGTTTTCTGGTTTACGTGGAGAAGTTGATGACAGAGCCAGGTATTTCTTTGATGCAAAGCTTTTTATTTTCAAAAATATATACATCCTGTTCCTCTGAACACAGTGGGAAAAGAACACTTGCTGTGCATATTACATTGTGCAGCAAGCTGCCTTTTTCTAGCCTGTGCTGAAGGGCTCCCTTCTAGCTTTCTTTCACATCTTTGTTTTCCTGCCCATCCTCCTCATGCCTCTGCCACTACCTCTATCTGTTCTTTCCTTCACGCATAGCACTCCAATGTGCTCTTTCTCCTTTCTCTACAAGGATGACTCTCCCAATTTTTTGGCTTTGAGTCTGGCCTACAATGAAACTTCCACCATGTAGTTCAGATCCTGTCTGGTCTAGCCTTAGCTTAAACTTTCAAGGGTGTCTCAGCTACCTCACTACATAGCATTTTAATAGCTTCTTACGTTTATCCTAAATGAATAGCAACTCTTACATCAATGCCCCACATAATGTACTGAAGCACAGACTTCACATAAAGCCATAGACTGTACTACTTTTTCAAGATCCCATCATTACCTATCAGCTTCACATCCCAAGATTTCACTATCAGATTCACATTTCAAGGTATGTTTTACAAAAGGCATCTCATTAAAAAAAACCACACATTCCCATTTCAGACAACCTAGGACTTGCTGGAATCAACTTTACTCTGAAGTGCAACAATCAAGTTCCTTGCTACTTTAGTTCCTAACAAATGACTTTGTATCCTCATCTAGAGATATTCTGCAGCAGGAAAAGAAATTGATGGGAGAGAAAAGCATGTGGGCAAGGAGACTCAAGCAAGAGCATGGTGGGAGGGTGAAGCTCATTTTACAGCTCTCTATAGACAGAAAGAATATGTAAATGAAAAGTGCAAAACCATCCTGGAATGCATTTTGACCTATCTAAACAATAATACAACATATATTTGTGTGTGACTTTGTATGTGAGCTGAGTTTGTATTTATGCTGCCAGTATTACACACGGTGTAGTTTAACACCACAGACATTTCTCTTAGAAGTAGGTTCACAGCTAGTCCAATCACAGATTGCCATGATGGAAATCACTGGAACCTCATTCTGGTATTTCAAACATTGCAAGCTGTAAAAGCATCAGGCATTAAAATAATAAATAAAACTCTCTTTTTTACCTGAGGCAAAAGCCACAGCTTATTACTACAATAGCCAAATGGAAATAATTACTCCTTGGCTTTTCAAATGGTAAAGCAAATAGTTTATTTACATGCAATTAAAACTATACCCCATGCTGAATTTATTGCTATTGATAGGATTTTCAGGCTGTAAGCACAAGTTCCTCACAAAATATTCGTGGTTACTACTTCATTCTAATTTAGTATGAAAAAATGTCAGAAAAGACTGACATCATAAGATTACTTCATCCTCAGAAAGAATCTCAACAGGCAGAAAGAACCTTTCGTAATTAGAGACTGCATTTGTTATGCCATTATGATACCATGAAGCACCTCAGAAAATGTCATGTTTTTTCACACACTAAGCTTATTCCATTGCAAAAGATTAACTTTCATTTCCAAGGCATATGAAGATGACTGCTTTAAACAAGGAAACAATACCAACACTACCTACCATAACTCTTCCTGCTCTAGAGTGTCCTTATCAAAAGTGCCTCGGAAACGGCTTTAATGTTATGCTTTTTAGGGGCTGATCTGAACATCAGAGAGAAGCCTTTAACTATGAAGAGGTCTTTTGTTTGATGATGTTTGGGCTCAGCATGACATCTACTTTTTTACTATGTTCTGCTTTTATTTTAAATGAAAAATAATAACCGAGCTGTAGTTAGAATTGGATAAGTGAAAAACACAGGGAGTATAAACATCTTATTTCTCATTAGTGACATTCTGCCTAGCAAAAGGAAATTAATCACAAGCTGGAGTTAAATATTACTTCAGTTTAACCCACCACTAGTTATCAGGTAATTTAATGAGGATATTTTCAAAAGGGAAGTCAAATTGTCGAATTTATATGATGAAGACACATGCATCTGTAGGAGATAACAAAGTTTATTCTTTCAAGTAGGGTTTTTTCCCCACCCCTTTTGGAACCTGTTAGTAATTAAAACATCCATCGGCAATCTGGTGACAAGACACTTGAGCCTGATTTAATTATGGATTGCTTTGGTTTTGAACCAAGAACAACAATGACTTATACGGAGGTTCACATTGCATTTTCTGTTATGCTTCCTGAATATTTTCTCATGCCTGCGAGTGGTGGGAACAGAAAGAAAAAACAAAACAAAAAAGCTGACAGAAAAAGAACTGGCTTGAACAGGAAACAAATATTTTGTAATGTCTGAAAAAGAAAATGAAGAGTAGAAAAATACTTTATTTTATGGACTGAACTAAAATATGCAAAGGTCCTGAAGAACAAACATTAAGGAAAAAGGTTTAAATAAAAGGTGATGGAGCAGTATATCGAAACCAGTCAGGTCTGTAGCATGCTGCACGTTGAACAAAATGACTAAAGTCTCTAGTGCTGGAAATAACAAAAGAACAGGAGTCAATCACAGACAAAATCTTTTTCCTGGTGACCAGCTACAATAAATTCAACATGACACTGGGGAATTCCATCAAATTGTGTGTTTGCTATATTCACACACAATTTGGGGACCAAAAGGTTGTCACCATAAAGGAAACATAAAAGCATTTTTGCAAGCAGTGCAATGAAATAGTCTACTGAGAATGAGCAGAATTGTCAAATAAAACAAAAGCAAACAAAAATCTAATGCTATATTAAGACAGGGGAAAGAACTAAATATATATCTAATTTGAGGGCACCCTTCCCATCCTTCATTCCTAGTTCTAGTTTAGTAATCAGAGCTCAAAAACAGTGCGGCAAAAGAGGATGAGGGGGTGAAGAGAAAGGAAAAAAAGAGGTTATCAGAGGCTTAGAAAACCTTTTCTTCAAAGAAGAACTGAATCTTTCAGAAATAGATCACGACCAGATTTGGGAAGGGAGGCACTACTCATTTCCAAAGTAACTTGGGCCTTGTCTACAATTCAGATGCAGAGACATCTGATCTGATGGATGGAGACTCACCTCAAAGGAACGTATGAGACTTTTAAGTGAGATAGACCCAGACTCAGAAGCAAATATTGCACCACAGCACTGGCCCGAGTCACTGTGTTCTTTTACTTTACTACTTAAACCTAGGCTAGTGCCTTTGCACAGCACTGTAGTGCTTTGCAGGAACATTACAGCCCAGGAAATTCAGCATAATGCCCACTGCACCATCTAGGTGTACCCACAGACATGTAGTTCCATTACTTTGTGATTCGATTTTGGCTCCTATGTGTCTAAGGATAACATTTGTAAATATGTACATTAAGACGCAGACAGAGTCTTAGAAAGAGTGTACTGAAATGATCAAACAAATCAGTCACAACTTTTAGTGATTTCTATAGATAAAGAACTCCCAGGTCCTTTACACAAACTGTTGGGCAACAGCAGTTTGTCTAAAGCTGACTAGAAATGCAGTATTGACAATAAGGAAGGGCGAAACACGGGGAGAGTAAACATATTGATGCAAATGTACACAAATGCAGGAGTTACTGTGGAAAAGGAAGGGACCAAAGGTTGTATTTACAATAGAACCAAAGGAATGCTCATGTGGGTCAAGGGGTTAAATGCAGGTACCTTGCAGCATGCACATGCAAGAGATTAGTTTAAATGAGAAGTATAATCAGTAGGGGAGGAACACTCTAATTTTACCATAAACTTCTCCCTATTTCACTGAAGCGTAAACACAGAATAAAGTACGGGGTTCAGTGAAAAGATCATTATTAATCAGCTCTATGGATAGTACAGTATGTATAACCCTTGAGATTCATACAGGCACCTGCCTCCAGATTGGCTGCATAAGGGACAATTTATCATAACTGAACATGTAGGAGGAGGGGAGCACAGTGGTCATTGCCTGCACTGGAATTTATGATGGAAAAGAAAGTTAATTAAGTTCTGTGGTCAGTGCTTAAGGGAAAAAATAAAAGAGCTTCCAAATGCAATTCTTTGCTGGAACAGATATTTTGGCAGAACTTGCTAATTACTATATTAAACTGTTAATTTGGCAAGAGAGAATGAATTTTCTTGTGGTAAGTTTTCAGGGGAAAATGCAGAGAAACAAATAGTTTTGTCACCTGGCTTTTTGTTTTGAAAAAGAAAAGTACACCTGGCATACTCTGTAGTTACTAACATCACTAGAGCACAGAACATAACTGAGTGGCAAAGCGTGAGTAATTGCAGGATGAAGAAAGTATGAGGCCTCAGAAATCAGTGGGAAAGCAACTAGTTTCAGGAGAAGTTCAAGGCAACTATATGTGTGATCACATTTGGCTAAATTAATAACACTACAAATAATAATGTAGGAGAACTCAAAACATAAGTGGCTAACAGGGCCTTTATTGCTTTGCATAAGACCTGGCGATTCTGATTTTGGAAAATACAATAAATTCTTTTAATGTTCCATTCTTATATATTCTTACAGATTATATGTATATCTAGATAGATATAGATAAATATCAAAGGGCAAGACTGACGCCAAGTATAATAAACTTGCTCTAGCCACGTGACCTTGACTATCTGTAAGACACTCAGCCTTACATACTTCCAGTTCTGAAGTCAACTCTGAGACACTTCTTTAGACATAGGCATGAAACAATATGAAGATCTGCTTTTACACTCACCAGATATGGTTATAGAAGGCTTTTGCTTCAGATAGAATATGGGACAATAACAAGAAGCCTGAGTGTTTATGGTTCTTTTCCCATGCTATTTATCACCACATTTTCCACCTGCACTTCCTTGTGGAGCTGCATTTTCCTTGAAAAAGAAGTTGATCACAATCCCAAACCTCCTACCACAATACCAATGCTCAGAACCAGTATTGAGCAGTGAATTAGTGCCAGGTGAAAAACAAAATTAAAAAGAAAATACAAGAAAAACTCTGCACACCAATCAGTACAAGAAGAATTTTTAAGCCAGTTCTGTCTAGCTATTATATTCAAACAGAATAACCCAGAGGTCATAAAAGTCTTAGAACAGAAAAGTCCTAGATATGAATGTCTGTGTCACAGATACATTAAATCAAGAGGGAGTTCCACAAGTTTATAGCAGATAGGTCAAAATGGGATCCAAAACAGAGCAAAATGTTCTTTGCTTCACAGATATGCCCTCAAATTAAATAAGAAATCCAGTCCCCAGACAGAATATCTTTGAAACTGCAGCATTACAACTTACTTAAGATAGCTCATCTAAGTAATACAAACTGTTATGCCACTTTGTAAGACAGACATCAGGAAAAAGAGCAGTTTTATAAAAGAAGAGCAAACTTAGTTTTTGCTTATTTTTACTTGCTGTGTTCTGACAAAAATCCTTCATTGGACAATCCTGACAGATTATTTCAGCTTCATCAAAACATAAATTCACCCAAACAAGTTTTGCTAATAGATCATAATAGTTGAATGTGAGGGATGTAGAAATACAACCCCTTAAGCCTGGGGTGCAAAGAGAGAGGGAGAGTACACTTCTGTTTCATTTTAACCCAGAAACAAATTTTAAATTTGAAAAAAAAAAACCCCACAATGTAAAAGATAACAAATTAAATTAAAACTAAAGCAAACACTCAGTTATAATGGGTTTAGTAAGGGAGAATGATTTTTGTTTGTTTACTTTTTAAGCCTTTAATCCTTTTCAAATTAAGGCTTTTTCCACAAACAGCAAAATTCAGTGGGCAAGAACTCTTGGTATCCTCAAGTATGCACTTTTTTTATAGTGAAACTTTTCGGTTAAAATAAAGGTCACTTCTACTTACTAGGATTTCAGGATGTATAATAGCAATGTTAGTATAAAACTTCACTAATTTACATCATTTAATATGAATGACGAAGTGCAAATTGTACAGAAATGCTTTATATGCACATTCAGTGTTAGGATTTGGCCCTCTACTTCATTTTTCTTACATGAAGTAGAAAGATAGAATTTGTTTCTTAATTTTAATGCATGTCCATGCCTTAAACTATGTTTTTTACTTGACTTTCAAAAACTACAGTATATGAAACCAAAATCTATTCTTCTTTATACATATTTTATAATTTGTTTCAAGTCACACCTTAAAAGGTATTTAACTTTTTCTCCTGGATCCTGATTTTAGTTAATGGCAGTAGAAAAGTCACTGTCCTTGATCTAGAATTGTTTAGTAAGAAGGAGTCAGGGCTAGAGGCACATGAAAACATGTCAATCAGATGTAATTGCTCTCTAAAAGAAACCCTATCAAACTGAAGAACAAGAGCTAACACTGAACACATAGATTCACTGCAGCACCTAATCTACTAATGAGCTCAGCTTGTTATTTTCAGACTCACTGCTCAAAAAGTTCAACATAAGAAACATGACAGTGAAGGACAACATTGCTTAAAATAGTTAGACAACATATATATCACAGGTGAAGCCAGTCACATCCTCTGTAGTTGCCCAGCACTTCCCAAAACACTTTCCTTGACACTATGTCCAGCTTCAAAAGCTTGGGATGAATTTTTCTACACAAAGTGTCTTTCTCTGACTATATTTTTTAGTTTTCTTTCATTAGCTCGATGCTTTCTGTTATAATTTTATTATCAAAGCAAAAATAATTACATTAAGGAAAGAAGAAGAGGCAGACACAACTCAGTCATAGATGGAGTCGATGGTACTATAAAGTCACCACCTCCAAAAAAAGGTCTTAGCATCTACTGGGAACACAGAGGGTGTGGTATACTCTGTGTTTCTACCAGCCAGTGGTACATATGGTGGTCATAGCCTGTTCATCCTATAATTGCTTTAAGATAGCTAAGATACATAATTCATTGGAGTCCCACAAAATACTCCCTAATCTTTCCCAATATTCTAACTCAAGTATATTCTGTGGGGAGGAGACAAAGCCTGTGTCCTGCCCCCATTTCACCAGCCTCTGCAGTGTCTCTTTGTTGTAATTCAATCCTCTCTCAGAGAGGGGATGCTGTGGGATGTCCACAGGAGACATTCCTTCTCTGCTTAAAGCCTTTCCCATTTTTTCCCACCTCAATCACTCACTTACCTTTTCAGATGTTTCTGTCGCAGTGATCTGAGCATTTCTTCCAAAAGGTTTGATCCAACAAGTTTGGCATAGCATGTCGGGGTCCCCAAGTGTTGTAATAGTGCAAGCAATGCTCATCCAAGGATGTAGAGAAGCCAAGAAATGCACATACAAAGATGCACACATGCAATATAGCAACCAACAAGATTCACTCAAAACCACCCTTTGTTTGCTAGCTGCTTCCTTATATGCTGCTTCTGCCCATGTAATCACACAGGGCTCAATTGACTAACAAGCAACACTTGTTCCTAATGATTGGAAGTAGCTTGTCAGCTGCATCAACTTGTCCCTGCTATCTTTATTTACACTGAGGAAGTATCTGCCTGCTTCGAGTCATATTTGTATCCTCACAAGAGTGACAGAGAACTTCTGGAGAGTCCAGCACAGGGCCACCAAGATGATCAGGGGACTGGAACATCTTTAATACGAGGAAAGGCTGTGGGAACTGGGGCTGTTTAGCATGGAGGAGACTGAGGGGAGATCTTATTAATATTTACAAATATCTAAATGGTGGGTGTCAGGAGGCTGGGACATCCCTTTTTTTATTGTAGCTAGCAACAAGACAAGGGGTGATGGGATAAAGCTGGAACAAAAAAAGTTCCATTTAAACATAAGAAAAAACTATTTCACTGTTCAGATGAGGAAGCCCTAGCACAGGCTGCCCAGGGAGGGTGGGGAGTCTTCTTCCTTGGAGGTCTTTAAGACACATCTGGACCTGTTCCTATGCCACTATCCCACCTTCTTCTGCAAGGAGGGTTGAACTGGACGATCTCTAAAGGTCCCTTCCAATCCCTACCCTTCTATGATTCCATCATAGATGTACACTGAGTCAAAACCTTTTCTGTCCATGTCACATGTACAATGACTCATTTTTCCCCAAGATTCACAAATCTCCACATTTGGCTACTGCCTACAAAAGAATCTTTTTTTCATTAACAAAGCATTAGCCTAGTTGTGTGTTGGCAACCTGCTATTAGTACTGCAGCTGACTTAAGAAAGGTTCTTCTGCTGACACCTGTATCAAATAGCACACCAAAATTAACACCTACTGAGATCCATAGGAAGGCATTCAAACACAAATCTCTTGGTGCTAACATTCTAATGTCCACAGCTGCTTCAGATTACAAACTGAATGCCCAGTAGCAATGAAGATTATTAAGTATGCTCCAGATTGGAGGTTCAGAAACACATTTTTCCTCAGGTCATCTTTGAAAAACATGGGTTAAAAAGGAGTGTTTCTCATCAGGCACAGTCCATGTCATGGCCAGTTGAAGTCACTTTGAGTCACTAAGGGCAGCGAAAACACCTTTCATCCCCTCTTGGGAATTAGTTTTTGCTTAAAAGGTCCTAAGCTCAATAAAAGGTGACTGGGAGCTTTTGTGATTTGTGGTAAATACTCTTGGTTACTACCAGAATGTCCTCTGAACTTGTCCTGGATTTCCTAGCTGTAACAATCTATTATTGTGTTAACAGTCCAAGAAGCTACAAACAGTGTCCTTTGTACTCCAGATGTCCAGTTTGTAATTTCTGAAAGTGATAAAAACTTCTACATGTGACCAAAATTAAGAGGAACTCCCTCAGAGAACATACACATATTCCTAAAAAAATCAAGTCCTGAGTATCTCAGACAAAACATCTGGGTAGGTCTATAACAATTATTCTGTGATTCAGTCCTCTCTTTGTAAAATACACATAAAACTTCTTCCTTCCAAAGGTATCATGAAAATGAATGTCTAAATACTTGAGAAGCATTTTGCAAAGATAGTGATGAGCAGCCCAGATAAGCCTATGTGGAAGTGAAAATTTCTCTAATTAGAACAGGATGAGTATTTCCCACATAATATGAGTTAGGGCCACACATGAAATGATGAAGCTAAAATTCTTAACTCAGAGAACATAATCCATCTGTGCAGCAAGTGAGGCAGTGGTCCTGTAGGAAAAAACCCAGCATGTGATCCAGTAATTAAAGACTGTTCATGAAACATAGCCACAAAGCAGGCAAATGCTCTTTAAAGGAGCAACGATAATGCTGGCTTTTCCTGATTTGAAAGTTTCATTTTGCAGCCTTAACATTTTCAACTTATTTTATGATGCATAATATAGGCCTATTTAGAATAAGTGCATGCATATATTACATTAATATTTTCTTAAAATTCTTCAGCATTTACTAAGAAAGACTGTTCTTTCTCCTTCGAGCCAACAAATGAGGTTTCAACAATTATACAACTATAAGGACTGCTTTAAGGAATTATGCAGTTCAAGCTTCTTGGTTTAAATTTTATGGTGCAAAGAACAGGCTGGTTTATGTTTGCAGAAAACAAAGGATATCAGGAGAAAAAATTAGAAGGCTTTTCCTCTTTCCTGACAACACACTTCTATTATGACCCGAAGACTCTTTAATATCCATTCCTAATCCCCTGTCATCCTCCTGTAAATGCTAAAAAGTGCTCCAATTTGCATCAGCTTGTGTGCTAGACGTTTTTATATGAATGCTAACTCACTGAGAATAGTGAAGGCTCAGTTTGTAATCCCGACAAATGTGTAAAGGACAACTCAACTAATACAGTGTAAGGGCATGGAGCATAAACTAGGTATCTTCTTGCAGCATCTAACTAGTATATGCAGCTGTTAAACTATCCAGTGTAAGTGGGCTTGTGCAGAGAATCTACACAGATACACAGACCTCCGTTTCTCAAAAAGCTGGCCATACCATGAAGCACAGAGAGAGCTTGTTTTATCTCGGCTCCAGTTCACGAGGCTCAATTTTTAGATCTAAAAGGTGCATTTATAATAGCAACCGTGTCACAAGTTAAGCCTATGCAAAACTCAGTTTGCCTCACCTCATTTCCTTCAGCAACCAAGCCCTTTGAACTTTTCCAAGTCTTCTGTGGCCATTTTGAGGCCTCTGACACTTCTCGCCCTGTTCACAGAGAAGCTCCATAGCTTCTCTGTATCTGCTACACATCTGTCAGCAGTTTGAGAATCACCAGTCAGGTGCAAATCTCCATTAGCTAAGGGAAAGCATGTCTCAGACCTAAGCTAGCACTCACAAAAGTCAATTGTCATTGAATTTGATTTCCATATGAACCTTTTTACAGTCTACTACAAAACCATCAATCAAATTCCTTCATCATTTAATCTACATGTTATTTTGGATGGCATGCAACAAGCAGAAAACCAGAAGTTATTTAGATTTCTGACTAGTTTAGTATCACTCCTAAGGCAAATCATCATTCTTTAAGGCATTTGGTAATTTACACAAGTTAGAATATGAATTATCCTTCCAGGAAGGCTATGTCACACAGTGGACAGCTGTGTGTTCTTGTACTTTCCTTTTAGAAATATGCCTCTAGCTGGATTCATAGACAGAACACTGGAAATCATGCTATGTAGTATTTTTAACTGCCCCTAATAACCTTTGGAAATGAGAATCTTGGGAACTGGTTCCATAATTCAAACTTAGATATCCCCTTCGGTGATTAAGCTAAGCAACTGTCCTGAATGGGACCAATCATAAGTCTTTAGAAAATGTTAATAAAATCAGTCTTTTGCACGTACTATAGACTAAACCAACAACCGAGCACAGAAGTATATGGGTCAACATTCAGGCAGAGATTTCAGATTTCTTTGTTGTACCTGTGTTGTTCCATCCCATTTGAGCCCAGGACTAGTTTAAGAAAGCTCAACGTTTACTAATACTCTGGTTTAGTGCAGAGTTATATAAAATATCTGCTCATACCAGAAGAGATACGTAGCAAGATAACCTGAAGGCTGATGCAAGGTAGGTTTTATTTTTCAGATACACAGAAAGCTGAGTGGAAATTAGCATCTATTTCATGTCTAACTTACTCCTAAGATTCACAATTGTCAAGTTTCCTGTGGAATAATCTTTTTTCTCCACGAATCTGAATGCCAAGTGCAGTTATCAGTCCCCAAGCCAGCATGTCTAGCATCTAGGGATACAGGATGGGAAAAATTCTGAAGTGCTGTGTAGCCCTGGAAATCATCTGCCCTCTACAGGCAACTTCACGGTAAAAGAAGCTTCATTTTCCAGACTTACCCAACCAGCAGCCTAGTCAAATTTCAACAAAAACATCAGAGAGCCAACATTCAGACTATAAGAACGTAATTTTAAGAGACCAGCACATATTTGAGCTCCCACTGCAGAATTCATACATGCCTTTATTACCAGTTTGTTCCTAAAGCAGCACATCTACAGATTTGCTATTTCTACAGGGTCATCAAAAATCATACAAGCTTATTATACAGTTCTGACACACTTTAGCTAATAACTTTATACTAACAACAGATGTGATTTAATAGAAGTCAACTGCCTGCTTTTCCATACAGGAATCAGAGGGTTTAAAAATATCTTCACAGAAAGGAGGCAGGGAGGAAGACAACAAATCTTCTCTTGTCTGATTGTTGTAAAATATGCCATCATTGAAATACACTTAGCTAGTCATCTTCTGTTTGGAGAATTCAGTGACCGAGCTCTAGTTCATTACTTTGAGGGTTATGGTGCTGTTGTCAAGGCCTCAAAACTAGTATGATGGCCTAACCAAGTTAAGAGCTGCTACAATAGCAGAAAGGCAATTACACCGTAGGAAAAATGTTGTCCACTAATCAGCTAGCAATCAATTACTAAGAAGAGAAGATAACCCTATCCCCACTCAAGCTCTTCAGTATTAATAGTGCCATCATGTAATTACTTTAGGCATGGGCAGGTGCATGAAAGGACAGACTCTATAGTACACTGCATCTAAGATTAATGAGTTCTGTCAATTTGCCCAGCAGACATCTGATTCTTCAGCTTTATGTAGCCACTTTTTGCACATGCCTCGGGGTTTTTTTGATGAAAAAAATAAACTACTAATTTAAATACATCCCAAAACCTTACATCTTAAAAAAACCCCAAATTTTACAAGTAAGACTACCTCCAACAGATTCCTAATATGAATATTAATAGAGCATGTTTTTTAGTTTCAGTTATTCTTCATTTTAGTCAGAGTAACGAGTGAAACACAAAGTCCTACAAGCATATAATACTTTCTAGAAAAACTGACAGCACACAGTCCTGCAGTCACAACATCCTGAATTTCACTCACACTTATTCCAATAAGTTAAAAAAAAAAGAGAGAGAGAGAAAAAGAAATGTTTCAGTAAATAAGTCATTGCTCAGAAACCAAGACAAAGCAAATACAGAGGCACTTTGCTGCTAAGTTAGCAAACACGCTGAGCCAGCTGCCAAAAGCAGAATCATTCTCTGTGACAAGCTACAGCCTACAGAGTTAAGTCAGGGATATGCAGGCCTATGGGTCAAGAAAGAAATTACTTAAGATAGAATTTCTATCAGGGAAGTGGCTTCTTTTTCCTTAAAGTTACATCTACTGTAGTCAGCACCAAAAGCCAGTTTTTAAAGAGTTGCCAAATGAAATATGACCAATTTTTGGAAACATCATCCCCATTTGGAGGTGCATGAACAATTCCCATCCCCAGAAAAATATGACTATTAGGAATTTTAAGTGATCTAAACTCTTACTAAAACTCTGTTTCAAGAATGTACTTAAACACTTGTTAAATCTTTTTAAAATAATCCGAGATATTTAAAGTCATTTAGCTGCTTAAACACACAGCCAGTCTCTCAAAGATCCTCTTAGACATCTCTCTGAAAGTTCAGGCTCTTAAATACCTTTGAAAATCTGTCTCAAAGTGCTTGGCTGTCCATACACACAGCCCCCATGAAATAGTGCACTGATCTCCATTTGGATTTCTAAGCACAATCCCTCAACAATAATAAAATAAAAAAAAATAAGAGGTTGGAGGCAAAATCAAAAAAATCAGATCCTACAGCTATGGAAGTTACCATTCACCAGCTAAAACTGATTAACTGATCACAGGCAAGGTCCAATTCCTTCCACTGCAAAAACTTGAACTACTAAAAGCCACTGAAACCATGATGAAGGCAGTAAGCACTCACATTTTGTGATTCCTAAAACACCAGTGCAGCATCTACACTATTACATTCAGTGGCCTGGAAACAATGGTTTCATTTTTCAAAGTATTTATTCCAAAAACTTAAGCCCCTAAATGTGAGCCTAAGCCAAAAACACAGAAAAAAAACCTGTTCTCAAAGCTTTTCTGTGATAGGTACGAGAACTGACATATTTCTTTCTCTCCAAAGTCATCCTATCTGTTCCTTTTCCATCATTTGTTTGATTACAGAAAACAGCTAACGGTATCTGGTTTTTTACCTTCCATTTAATGTCACAATTGACCACCCAAGAAATCTTTCTCAAGACTACATTTATTGGATATTAGATTCTGCTAATTAATTCTCTGGATTAAATTCTTCTGAAGTAATGTTATCAATTGTTTCCAGTAAAGAAAAAATAGGCCAGCAGTAACTTGATTTTCACATAAATGGATTAAACCTACACAAATGCAGTGGCTGAAGATATCATTGATCCACGTTCATTGGCTGCTGCTGCTGTTTCAATTGTTATTTGATATGGTAAAGGACAATAGAGTGGGAAATGGTTTTGATCTGAAGCAACTGTTTCTAAGAAGATACCAGCAACTCTCTCACAATACATAACTTAGAAAATGTATTCTATGCATTGAAAAGGACTAATCCCTAAAATTGTAACTATTTCTGAAACTCATAGTTTACAGATTCATCCTGAAAGATGCTAAAGTTCACAGAAGACATTTGAAGCCACTTAGTATGCAATAAAAATATGTGGGAATTATCAAGAGGAGGAATACTCTACAAATTGAAAAGAGACTAAAAATATGAAGTGTCCTTGAAACTATGAACTAGATCTCATCAGTTACTGATTTAACATAGAACAGCGAAGACTGCTGTACTAGTCAGCATTAAACATGTTAAGGAGAGATCTTCAAAACACAACGAAAGCTTAGGGAATACATCTTTTTCTGAAAGCTATCAGGAAGCCATCACCAAACTTTCATTTTTTTCTACATCAGAAAATATTCTCTTTTTAATTTCTTGTAATGATAATGTTGGTATCATTATTGGTCAGACATGGTGTATTCATTATGCACTGCGTGTTATATGGTGGCATAAGACCCAGAAGTCCACTTTTGAACGTAATTTTTCTTGACTCTGTTCCACAAACAAAGCTGAATAGATTAAGGGTTGCTTCAATTCAGGTCACACAGATACACAAAATGGTAGGGGTTGGAAAGGACCTCTAAAGATCATTTAATCCAACCTCTCTGCTAAAGCAGGTCCACCTAGATCAGGTTGCATAACCTCCAGAGACTCAACACCTCCCTGGGCAGCCTGTGCCAGGGCTCCGTCACTCTCACAGCAAAGAAGTTTTTCCTTAAGTGGAATTTTTTGAGTTCTAGCTTTTGTGCATTACCCCTAGTCTTATCACTGGATACTACAGAAACAAAAGTGTTACCCCATCCCCTTGACATACATCTTTCAAATACATAAATACTTGTAAGCGTTAATGAGGTCTCCCTTCAGTCTCCTCTTACCCAGGCTGAACACTCCCAGATCCTGCAGCCTTTCCCTATAAGGAAGGTGCTCCAGTCCCCTGATCATCTTGGTGGCCCTGCGCTGGACACTCTCCAGAAGTTCTCTATCACTCTTGATCTGAGGAGCCCAGAACTGGACAAAACTCCAGATGAGGCCTCATCAGGGCAGAGCAGAGGGGAAGCAGAACCTTCCTTCATCTGCTGGCCACACTCTTCTTGATGCATCCCAGGATGCCATTGGCCTTCTTGGCCATGAGGGCACATTGCTGGTTCACAGTTAGTTTATTAACAACCAGGACTCCCAGGTCTCTCTCTGCAGAGCTGCTCTCCAGCAGGTCACCCCCAGCCTGTACTGGTGCATGGGGTTGTTCCTCCCCAGATGTGGGACTCTGCACTTGTCCTTGTTGAACCTCATGAGCTTCCTCTCTGCCCAACTCTCAAGCTGGTTGAGATCCCGCTGAATGGCAGCACAGTCTTCTGGGGAATCCCCAGTGCTCCCAGTTTGGTGTCATCAGCCAACTTGCTGAGGGTACACTGTCCCCTCAATCCAGGTTGCTGATGAAGATGTTGAACAAGACTGGCCCCAGAACAGACTCCTGTGGAATTCCACTGGCCACAAGCCTCCAACTTGACTTGGTTGAATTGATCACTGGTCTCTGGGCTCTGTCATTCAGCCAGTTCTTGACTCACCTCACTGTCCACTCGTCCAACCCACAGTGCCTGAGCATTTCAATGAGGGAGACAGTGTGAAAAGCCTTGCTGAATTCAAGGCAGATGACATCTGCTGCTCTCCCCTCATCTAGCCAGCCAGTTATACCATCATGGAAGGCTATCAGGTTGGTCAAGCAGGATTTCCCCTTGGTGAATCTGTGTTGAGTCCCCTTGATAACCATCTTTTCTTAATGTGTTTTGTTTCCAGGGATGGAGGTTATGCTGGCTGGCCTGCAGTTTCCCAGGTCATCCTTCTTGCCTATTTTGAAGACTGAAGGGACATTGGCCTCCCTCCAGTCCTCAGGCACCTTGCCAGTCCTCTATGATCAATCTAAAATGATGGAGAGTGGCTTAGCAATAACATCAGCCGGCTCTCTCAGCATTCGTGGATGCATCCCATCAGGTGTCACAGGTTTATGGGTGTTAAGCTTGCCCAACAGGTCTGTTAACCTCATCCTCGTCCACCAAGGGAAAGTCATCCATTCTCCAGACCATTCTACTATCCTCCAGGGACTGGGCTTGCCAAGGGCCAGCCTTAGCAGTGAAATCTGAGGCAAAGAAGGCATTCAGTAGTTTCGCCTTCTCTCCATTCTCCACCACCAGGACATCCTCTGTGTTCATCAGCAGATTCATATTCTCCCTAATCTTCCTTTTGCTGCTGATGTTTTTGAAAAGGTCTTCTTGTTTTCTTTTACTTCCTTTGCCTGGTTTCATTTCAAAAGGGCTTTGGGCTTCCTGGTTTTGTCCCTGCATACTCTGGTGATGTTCCTATATTCTTCCCAAGAAACCAGGCCCTTTTTCCATCTTACATAGATTTCTTTCTTCTCCTTGAGTAGTTCCAGTAGTTCTTTTTTCATCCATGTAGGCCTTTTGCCTCCTTTTCCTGATTTTCTGCTTGTGGGAACACACCGATGCTGGGCTTGGAGGAAGTGGCACTTGAAGATCAACCAGCTTTCTTGGGCACTCCTACCATCTAGAATCTTGTTCCATGAGATTCCACCAAGCAGGTCTTTGAAGAGGTCAAAGTCAGCTCTCCTGAAGTCCAGGGTTGCAACCCAGCTTGGTGTCCTGCTTCTTCCACACAGGATCTTGAACTCCACCATCTCATGGTCACTGCAGCCAAAGTTGCCTTCAATCTTCACACCCCCAACCTCACTTTCTTTATTTTTTAGCACAAGGTCCAGCAGCACACCTCTCTTTGTTGGCTCCAGCTGTTGACTGAGGTTCAAAGGATATCAGAGGGGCTATTTCTTTTTTTTCTTCCAATGTGGGAAATGGATTGTGCAGGAAGAAGTTTTGTATTTAGATTCTGGTCTTGTATTTTCTCTTTACCGGAATGACAGATCACAATTTTTAGCATGAAGGTGAGGGAAATTAAAGTTCAAGAAAAGAAGGAATGAAAAGTTAATGGAAAAAAAGTTAATGGAAAGCTTTCCAAAGGTTAATGAAGATATTACTGAATCCAGACAAATTGGGTTTAATCTCATTTAATTTTATGTTTGATGGCAGAGATTCCTAAATTTACTTCAGTTGGCTACTGTCATGAGCAGCAGATCACTTCCTCTCTCATCTTCCCACTAAACTTTCTGTTGCATAACCTTACTTCCTCTAACACAGGCTACCAACACATGCCAATAGCTAACTGCACAGATTAGGCTCTCAGGAGCTATCCTGACCTAACCTTTCCTTACCAGTCTTGGCTACACAACTTCATTCCAGATATATATGTCTCATTTCTTGCCAGGTTACTGAAAGTCTTGTCAACGCACCAGAAGATACAGATACATAGTAGATAAAAGCCTGTAGCCCAGCTCCTTATGTCAACAAGGTGTTGTACAGTTGTTTAACTGGGAAGCAGTTCCCACATCATCTGTACTATGCATTCTACAACATGGGAAAGTATTTCTACAGATATGCCTTGGACACTTGAAGCAAAATCCTCATTTATTTTGCATGTCTCCTTGCATGCTTGTAGAGAAAAAAATAATTCATTACACAGCATTTCTGTTACATCAGAAAGCAACCTTTAATTCTGCTTTAAAGGATCTAAGTCCTTATCTGGCCTGCTTCTACAAAACTCTTGCATCTACCTTGAAATATTTGTCCATCTTTACTGATGGTTTTACTAATGAATCTAACATTGAAATATGTTGTCTCTGCATCTCATACAGACTCTAGGCAATATAAAACAACCTTTCTTTGGTATTTTCATTTACTACAATTTCAGTAGAAACACATTTTTCCACTGCAAAGTCTCCTGAAGCTGCATAGAATGGCAATGTCAATAATTTTTTAACTTGTGAAAAATTCAGATAAATCCCTAATGTTCTTATCTATTAAATATTTAAAACATTCTCACTCACACCCATAATATTTACAACTAGAGGGGTCTTCACATACTCTAGCTTTCATTCTCAGTAATACATTAATAAAACGTTATGAAACAAAGAGGAGTCTGCCAGGACATTGTGAACATTCCCATTTCTTGTTTATCAAAACTGATTAAGCTGTCGGTGTTTATGAAAGGTTTATCACTGTAAGAAACTTGCAGTATATGTTAAAGTGTGACACTAATAAAAAAAACAAAACTGAAGAAGTTTCTAACCATTTCAGTTCCTGCTCAGCAGAATATCACTAAATGGTTAATATACTCAGTTCATTTGATTAATTAGCTTCATAAATTAGAGCTAATTATCCTTTTATCTCTGTGGTATTAGCAGCTTTCTGTTTTGAACAAGTACTCTGCATGTACTCTGCCTGTAAAAATAGTGACTGCTTTTCTAGTAGTCAGCTCCTTACATAATAATTCTTACCTTCATAATCATATCTATTAACTTTAGTGACCAAAATAAGTAAATAACCATTAAAGTATTATTTTTACTCATGCTAGTGTTGCAGAGACGGTAGCTAAAGGAAGCAAAATAGATTTAACACATGTATTGTGAAGAATTAGTTTTATAACACAAATACAAAAACAAAATCAAATCATTCCAAGAAGAAAAGAATTTCCTGTATTCTACTTCCAAAAGATAAGATTACCAACCTATAACTGAAAGCTGAGCTAGATCTACTGAAACTCTCATTAGTGATAATTGTGCTTGAGCCAGAAAGAATCCGACTCTGAAATTCAGAGACCAGTTGCTTTGCTGAAGAAGCAGTTCAGAAACTCATCTTTGAAGTGTCATCTCTGCAAATGTAATACGAAATCACCAAGAGAAATAAACAAAGAATCTGATCCTGTTTTAGCCCTACGTTTTTAACAGTGCTATTGAAGGATACGGCAAAGGCTGAAACATTACCAAAAAAATAAACAATCTAATCGTACTGTATGTATTTATTCACCTATCATGTCATCACTCAACCTCTTTTCTGAGCAGAAGCAAGCTGAATTGTTCAACAAGCGTGGTGATGTTTTAGTTCATGCTTTTCCTCCTGTTTGTCCTACTATGACAAAAATATTCACAAAATGCTTCACATTTCTCTTTAAAACTTACTAGCAGTGCAACCTCCACTGAACACAATTTGCCCTTCATGGTTATGCAGGACAAGAACGGAAAATAATTTCTGATGAGCTTTTCCTATCCTTTTGTGGCCACCAAAAAAGCCCCAATCTGTCTAAATTTTCAGGCGTTAGAACAACCCACATTTTCTTTTCATCATCCATTTTTACTCAATGCAGCTATACATAAAATATAAAAGAAAACCAATGTCACATTTTGTGGTGAGGTAGGGAGCTATCCTTTTTTAGAAAAACTAATCTCTATACTCACACAATAGAGTGAAAGCAGAGTTTCTGGATCCTCTTAGATTAGAAACAAAAGGATTTCAAGGATATTTCTTAAAAACATATGTTGCAATTTCTGCTTAAAAAAGACCCTGTTCATAAAGTTGGCTATAGGGCATACCAGACTTACTTTTTGTTAGGCACAGAGCACTCACTGTAGTGGACTTTTATATACCAGTTTCCCATCTGATCTACCTAATTTCAAAGACAATGACTGTTTACCGCAGGACTGCTTTAGCAGGATCAGCTGTTAACATTACCTGAATATTTTCTGGGTGTCAAATGCAAGAGATTTCAACCAGAATGTTTTCAATAATACCTTTTCTGTCTGGCGTGCAGGCTTGCTGTATTCCAAGTTCAGTGTGCAACTCTCCTGTCTCATCAAAATTGAAGGAAGGAGACATGAACCTGAAAAGTTTAGAACTACACTGTCTGGGTTAACCATCCATTTATAAGCTTTAATGTGCCAGCTTTTGTCGGACAGATATATTTTATAAACAAAATTACACAGGAAATTGGAACTCAACCATAAATTTACTGTTTCACTATTATTATTCTTTCCTATGTGCCCTACAAATTGAATAACCTCTATCTGGTAACCATATTGGACGAGCTTTTCTGATTCTATTTGCTGGTTTGTTGTGTTCTTTTGTTTGGTGGGGGTTTGTATGACTAATCACATCTTCCAGAAGTGATCTGGAAAGGAACTGCACACCACTGAAGGGTTATTGATGTAAGTCTAAATAATAATCTGAGAGAAATGGGTAGGATAAGGAAAAGAAAGGAGTGGGGAAAATTTTAAAGAGAAACCCAAAACTTCCTCTACAAATTCAATTGCATCACAGGAAAATTCAGGTTGGAAGAGACCTCGGGAGGTCTCTAGCTCACGTTCCTGCTCAAGGCTTGGGCTAGAGTCAGAGCAAGTTAAACAGGGCTTCATCTAACTTGGTGTTAAAAAAATTCCATTGATACGGACAGCACAGCCTTTCTGCTTATTCTATTCCAATGCCTGATTGTCCTCAAAAAGAAACAGTTTTCCCTTATATTCAGTCAGAACCTTACCCCCACCAATTTATGCCTGTTGTGTCTCTTCTCTCACCATGCACCAATGTCAACAGCCTGGATCTATCTTGTTAGCCCTCGGTCAAACTTGCCCCTGTTTATCAATGTCCTTCCTGTACTAGGGGGCACAAAAACTGGACCTGATATTCTTGATGTGGTCCTCATTGCCTGTGGTGCTAAATATAAAACAGTTCTAGTGATTCTCTGGAGTGACTCCCTCACCCCTACTGCAACATCTCTTCTAGTTTTTATTTAAAGCAGCTGAAAAGCTGTTATTCACAGTACTGAAGCAGAAGAGGTGTTACGGGCAGGTGCTCTGCCTGTAAAAATAAGCCTTTCAAAGAATGGCTGAGGGCTTTGTCACCATAAATACCTTTTAGAGCTTGTTCCAGGTCATCTTTACTGATAGCTAACCTCATGCTTATAGAATTTCTGCATTTTAATATATCTTATAACAGAACTGAGGTTTTTTTTCTTTCTTTCCTTCTTTCCCAACATCTCTTTACTCCCTTCAGTTTCAGTAGATCACAATTTTATATTCAAAGAAGACCTTAATACTAATCACTCAGTAAGATTTACCAAGGCACCCTGGGGGCTCTAATTCCCAAGTCCCATTGAATTTCTGAGGGAATTTGGCACCAAACTCCTCCAGGTCCTTTTAAAAAATTACATTTTCAATTAATATTGTGCAAATGGAAGTATTTGCTCCACATGTTTTAAAAACAAAATCTTTCCTTTTCTGCTAGTCTAATTTTCTAAACATTTCTTCCCACAGATTGACTCAATAGCCACATCAGAGTAAATCTAAGTGGAGTAAGAATAAGCTTCTCATTCAGTCACAGAGTACACTCCTGCTTGATTGGAATGGATATTGTACATAATATGTCCCTGAAGATATTTTCTCCAGTGGGGCACATTGAATTTCATTTAAATGCCAAGGCTCAAAATCTAAAACAATGTGACTTTAACAAAAAATCTGCTGAGGAATTTGATGAGAAAATGGCAAGAATTCCTGTGGCATTTGGGTAACAATTTCAAGCCTTCATTTTAATAGAATAAACAGGATCATATTTCATTCAAATCTGGCAATGAGATGAGCTTTGGGTATTACATTGATATAAACCAATAAAGAATTTGCAAATTTGAAGCACTAATTAACAGGCACAATATTAAATGAAAAAAAGTTCGCTCGAGGGGCAAATATATTTTGAAGACTTTAAACTTTTATTAAAAGACAATTTTGAATAGCTGCTTCTGCATTTGACTATTTTGTTAGATTCAAAGACGAAGATTCTTGTGCTTTTAAGCTAGCATGTTTAATAATGTTGGAATATAAATGAATAAAGTAACAGTTTCACTTCTGCTTTTCTGAAATAATACCTCAATGTCATGTCACCTCAAGAGAAAAGAAAAATACTTCGTAAGTTGAACCTACAAAGCTGAGAGCTGTGTAAGAGGATGTTAGTATTCTATCTCCATTTAAACTCCAATGCTATTTCTATTAAATTATTTTAAGTCTTAAAGTGTTGAATCTGAAAGCACTCATATTCAGAACCTGACTGCACTATTATGAGAGTCCTAGTAAAAACATGTAAACACGAAAATAACCAACCTGTTTGAAAGTTTTGGTTTAGCAGTCACACTTAAGAAGAGGCTTTTCTCTACCTAATTGCAATGCTACACATAGTAGCCTTCTTGATACTACAATATCGAAGACTTATGTATCTAAAGACTCATAGTTCAGAAAATGGGAATGTCAGCTAGAATATTAAGGAATGAAATCTATGAGACCGACCTTCACATAGGATATTAGAGATTGTTTTCTGAAACAAGTGGTTATTTCATCCTAAGCATAATACCATCAAAATCTGCTGATAAAGTCACCTGCTCTGACAACTCAGCAGCCGTGCTGCTCTTAAAAGTTGTCACATATTTAATTCATTGGCAAGCTAGATATCCTCTTGTTTCAAGAAATTAAAGATATTTTTAACTTCCAAATGTAAGGTACCATTTCCTCTTTTACACTCTATGATTATTGTGTATCTAAACTTACAATGGCAAGTCCACGCTCCCTTGTACCTTATCTTAGGTGATGCCTCCATTTTTCTAACCACTTTCATTTTTCATGTCTTAATACAGTTGATTGTGCTACCTTTTTTCTTGTTTTATTTAAAGGAAAACTATGAGGTAATTGATCTGTAGTTTAAAGATAAAAGGCCTGATCTTTCCCTCTGATACCGAAAGCGCATCAAAGTCAAGTTGAAGCACTTCACATGCACTGCCTAATGAAAACTTGTAGAAAATGGAATATTAAAACAGCCATTAGCCATAAAAATAAATGACAGGGATTTCTGCAACCTATTCAATGAAGATTCGTGTACCACTTGGATTCAAAATGTATACAATTTACACACAGATAGAAAATATTGCGTAAGTTTTAGGAACAAAACTACCCATGTAGGGTGTGTATTCCTTATGTCCGTAACTCTATATCTAAAGAATGACTAGAATAATTTGAGGCTAGGATATAAAATGAGGAAGCCTGGATATTTTTAAAGAGTAGACATAGAAAGCCCACACAAAACCAAACTCAAAGTTTGAGAATGATAGCTGCTCTTTTCTCTCTACAACAACGCATTTTTCAGGCTTACAAGGCATACCCCATACTAATTCATCAATATATGAGAATTTAGAAACAGCATCCATGTTTCCTCATGCCAACTTTATAGCCTGTTCAAAAAACAAGAGTGAACTAAGACATAAAGGCAGAAGCCAGAGCAGAAGTCAGGGTTAACATAGATACAATCTGGATGGGAGAAGTAAAAGATGGTCTCTGTCCCAAGTGTCATGCTGGGTGGGTGTGATCACACATGCTCCAAACATGTGGCGAGCAGGATAGTCCCCTTAACCCTCTTCCTAAAACCGTGCCCACATATGCCCACCAGAGCAAAGCCAGTTTGATTTCCCTGTTAGCACACATTATTTTTCTTTTCCTAGAAAAAAATGTGATGCAAACATATGCTTCAGAAGCAGAGTGAAATATAAAGGCTGTTGGGCCTGCCTCCTGTTCAGTTCCTCCACAATGACAACAAGCCTTTAGAGAAATTACCTCATCATGGAGGGAAAGAAGTTTTAGGTATAGAAAACAATTACAATATGGACAAGTAAACAAATGATTGCAGTAAGCTAGAGTGGAATATTGTAGCAGTACTGCTTCTCTGTGCTAATTCCTTCATCATTGCCACATTACTAAGGAGTATGTTATCTCACATTTACTATGAGTTAAGAGAAATGGAGCCTGCAATTTCTACTGTGGTGCTACTAGTTTGTGGTTTTGCTTTACAGACACAGCTACTTGTTTTCCCCACCCATCTCATTGCAGAATTAAATGAAAAATCATTTCTGTATTAAAAGAAGATTCTGTATTAAAAGCTGCCTACTTCATATCCTTCTATAGTCCTCACTGCACTGGTAAATGCAATTTTCCAAGGAAATCTATCATAGCTTGGATATATAAGGTAGTTATTGATCTGTAAGTGAACCCATATATGAATAAACACATCTGCACTTGTAGCTGCCACATTATAAGACACTTTTGAGGAACTGATGGAAGAATCTAAATCCATTTATTGATCTACAATGCAATGCTGAATCACTTAAAATACTACACGAATGAGTGAAGTACCATGAACTGAAATAAACAATTCAGCCTGCACACTGAAAGGCTCTAAACAGCACAGGAGTAGAGATGGAATACAGCTACCAGCGTTGCGGGCTGCTCAGCAAAACTGTTTGTCAGTGATCACAAAATCAAATAAGATATTCTGCTATGCTGAGGCAGGAAGAGAGAACAATACTGAAAACACTAGCTCATCATCCAGATCATCCCTTTATTATCCAAGGAAACAATGAGGGGAGATAGCCCAGATAAAGCAAAATCACTGGCATTATGAAATGGAAAGTGTATGTTTTAATGGGGAGGAGAAAAGCAACACTCATGTACAGATATTCCAAATCAAGCCCAAGCAAACCAAGCAAAACCACACAAGGCAGAACTGTGTAAACTCAGCTACAGTGGATCAAGGCTCAAGTCAGTTCAGGCAGAGCATGAATAGTTAACATGAAAGCTTCCATAATACAATTGAAGAACTTAACTGTCGAATATAACACAAATCACAAATTTGAATCTTTACTAGTGAGTGCAACGTTTTAAACCCCATTTCATTTACAAAAGAATAAAAGAGAACTCTAGCATGGCAGAGGAAAAACATATATTTGTGAAGCAATTTCCAACAAATATCTCTGTAACTATTAGGTCTTTCCAAATTAAAGCTGCAATAAATAAGAGGGGATGATATCTTCTCTACGTTGCATCGACATTTTTTATACTAAGTACTCCTAGGTGCTCTTCCACAAAATATACAGCCTGAACTACACCAGGGAAAAATTTAAAAGGCAGAAGTTTTAAAATCACAAACTATATTTTAAAGGTAAATAAATAAACACTTTGTGGAACTTATTGCTGCATGTAATCAGCGAGGCTGAATGTTTGCCAAGCCTGAAAATACAAATGGAATATTTATGCAGAGAGAGATAATTTCCACAACTGTGATAAGGTCCAGATCCTGCAAAGAGGCACCTCTTTTGCAATGTCAGGAGGAATATGAACATTTTACGAAGGTATATAAGTGTCTGCAAGATTCAGGTCTCAGATTAGACAGGATGTACCAAAACTATCAATTCTCATGTACATTCCTGGATTAAGGTAGAGCTGTTTCCTAAACCAAATTCTATGACTTCATACTTTTTACTTTGATTACAATACCTTGTATTCTGAAAGCAGCCAAACTAGATGAAGTGAAATTATAGCATAAAAGGCACTGAAACCTCAATTTCAGCAATTCACCAGAGACATGCCTTAGCTGAACAAAACACAGCACTTTAAATCTGGGAGAATTTACTGACAACTACTGAAACCAGCAGTGGTGAAATTGACCAATCAGCCCAAGAAAAAGCTGTGTTTGTGAGCTGGAGTCATCCTTCTCTGTTTTACATCCAAGCTAATAAAATATCTAAATGCTTGTATCAGAACTCTTTAATATTTCTGAACATAGTATTTCAGAGGAAAAGGCCATCATTGAGTATTTTTGCAAAAAAAAAAAGTCAGGCTGTTGAGACATTTATGATTCCTGAGTAGCTATTCTAATCTGGCAAAATAAGGGCACTATGCATAATTCTCCCTTACATACACATACAATTATAGAATCATTATGGTTGGAAAAGACTTTTAAGATCATTGAGTCCAACCACTAACCTCACGCTGCCAAGCCCATCTTTAAACTACAACATATCCCTCAGCACCTCATCTATGAATCTTTTGAATATCTCCAGGGATAGTGACTTCACTACCTCCCTGGGCAGCCCATTCCAATGCTGAATAACTCTCATAGTAAAAATGTTCTTCCTAATCTCCTCAGCAAAACACTGCTCTAATTTATACCCACAAAGTAGCTTACTTTGAATAGGAAGGTTTTGCTGTAAAAGATTAATTTATTAAATAGTAATTCATACTCTCTTAAAATTCTTAATTTCTGTGATGTTGGCAGAGATTTTTAAGAATTGTACCTATAAAAGCAATTCAGTAGCATGGCAGTTGACCACCTCTTTCAAATAGTCATTCCAACAACAAAGACATACTACTAGAATCATCTCATTCCTAACAGCACGAGCATCCACAGCTTCTCACCGGCAGACTGCAGGATATGCACGAGGAGATAAAAGATTAGGGAAGTGTTCAAGGAATTTCAGAGATTAAGAAAACTGTGCTTATTTTAAATTTTCAACAGCAGCAGATGAGACCCAGGTCAGGCTATTCAATCACAGTTCAGAAAATAAATTGCTTAATTTTCAAAAGCTTTCCATATTGATTTAACTTTGCTCTCGCTGAAGTCAGGGGGAACTACTAACAGGTTTTAGCGTGAGAGTCAGATGAGCCTTGAGCAACTTTACAAATCTGATCTTCCAACACTGCCACCTTCACCATTGCTTAATATACATTATATTCAAGTACACATGTACACAGTGTTTCTTGCTTTCTCTTCATGTCACCCAAAATGCACACATGAATGCACTCACAAACACAACAACCGAAACCAAAATTGTAAGTATTCATGTGATTTCTACTTGTGTGAGTTTCTCCTATTCAGGAAAACCAAAAGCAAAAAAAACCAAAAAGAAAAAACCTACCATGTACACAGTACACTAATCTATTTCAACTACTTCATAGGTAGTCCAGCAAACTTTGTAATTATGGATTTCTGAAAGCACAAAGCTCTACATACGTATCTGCCCCAGAACACTGTTTATAGTTCCACCACTTGGAATGACACCATTCAATAACCCAAAAGAACACATTTGTTTTAAAATAGGTACAGTGATGACTAAGCTGTCAGCGAAGGTAAGCAGTTACATTTATGTATTCCAGCACTGCTGATGAGGTAAGACACACTGTTCAGAGCGAAGTCCCTATCCTGACTGCTAACTGACTTGTCTCATGCTGGGATCTACACTCAACTCTCTGATTCTGAAAAGACATAAATATAATTCTATATAAACATATCAAGGGGCTCTGAGAAAAGGAAAATGCTGTGTGTAAAAAGCAGGCACTTCTGTAAAAAATCCAAACCAGCCACCTCTGCAGGATGCTATTGCTAGAGAATGAAGGCACTGCCCTCTTACAATCCCTCACAGCAAAAAGTCACTTAAAAAAATATCATACATTTCAGGCAATCAGTATCTACTGACCACTCCAGGCAAATCTCTCAACCTCTCAATTCCTTCAAAACTTGTAACACTTAGGGACACGTAGAGCTCCATTTGCCAAACACTCCCTTGACTGATTTGCTGGGGTCTGCATCTCAGAGTACAAGTTTCTGAGAATAGGCCCCCTCTCTGTCCCCTTTCTGTACTGTGTCACACTCCTCAGGCAGTCTTCATCTCTCCCTTTCCCTATTACTCTCAGAGAAGAGCATAAATTAGAATTGCTGCTTTTACCATCAAGAGCCAGGCCAGACCACCAGACTCTCCGACTTTTCATACATGCATGTCTTTCCCGGTTTTAAGGTTACTCATTGTATAATTGCAAAGCCACCTAACATGAAGGTTTTGACAATACAGTTCTTTTGGGAAGAGCAGAAAAGCCTCACTTACATATATACAGATGTGTACCTTCATGCAGGTGTGTGCACATGTATACACACACAGACACTGAAAATTCATCTCCCTTTCCCTTTCCTGAAGCTCTTTCTGGGCTTTGTTCTCACGGGTAAGTTCTCTCTCAGCTACACACTTTCCAATAGCAAACAATTTCTCTCTTACAGTTCACACTCATTTTTTGGAAATGTCTTCTCCTCTTTTCCCCTCCAAACCAGTTGCTTGTCCCTGGCAGGCTGCACAACAAATTTCCTTCCTCAAATCTTTCCAGTTGAAGTTCTTCATTTGCTCACTAAAACATCCTTTAAAGGAGTTTCTATAACTTTTCTCTTTATAACCTCCAGTCACCTTTCCACTGCTGCCCTTACAAGGGCCTCAGTCTCCAGCACATAAATTGAAAAACAATTGGGGTTTGTATATTTTATATACACAGATTATGCAAGTAACTTTTCAGTAATAATTTTCCAGTAATATCTCACTGTTCACAGTTTTTTTAGGTTTGCAGAGAAATTGGTTTGATGACACTCAGCCTCATGACTATATGCACTTGTCCAAGCACTGCCAGAGTCAACTGCCAGACTACAGCACTCTAAGAGAAATCCAAAGGAAATGTATGTAGTTTTCAGGTTTCTCCAGGACCGTCCTTTGTGTGACAGAAGCTTTTATGTTAACTCCCAGATATTTCCAGCAAGCATTTAACACTGATTTTGCTTACACAGGCAATATCCTGTTAAAGCAAGAGAATCAAAAGACCCTCTCTAGACAGACTAAGCTTTGATTAATCCTGGGTAGTTCCTCAGAGGTTAGAAACTCAGCCAAACACGTGATTTTGAAATTAGAATTGTACAACAAGATTAAAAAGAGGCATGCTATGCTAATATGAGAAAAAAAGATGTTAGAAAAGATACAGTGGGATTTTTTAAGGTCTAAAACAGAAGTTTAATTTAGGATTTCAGAGGTCAATATATCATAGTATGTGAGATAAGTTCAATTTATTGCTAAGATCAATTGGAGCTTAAAATGCTACATAGACATTTTTTGATATTGGATATGATGTTTGAAGTAGGTGTATTACTCATCATACTATGGATAAGTAAACTGAGGCGAAGGAGTTCACGTTCTTGGCTGAAATCACACAGCATTAAGCAAAGCCTACTTTAAAAAACATAAAGTACTTCACTTAGAAATTATTGTTGATGAAAATCAAGTACCTAATTATAATCAAGTAGTAACAAGTTAAACTGTCACAAGAGAGTAAAAATGAGAAACACACTGAAACCTGCGGGGCTGTTTTCTGGATGCAATGTATATGGGCTTGGAGTGCTTTCCAAATTATAAACTGTCATTAAGGCATTCTCTAAAATCAGGAAATACATCTTACAGTATCTTATTTGCCCAGTGCAGTCATCCCATCCCATGAAACTAAGATACCTGTTTATGTACATCCTGTCATGTTGCAATGCTTTTTTACCAGTTGAAGTAAAACTTCTTCATGAAATCCTGCAATTCTTTACAGAATCACAGAATAGTCAGGGTTGGAAGGAACCTCTAGAGATTATCTGGTCCAACCTCTTGCTAAAGCAAGTTCACTTGATCAAGTCACACAGGAATGTGTCCAGGAGAGTTTTGAAAACCTCCAGAGACAGAGACTCCACAGCCACTCTAGGTCAATATTTATTCTTCAAACATGAACTTTCACTGTAGACCCAATCCTGCAAGGTACTGAGTGCCCTCAGTTGCCATTTTACATTCACTTTGGTTTAGAAACTCATTACAATGTCATATTTGACTAAGAAATGTCTCGTGATGAATTATAAATTTATTTACAATAACAAAGCTCAAAAGGAAAAAAGCAAAACAAGTGAAAATCAGTGTAGATTCTGACACACAGGGCACTAGCAGTCTTTTTCATTTCACTGCACTGATGGAAAACGGTCTAAAGAAATCAAAAGAAAGACAATATGAGTCTCTCAGTTGAAAGTTCTGCACTATCAGGTCATTTATTTCCTTCTGAAATTGCCAGACTGACAACAAAATCTCTAAAGCTGGTAAATGTTAAGGGAAAGGAAGAATGTTGGGTTTTTTTCTTTGACAGTTGTGTAGTATGTAGGCATAAAGGGAACAGTGGACATGAATATTTTCAATGACAAACTGTATGAACAGTGAAGAAGTCAAATGTCTTTAATGCAAAGTCAAAATTTAAAAAGCTAGGTGATTTAAGAGTGAAAAAAGTGTGTAGGCACATACTGTGAACACAATTCCTCCCACTATATTACATCACTACATGTAAGAAGTTTAGCAGGAGTGCTTAGTGATTGTGACATTGGCATTATTTTCCTGTTTTGGTGCTGAATGTGTCATCACCTCTACAAATCAGAAGAATTAGCTATTACTACAAAGGGTGTTTACATTCTAATACAATGAAAAAGAAGCCTTGAAGGCTCATCCAATTAAAATAGAGTATGGGTTAATTAATTTTCAAGGTTAGAAGGCATCACTAGACGATTTTATCTGACCTCTTACATAACAGAAGCCTTAAAATGTCACCTGGTTCTCCTTGCAGGAGTCAAATGACAAAACACTACTGCCTGAGTGCACATCTGCCCCTATTCTTCAGAACTGTACTTCCAAAGATGTACAGAAAAATGTGTGTGATCAAAACAGGAAAATGAAAGGTTTTAATCTAAAAGGTAGTATCTCCTCTGTTTAGAGCAAAACACCATTTTTTTGGTACAAGTAACTCTGTAGCCAGCACTAACTAGACCACTTATTATTGTATCCTGTCCAATTTCTCATCCAAAATGGCAAGTGGTATCCAACATACACTGAGAGCCCAAGGATACAAGAATTAGAGCTGCAGTGTCTCTAGTGCAATGATTCTTGTTATGCAGTATTTGGGATTTGCTCCATTACAGAGAAACAGATTTACCGCAATTTGTGGACATTCATTCAGGCTTCAAGCAGCAGGTAAGTCAGCCCAGCCAGTGATCCATCACAGTATTTATTATACTAACAGAACGATCTTTCAGGTATTGTTCATGTGGATTTACTGACAGGAAGAACAAAAAGTAGTGTTGGAAGAACAAAGCTGACAGAAGGCCTGAGAGCAAACGTCCCCTTATGTTAATCAGGATGCCATAAATGTGAGCATTTTTGGCTGGTGCAACTTGTCTTGGTTAGCAAAAGGACAATGTTAAGATCTTTTTTTTTCCTTTTTCTCCATTCTAAGGTTCAGCACTAGTCTAACTTCAGAATTTCAAGACTGGCAAAGTTAAGTAGATTGGTATGCCTCCTACCAAATGACTTTATACAGACTCACAGCAAACACCCACACTTTAATGGTGGGAGTGGGAGGAACCAAATGTCAAAAAACTACAGGTCATGTACAGTTTTCAGTACAAAAACCTCCAGCTAATGCAACTGCTGACTAAAGAGAATAGTTTGAGACATATTTTTCTCAAGAACATTCAAATGGTCTACAATGGAGTTTTCCACGTTGCATATATTCAAGTACTTGTTTTATGTTTAGTATTTGATGTCAACAGTAGATTGTTTTGAGATGCACCTTAATTATATGAATAGTAAATATGATTGATGAAACTGATTCAAAATTCTATAATTAGGATGTGGGGGAGTTAACTGTTAAATTATTATAAATGTTAAGGACAAAATGTTACTAGAGTTCTATAAGCAAAATAGTTCTTCAGGAATGAAGAAGGTATGAGGGCTGACATTAAATCAATTAAGAACAGTAGGAATGGTAGGGAGTTTCAACATTTACACTAAATGTGTTAGAGAACTCTAAAGAAATCAAAGTGAATTAAATGTTATTTTAAATGCAGCATAACTTTGCACTTCTACCTTAAGCAGTGTGGAAAGCTAACTTTCCCTTTTAGCATGACAGGTAGAATTGTCACTTCGACCATGAAGCCATTAAATCAGTTTTTAAAAAGTATTTTGTAGATTCCATAACACTAGCATTCTAGAGAATCTTCCAGTGCCTTTTCACTGGCTAAAACTGCACTACCTGACCTTCTGATTAATGGCCCTGCCTCTTGCCTGTCATACTAACATAGAGTTTGGGGAATAGTTAGGAATCATCTGGAAGCAATATAATTTCTGCCTTTGTCTTCTTTTCTGGACGCTAATGGCTTTTAGTCAGTCTTCTTCACTCAATGTATGACACATGTAGCCACTCAATTTTAGTTGTCCATTACCTTCAAGCATTATGACAAGAACAAAGCAACTTAAAGAAGTTGAGTTCAGTTACATGTATTCCATTTCTACAAATCCTTTGTTTATAAGGTGCTGTTTTCTATTGTTACTAATGTTTATGTGAGTGCAACAGTATCTGTTACTAAGTAAAAGAGGCTGCTTAAACAAATATAAAAGGCCACAAGACCTGTGGATTCAACATTAATTGTACTGTTCAGTTGCTCTATGCATTTCTGATTTTTTTCCTACAGGTTATTTACTTTTTTAAGCAAGAACTGTGAAAGAAAAAAATCAACGACTATATAAAACCACAGTTGGAGGTCTGAAGTCTAAGGCCTAAGCACAGTACTTGATATTGCTTCCTGAAGATTATGCAAGAACAGACTATAGATAGCACTTGTAAGCAGAAAGTAATACATACATTTCCATGGATATTTCCAGGATCACTGATATAAACTACTAGAGGAATTAGATTCTATTAGGAAAAGTAACACCTGTAGTCCTTTTAAACAATATGTTTCCTCTTTAAATATTTATCACTGAGATGCAAATAAAACATCTGTAATATTCTGTAGAAATAATGTGTATTGGATGGCTTTTAGAAACATCTTTGACTGTAGTAACATTTTATTCAGTTGTACCAACCTGACCTCTGGTCAATGTCTGTACTAAGGCTACATTACAAAGTGTTTTGATTCTGTTTTTATTCCTCATATCATTTTATAGAAATAAGAAATCTCTCATCTCTCCTGATTAGGAGAACAATGAAATAGGAAGTCTCTAGGTACGACTAACCAATTCTTGTTGGAGCTTCTCTAGCCAGGCAATACAGTAAGGTTCTCTTTGAATTTAGGGGACACTTAAGTCTATAAGGGAAATGTGTTTCATTCTGAATGAACTGTACTTTGTGTGACTGGGCTCTGGTTGAGGGAAACAGCAATTTGCCTCTTCCCTAGTCAAGTTCTCCCAGGTCCAGCCATGCCTGTGAAATGATACTTGTAGCTATGCTTTTCTGTGTTAGCCAATGATGAGATGTTCTATCCTACGCTGTGGGGACACACATAGAGCCTAAAACCAGAGGAATGCTTATATTCTACCTGAAGATGGAATTTGCATTGGGTTTCAGGACACAGTGGTTTGTATTACCTGATACTTCCAGATGTACTTGAGTCATCTTCTTTGATTTCTTACCTTGGGCCAGACCAGGAGTAATGAGTATGCTCCATTCTGCAGGACATCTTTTCTTCCATTCCCAAAAGCCTAAAATCATTGAAGACCTCACTTCAGCTGGGCAAGACAATGAATAAAACAAACTTTGCTCATAAATAATACAAAACCTTGACAACAAGAATGTATCTTACCAATCTGAACTATCTAGCCATACTGCAGTATCCCATACAAAAGAGGCACCTTTCATTAAGGCACTAAAACTATATTTCACACAGCATGCTTTTAAACTCGTATCCATCTCAAACCACAAACTTGCAGTACTTGAAACAGAATGATTCTCCACTATTTATGTCTCTATCAGACAAGGAACATCAAGAGACACCTTATTTCTGAAAAAGACTAAACCTACAGGTAGCAACTTTTGTGTTGCGTTATATTTTCTCCATATTCCTTCCTGTCAGCCCTTCATCAAAACACCTCCCCACAGAGGGTGATAGGAAGTGCAGCAGTACAACATTAGCTTTGCTTTTCAATGAACAATTATCTCCTTCAGATGTATGTGTCTAAAGACACATTCAATAAAAAGTCCCTACTTTTCTCCTGAGTGCTGTCCTTTCTCTCTCCATTCTCTCAGATTCAAAATCTCCAATCATAATTGGGATAGAGAAGGAACCACTGGGTGTGTAAGCCTCTAAAGAAGAAACCTGTCCTCTCTGATACTTAAGGCTTCTCTGTTAATCTGAATCCAACAGACCAAATAAAGATGCTATCATAGAATCATAGAATGGTAGGGGTTGGAAGGGACCTTTAGAGATCATCTAGTCCAACCCCGCTGCAGAAGCAGGTTCACCTACATCAGGTCGCACAGGAACATGTCCAGGCGGGTCTTGAAGACCTCCAAGGAAGGAGACTCCACAACCCCTCTGGGCAGCCTGTGCCAGGGCTCCCTCACTCATAGTGAAATAGTTTTTTCTTATATTTAAGTGGAACTTTTTGTGTTCCAGCTTCATCCCATCACTCCTTGTCCTGTTGCTATCTACTACAGAAAAAAGGGATGTCCCAACCTCCTGACACCCACCCTTTAGATATTTATAAATGTTAATAAGATCCCCCCTCAGTCTCCTCTTCTCCAGACTAAACAGCCCCAGGTCCCGCAGCCTTTCCTCGTATGAAAGATGTTCCATTCCCCTGATCATCTTGGTAGCCCTGTGCTGGACTCTCTCCAGCACTTCTCTGTCCCTCTTGACCTGAGGAGCCCAGAACTGGACACAGGACTCCAGATGAGGCCTCACCAGGGCAGAGTAGAGAGGGAGCAGAACCTCCCTTGACCTGCTGGCCACACTCTTCTTGATGCATCCCAGGATGCCATTGGCCTTCTTGGCCACGAGGGCACATTGCTGGCTCATCTTTAGCTTATTACCAATCATTATCAATGCTAGGTGCATTTCAGCCAAGGCTCTGCATTCAAAGCAAGTTACTGTCTGTTCAGCTGCACTGTGCAAAGTTGTTGGTAGAACTGGACATAGGATAGTGGTATCTGTGACAGATCAGAAAAAAACCCCAAAACTTGCCATATACTGTCATGGTTTAGGCCTATCAGGGAACAAAAGACCACGATTAGCCTCAAGTACCAAAGACCTGAGAATTGCAAAGGGCAGGGAGGGCTGAATTGCCGCTTATGGTCCTGGACAAAACAGAGCAGGCTACTCGGCTTGGGGAAGAAAACAGAGAATAACTTAATCCAACACCAACTAAAGCATAGCCATAAAACCCCAAAACATAACCAACACAAAACAACACAGAATGGCACAAAGATGAAGAGCACAACCAGCCCTTTAAGACCACCTTCTCCCCACCTCTTCCCAGGCTCAGAACCCTGATCCCAGGGAGGGTCTTTACCTCCTCCCCCGCTGAACGGCTCAGGAGGGCAGGGAATGGGGGTTTCAGTCAGTCTGTTCCTGATGGTTTCTGCCGTTTGTCTCTCCTCAGGGCAGGTGGCTCCACACCAGTCCTCCCTGCACCTCCGTGGGGTCCCTCACACACCCGGCAGCCCTGCACGGGCAGCTCCAATGTGCGTTCATCCCAAAGGCTGCAGCTCCTCTCTGCCTCTCGTGTGGGGCTGCTCTGGGGCCCGCAGGCTCCAGCACGGCCTCTGCCGTGGCCGCCTCCTCACAGTTTCTCGCCCGTCCAGGTGCCCTCACCCGGAGCTGCTGGTGGCTCTCAGCCCTGCCATTGCCCTACATGGGTTGCAGGGGCACAGCTGCGTTCTTACCACAGGTTGCAGAGGGTCTCTGGTCTGGTGCTCCTCCTTCCTTCCTCCTTCTCTGCGGGGTTCGTGTGGTCACCTCCATCTTGTACCAGTCTCACACCTTCCCCAGCACTTCCAATTCCCGCCCTTAAGTAGTGATCGCAGGCCCCAGATTGGCCCAGCCCGGCCGGAAGTGGGTCAGAACCCAAGAGCCGGGGGAGAGTCTAAGAAGTCTTTACCAGGTCTTCACTGCAACCCGCTCCCCCTGTTACCAAGCAAAAGCTGCTCTTCCCAAAACCATGACACATACCCAAGGCACTGCCAGTCAAGTGAAAGTGCTCAGGTTCATCCAGACAAATACCTCAGGTGCCCTGAAGTCAGGGGAATGGTGGGTGGAAGATTATCCAAAATCTTATATGCCAGTTATTTGTCTTTATGAATACAGTTTTGTGGATGAATTTGGAACTATAGGTTCAGATATCAAAATAACACACAGAAATAGCCCTGTACAAGCAGTTATCACACAATGTGGTTTTATCCTCTTCCTGATGATGAATACGCTTGCCTGCAAAACCCCATGGCAATGTTCACTTGCAACATAAGTTAATCACACAGGCTAACAACAGGAGGTAAGTTTAAGTTCTGAGTATGTTATAGCAATAAAAAAATAATCAGTATGAATCTCTAAAGTTGGCTGCAGCGTCCCCATGGATTCTTACTGTTCAAGTTGCTGCTTCACTCCCACTTTATAGCAATCCAGTAAGAACTATCATCACCTGAATCATTCTGACACCCTATTTCCACGGATACTGCCTGCCTCTCCCTCTGTCCCAAATGCATTAGTCTGTTCCCTCAAGCAGATTGCTGCCACCTGAGCAAGATTTAGCTTACACAGGCCCACATAATTGCGACAGAGTTAATTTTAGACTGCTAAAGAAAGGCTATACATGATTGTCTATGTAACCATAACCAGCTCAACCACCTACAAAAGGCTAAAACCTGGCACTATTTGCCCAGCTTGTTTTTGTTGTTATTGTAAAACCTATAACACCCATTTCCAGCTTGAACCATATAAGAAACATCTATGTAAGAATCTGAAAATGCACAAGCTTTTTAAGTCACTGTTTCTAAAATATGGGACAGAATCAATCCCCCATTGTCACCTCTCTTTCCTCTTTACACAGTGTGCCTACATGGCTCACGAAAACACTTCATTATATTCACAGACCATGTAGCTATGCATTAATGCTAGCTTTGTCCTTCAGTGCAAAATCATTTCTTCTGACATGTGTGTCTTAGAACTCATAACAGAGACATCTGAAAACTGTGATTCATTTTAAAAATTTCATTCAAGAATCTGTGGCAAAATGAGTTTTCAAATTGCTTTGTGCAACGTCCACTGCTTTGTGCCTCCTACAGCCCTGGGTCACCAACAAGGGATTATACTAAAGGTTACTTCTTCTTCTGAATGTTGCTAGACAATTTCCATTTATGGCACACTAAATTTCAAGGTAAAAGGCATTTCATTCTTAAGGTTATTTACATGCTTAAATGCCTTTAAAAATTCCAGCCATTAAATATATGAAAAGGAATTGTTAAAAAATCCCAAGCTCAAACCAAAAACCCCAAGGGTATGTGCATGTGTCGGGTTGGGGGTATTAAAAATGCAGTAAGCTACTGAGCATTTTTTAAAGCAAAATGCTTTCTCATAACCCTTGAGAACTATATACTTGTGTATGTGTATCCCCACACAGACATACACAGTGAAATTAAGGCAGCTTGCCCTCATCTGCTCTGGTGCAGCTCTTTTCTAATACAATAATTGAGGTCACGTAATAGAAGGAAATCACACTAGCAGAGATAGATGACTCCTGTTCAGATGATTTTGGAAAGTGAGGGAGAAATAGAAAGGAGAATTACAGTGTAATGACAGAAATCAGTTTTTATGTGAAAAATTGGATGATGGATTCATATGACACGAGTCTTACCCAAAATCACCCTGTAACATTGGAAGGCGTCTACATTATATGTTGAAGGAGAAGATAGTTGTAGTGAGAGTCATTGATATCAAATGTAGAGAGGAGAAATAAGACAAGAAAATGAAAAAAAAAAAAAAGAGAAAGATACAAGTCTTTGAAAATATATACAACAAGTTGATGACAGAACTAGCTGGGTTGTGTCCCTCCCAACCCTTAAGATTCTGTGATTCTGTGATCCCGTGAACAAGTAACCTTCAGCATAAAATGCTGGGCAATGTAAGATAAAACCAAAATATGTTGAGAAATTTCCTAGTTTACCAAAAACTAACAAACACTGTGGATACCATGCAAAGTAAATAGCATTAGACAGATGAACAATGAAACTTCTTGTTCTAGTAATGTAAAACATCTTACCATAAGTGTTCCTAACAGTGTCATTTAGCATGAACTGCGGGGCTCAAGAAAAGCTGAATGGAACAACAGTAAGGTTGTCTATAACCTAACTGTAGCTAAAAAAATAGCTGGTGACATTTCCTTCTGATTAGACAGTGTCTGCATAAATTAAAGAAATATGATTATGTCAGGAACTACACAATAATGAAACTGATTTTCATATACCGTGAAGCACACTGGTACTATTTACTATGAATTAAGGTACATAAAAACTTTGCTTACTCTTGTTTTGCACCCAGCACGCAGTGTATACCAACCTGTCCAACTTCACATAGTAACCAATTGTGACTATTACAATCCATATAATTTATCAGATTTTTTTTTTTAAAAATTAAATCCAAGCAACACCTTTCCATATGGCCAATTAGTGAAGTCATAAAATGCAGCAAATATATGATGCTGTATTGAACATCTGTGCTGGTTATCCTATGGGAATTTTTAATAAAGGACCAAACAGCATATTGATGTTAATTCTATGTTACCGGGACTTTAAATAAAAAACTAAAATAAATAGCATCCATTAAACTGATCATACTGTTGTAACTCAAATTGTGTTTATTATGCTAATGGAACATGAAATTAAGAAAAAGACCTTTATGCCAGTGGAATTAATTAATGAGCTTTATGAAGGCATTGGGATGTAATTTATTTCTAGATAAGTAAGTCTAATTTGCAGTTCCATGGGTCTCTGCAATGCTGATTGTAATAGTTATTCCTGCAGATGTGCTGCTCACAGCATGTCTTTCCATTAGAACTGAACACCTCATTATATAAACTGTACCTAATTAAACATAATACAGTGGTGACTTGTTAAACTGGCCTTTTTAAGTCAGCAGCTGCCTAAGCTAATAATACCGTACACAAGATTTATATCATCTACCATATAATACTGATATTAAAATATACTGCCCAAGGGATTGACAACTAATTTACCAGTATGTAACAGGTACACTTCAGATTCTGCAATGGAGATTAAAGACTACTAGTCTATAAAAATCAAATGAATTAAAGTCTATTTGGAGTTCTAAATAATTATGAAAGTTTTTTAATAACTCTGTTCTTTTAACAGGTTATTTTTAAAACCATCAGCAGAGAATAATGCTTTTCCTATGTTATTTCTCCATATCTGATGGGGTGTTTTTCTTACGTGGTCTGAATTATTCCAATACTTGAAGACAATTAGGTAGGTGCAGACTCATTTTGTTGCAGGCAAAACAAAATGAGAAACTGCCAAGACAGATACGGTTACTTCTTTAACTTTGCAAGTTTGATTCTATGGCTATTACGTTCATGTCCTTTCCACCAACACATAGACATATCTCATATTCAAAACATGACAGTCTGTCCCCATGAAGTCTGACTATTTTGGTTAGAAAATGAGGTAAAAAAATATACTGACAACAGATTGATTTTTCTCATGAGATAAGATAGGAATATTTGAAAACTACACAAGAGTATTTTGGATGAACAATGCTTGCTCATGAAAACCTTGGATTCTGTATACACCCTGGGGTTTAAGATTTGTTTTCTGTTTCTCTCCAGGCTGAATCAACTGCCACTTTATGATCTAACGTAGACTGGCATTACTTTTGCTCTTCCTATTTTCCCAGTCTCTGTATGAAACAGATATGTTTTTCTCATAGGTATATGAGTGGAATGGCACAGCTATCCCTTTTCCCTCAGAAGCTTGTGATTACTCCTTTCCTCCTTGCTCAAGTATGCAAAACTGGCTCATCTTCCAGCAGCTCTTGCTCTACCCCACAACTGAACCATATGAAGACCTGTAAGCAGCCTTTCAAACTGCAGCCACCTCTCCTCTGAACAAAGAAATTGAGGCTCAAATTCTAAATATCTTTTCACATATGTCATTCCAAGCAATAAATTTAAAACCATACATAAATTTAGTCAAATATTTGAGCCCATTGATGTCCAGTATCAAGACTCAAGTTCAAAGTTATGAAACATCAACACATTTCCTCAATAAGCAGTTAAAGTTCCCAACAATATTCACTCTCTTGCACAGCCTTTTCTTGCACAAAGATGTTAGAAAACACACACAAAAAAAAGGAAATATGGTCATATCATTTGAAGCCCATCACTTTGTTTGGATTCTCTTCAAGTTTTGGAGGAAAAGATTCAGAATCACATCAGATTTGCTCCGAGCCACTTTCCCTGTCTTACTGAACACATAACAAAAAGACAGCATTCTTAAATTGACCGTTGCTTTATCTTTGTTTTCAGTAAGCTGTGACAATTGAAACACAATCCTCTTCTAAAGACTGCTGCTCTGATAGCAACCTCTGTCACTCTCATAAACCTTAATATCTGCAGCGTCATACTTTACTTTTAAGGTTTCTCAGTAAAGACAGTTTGACAGGCATTCTCCTCTTCTTGCCAGAAACCCTATATCATTCTGGACTGTAGTGTGAAATACATGAATCACTGCAAATTAAGGTAAAATTACAGTTTGTGCTAGAGTTACAGATTCAGAGAAGAGAAATCTGTCCTGTCTTAAAGTAACAAAAACATGTGCAATTTAACTTTATTGGCAGAAAATGAAGAGCAGGTTTCCAGACTGAAACACCTTGTACAGAACCAGCCTATCCTACCATCACAGAGGGGGTTCCTGGGGTGGAGCTGATAGTATGCTTGAAGGAGCACAGCACTCCAGGATAAAGAATAAACTAGGTATTTGTATAGAAACCTGTGATTAGAAGTAAAACCTCTACGGGAAATAATTTCATGTGTAGAAATTGTTCCATAATCACTCTGTTTGAACTCCGTCTTTACCAAGGCTGCATTTTAATTTCCTGGATGTCACCATTTACTTCATACTTTCAAAAGAGTCCTCCAACTCTCATCAAAAGTATTTAATTCTTGCTTGGGATCTTTATTGTTAAATCCTTTATTATAAAATCCCTGTACTAAAACAACTATCTTTAAAATAAAGGAACCTGTTTCAATTCAATAACTGAGCTCTCTTTTTTCACAGAAGTCCCATTTAAATTGCTTCACTATCTCTCAGTAATCAAATATTAAATGTAACATAACAGCAACATAATTTGCTGCGAGAGTAAAATTTAGCAGAATCAATCAACAATAAGAAAAAAACAAGAGCTCATGAGCACCACGGGTCCATTATAATTATTAATTTTAATTAAAGTATTCCAGATACACATTAATTTTCTTTGCTCACTACTTTTATTGTTTGACTAGCCTTGAAATGGGAACTACGGCACTTTGAAAAATGGGTCGAAAGACTCTCTTGTTTCACAACAGATTGAGTAGTTACGTCTCCATCCTCTGCTAAAATGTAGTAACAAATCACAGCTAAACTCCCCCATGACTCACCACAGATATTCTCTGCCTCTTAAAGCAACATTGAACTAGGAAAACATTTTCTCTGTACCTCCATCAAGGAAGCAGAAATGTCACCAAAGGTTTAATGTGATCTGAAGAACTGACCACGTATCGTCTTGAATTTGAAAAGCATTTTCAAAAGTGATGTTATTTTAACATTCGTAATCTTTGTTAGTGTCTCGAAAAAACCCTGTCACCACACTCCCCAACTACATACCGAGTTAAAAAACACTAAAGACAAACAAAAATCAGAAAAAATAGACCACAAACTTCTTCAATGAGATCACAAGAAGGTTTATGCATTTCAGTTAAACTTCAACTACCTTACAGAAGCAGATCACAGTCTCTTACTCTGCCTGGGTCTGGTCAAAAAAAGTAAAAATTACTTAGTGAAATTAAATATCTAATCTAGATAATGTGATGCTTACATGAGCTGAGCTTCTAAAACCTGAGAAAGTGACTCACGACAAGTCTGATCTTGTAGGTACCTGAGAAGACTGGCTTGAAAGTTACACTGCCTGTTTAACTTCTTTCTTTTATAGTTAAGTAGTACTATACACACAAGCAGATATCCTCAAAGCATAATAAAGATCTTAGACCATCACTTACAGCTGATCATCAACCTCCCTGTGAGATGAAGGAGGGCAAACAACTGGGATCATTCAAACAAAGTCTCTCTGAAACATTCCTCCCTGGAGGAAACTAAAAATATGCAATAACATGATGAGTGGTGAAAAAATTACCACGTATTAGAGACCCCACAAAAAGACAGTTATTTCAGCCAGTTGCTGCTACCACAAAGCAAAAAAAAACCTGTTGGATGAAAGAAAATGTTACTATGAAATTACTCATATATTTCCTCTCAAACTGAATGCAGAAGTTTATTGCCTGCTCCACTGAAGAAGAATTTATTCATAGATGTTCTAAAACTTTAATCTTCTTCTTGGAATTCTTGAATATATACAAAAAGACTGTTAAAAACTCATTACACATACCATCAACTGAAAAATCAGTATTACATGGTACAGCACATCTTTTTGCAAATAACTCCACAAAACCTGCCTGGGCGAGACAAAAACTCCCTGTCCAAGCTCAGGGTAATCGAAAAACAGAAGAAAAGTTCCATTCACTAATGCCTTGCACTATCACCAAGAGGACATTCATTTTTTTAAGTTCTGAAAAATAATGAAGCCCTTTTTTTCTATGAATATAAGCCTGTTATTTGGAGTTCATTTTGTTGCCAGAATTCAGATACTGTAATGCTGGGAGGTCACACACACACTTTGGCAGAACAAAACTGACGGGTTTGTTAATTGCAGACAAAGTTCCAGCACTAGTATCTTCTCAATTTTAACACATTGGGCTTCATTCCCCGCGTGTATACCTTAAAGAACACTAATGAAGCATTGTGTATAATTCAGATAGTTGCTTCTATTGGCATCAAGGACAGAAATCTACCCTGACTTCAATGTAAACAGAATCAAACCCTTCATGTGCGTATTAAATAAGGCAGACGTTTCTGTCTCAATCTTTCCTGCACACGTGCTTTCGATGCCACAAAGGAGATAAGACGATCTGATAAAAGTAATAGATGGAAGTACACTATTATCCATACCATCTCCATTATAAGATAGAAAAAACTCTTGTAGTGTCTGTATGTGTTACCATAAGCTGCAGTGAAAGTTGACCTGGCTTCTAGAGGACGGTTTTTTAAGCAGGATGCTGTTGCAGTTTTCAATGACATATTTTTCTACGACATTTCTCATGCCACGAAGGACTAAGTAGGTCTGCAAAACACAACGTAAATACAGCATCAGAATCTTATCCCCCAGCCACTAGCTATGAAGCAAATGTTTCAATATTGTTTTCTATATAAATATGAATAAGTAATCTCCTCATATTTTTAAGACATATTATTATTATTGTCATCATTGTCATTGTCACTGTCACTAAATAGAAGCATTACTTTCCTCTCTTGGGAGGCTCCAACACAGAATCCTTCTACAATATATTTTAAAAGCACTGGTATTTTGACTTAGATTTCTCTAGCTTCAGAAGCAAATTCTCATAGCACCAGGGTGAAAAACAGTAAAAAATCCACAGAATGAAGCACAGCTTCCTCACTGAAGGAGTATCCCTGTTCAGGAGGTCACAGATCCACAGTGAGCTATACAAGGGTGTATTTTGCACACCCAGAAGGCCTTCGTGGAGAAGACATGTAGGTTGTTCTCACCCAGATGGCATCTCAGGAGCATGCTACATGGGGTAAACCTAGAATAATCATATAACATTGTTTTCAAGGCCCAGAGCACACACTACTGAACTGCAATTTGAGACATTAGGAACTGCATTGGAGTAGTGCTACAAGACCTCAGTTAGGCATGTGTGATGGGCTCTGCAGAGTTTAAACCCCACAGAGAAGGACTTACATAGGTGGGGGAAAGGAATGCTACTGACTCTAGAAACAAGGGAATCAAGTCAGAAAGGATTTTGGCAGAAAACTACTGGATTATTACCCTGTGTGAAGGAATCCCAAGCCAACCAGATCCCAAAATAACACTTCTCCTTGCCAAACACCTCCTAGTCTCTGGCCTGCATCAATTACTGGAACACACACTGTAGTACTGAACAGCACTGGTGTCAGCCAAGTTATTCTTCCTGAAACTCATACCATCAGGAACTCAACATATAAGTTAAGGGAAGGACAGTTAGTGGGAAAAGGTAAGAGAAAAAAATGCAAGGAAGCCTTTGATTCCTCCTCTCTCTGCATAGTGGGCCAGACTCTCAGCTAATGCATAGCCTCATTTTCCCATTCATACCTATTGAGCTCTGATATTTTGTACAACTGCTGCATTTAATAGCAGTACTAAAGACAAATTTGTAGGCCCAGCCTTAGCACCTTCCAGACTCATACATGCATGTAATGTGATGAAAGGGCATAGAGCTGCCCATATTTCTACCCTCTGCCCAACCGTACAACTACTTCATCCACTCATAAGCTGAAGATTTGCTCCAGTCAACAAGTTAGGTATCAGGCTTAATGACTGAGTCTTTGTAGAAGAGCTCATTTAAATCTAGTAGTGAACACACAAATTCTGACCTTCGGTGAGAAAAAAGGAATGCATATTTGTGCTCCGTTTAGCTTTTACTGGTTTCCCACCTCTTAATACTCTTTCTGTCTTACTCCAAATTTTTAACTTTTGAATAACTACATTTGCAGCTCTGCTAATTTTGCTGCTCTGGGAACACAGCAAAATCTGGCTGCCACAACTGTGGTTCTTTTGTGTTCAAAACTGCATCACTTATGTATTTAAAAATACATACGATATTTATAAAGCCTACTCAAAACATTACCAAATTGTCCCATTTTCATGTTTTCATGACAATTTATATGTTTTCCATATGGGCAAGTGCCGACAATATGATACAAGCTTAATGGAACAAATTGTGGTTTCTCTTTATTGTCTTGGCATCAAAAATCCACACTTGCATAAAAATAACTCTCTCCACTATTTTCCAGGGATGATTTTTCATTAATGCAATATTAAGTGCTGCTCGCTCTCTCATTTGACTTGAAAACATGCCAGATATTTTCACTGCTCACCTTACCGCTGTATCTGGGAGCATTACAAATCTACAGAGAAAAAAACCAAGCAGCTGATATCCAGAAAGTGTAGAATTATTCAGATGAGTTTTCTATAACCTACCATGAGCTCCACAAAAGACTCGGGTTTGGGAGGGGAAAAATGCCTCACTCTTTCTATCTCCAGGTAGACAGAATTCATCCCTTCTACACTGCCCTTCTGTTTTCTCCCTCCAACTTTCCAGAAGGAAGAGTTAATGCCTGCAAGCATTAGGAGAAGGCTGTGTGCTAAGACACTAAGGCTGAAAAAGCTGTCAGTAAATTATTTCCTTAAAAGTTCTCAAAGACTCCAATGTGGCACTGAAAAGAGCTATTATTCCTATATTCCAACAGCATATGTACTTCAGCCATCTCCACCCGGTCTCTGCTGCCTCCTTCTCCCTACCTTACTGCAGAGTTGCTCTTTCCTTCTACTTTTCTCCTCCTCCAATTACTGCAGTCCTAATGTAGAGAAAGCTTTCCCTGACCTGAAGGTCCTCAGTGGGCAGTCAGATGAGCTAGCTTTCTCTTCATTTAATCTAGCTCCTACACACACTTCACAACATGACAGACATGTCAAATGAGCCATCCGCCGAGTCACTGACAGCAGTTTCTGGGCATAAGAGAGGCAGCTGATGGAGAGGAGATTGTTGGAGGGAGTCAGGAAGACAGGAAGCCATAGGTAATATCATGAGTGCCCTGCTGAAAACTGACAGCTTAATGGGCATGATACTGCTGGTTATTTTACGTACTCAAGTCTTGGTCCTGAATAATATACTTACTACTGAGAAGTTAAAGTGGAAAATAGATTTTTCCGGAGTTAATAACAAAGGCTAATGCTACAGAAGTTGTGGTTAACAGGCACCACCTCAGTCCCAGCCTAAAATGTTTTACTTCCTAAGAGCTGAATGTTGATGAAAGTTGCTGTGCTCATGGAACAAAACCAAGTTAATTCATCCACAGAAAAAGCAGTTGGCATGATATACAAACCTTCTCCTGGATGCTTCTCTCCAAGATAGGCATCGGGCAATCTGTTTAAGAAGTAGGTTTAAAATATAGCTGACTCAGGCATTCTCTGAACGAGCTTCCTATTAACTAACTAGAGATATTCAGCCACCAATTGGCACTATGAGGAGAAGAAAGCAGCACTTCCACCAACTTGTCTCTTTTGAGGTGACTCACTCCAGTGACATCGTTGTCCCTAGCCATACATGCACTTCCATTTGTAACTCTCACATCTGATGGGAAAAAATCTGCAGTGAGCACTAGAAAAGTGCATGGATTGTCACTTCCTTTTTTAGCAAGGCTTATTTTTCATCAATTAAGTGGGAAATGCACTTCAAGACAGTCTTATTGCCTCTGTACACCACCACATCATCCCATGCTCACAGCAAAATGACACTTCCATGAATGTAAATGTGAATGTAGCTTCAGCACAAGTTTCCATTGTTGGCATTCTGCAACTTATTGTATTCTGTTTATTTTGGCTCAAATTTTCTTCACCCATTGTCTTCATTTTCTTCATTTCATTACATTTCCGTTAAAGGAGCTTGTGGCTGAGGTCTAAGAAAGTTCAGCTAACAATTACTTTCATCTTGTTCCTTAGCAGGGTTCTTAAGGGTAGATCTCTCAGTGGCATTTATAAGATGAGCATTAAAAGGAAATAAAATGAGCTTCAGAGGATCAGAGTCTAACAATGACTTCTGTTGGTTTACTTCTGGATTGTTTTCATATTAGGTAGAGTATACATATATAGTCTAATTAGGACAAATTCTCTGCTTGCTTATGATCTCATCCTTTGCAAAATTGCCACACTAGGCTATAAATCAACCTGATGGTCACACGTAGTGTGGAATATCTCTCACCAATTAAGCAAGAGTTTTGGAAAAGCTCTGGATCCAAAAGTTGACATAATTAAAATTTTGGCACAGAGCTGAATATTCTCTATTAAGATGCACAGAGTAGTAGGCTATATTCTGCAGTGGTTCATTTATCACTTAAGCAGAGTCTTGATTAAACACCTGTCTGTTCTCCTTACGTGTCAACAGCTTGTATTTCAAGCAACTGATTGCTCGGTAAGATGGAGAAAGTTTGCAAGCAGGAAGCTGCTGAGTCTATTCTGTGAAATATAATAGAATTACTGGAATTAGGTAAACTTCCTGGAAGCTGTGTAATGGAATCCACTGCAACCACCACCTATAGCCTGAAGTCTTAAAGCTTAACAAAATCACTCATTTGGTCAAACAGCAAGTTGTCATCAGGCTATGGAAGTCTCCTACTTTTTCATGCACCATCAAAATCCATGCAGTTTGATTTTAAATTTTCATTTTAGTTCTTCATGATCAAAGTGATTTAATAGTCACAAAAATCATTAACCAAATAACCTTTTTTAATTGTGTTGCAATAAGATGAAATGCTACAGAATATTGACCACTGTTCAAACACTTTCCTAAGGAATTTTGATGCCTGGATGGACAAATGGGATTTTTTCCTCATAAGGAAATTAACACGTAGAAGAAATCTGTTTAGATATAAAATGAAAACAGCTATTTTCACTGCTTATTCAGGCCGAATTAGTAGCGTTAACACTCTCAGGGTAACCTGACCTGTAAACTACACCAAATGGAATTCCTGGCTTTTCACAAACAATTTGCAAATGAGTTTTTCCACATTACTGCTTATATATTTAATCAATTTCAGTTATGTCATAAGCTTCAAATGCTCTTTTTCTTCTGGAAGTTCTCTGCATTTTACCCTTAAAACTTGTTTTGCAGCTAAAACATTTATGTCAAAAAGTACTGATATATATGGTCACCAACTTTATGTGCCATATGCTACACATTTTATAAAATAGAACCACAGCACATGTATTAAAAAAACAACACTTAACAAACAGACAATATACGTATTTTCAGGAATGACAATAGATTGTGGTCACATCACTTTAATTCTTACCAGAAATTCACAGAATCACAGAATGGTAGGGGTTGGAGGGGACCTTTAGAGGTCATCTAGTCCAACCCCCCTGCAGAGGCAGGGTCACCTAGATCAGGTTGCATAGGAACATGTCCAGGCTGGTCTTGAAGACCTCCAAGGAAGGAGCCTCCACAACCCCTCTGGGCAGCCTGTGCCAGGGCTCCCTCACCTCACACTGAAAGAGTTTTTTCTTATATTTAAGTGGAACTTTTTGTGTTCCAGCTTCATCCCATCACCCCTTGTCCTGTTGCTAGATACAACAGAAAAGAGGGATGCTTATTAAGAAAATAAGCCAGAATAAAATCCCAAGTTTTAACAACTTCCCTACAGAAAGCTTCCAAGAGCCAAAGGATGCACTATGTTTAGGATTTGGAATTTAAACTGTTCCCTTCCAACTCTATTTTCTTTCAACAGATGTATTTGAGGTATACAAACACTGACAGTCTAGACTCATTTTTACATAAATTTGATTTTTCTACCGTAATTATTGTTTATATTGTACATCATTTAGGTATGATTATGTTATATTTAAGTATTCCTAAATTAATTCACATTAATCTAGTTACCTAAATTACAGCTGAAAAATTATTTTAATGTGACATCCTGTTAATTTTTTCCTTTGGTTCTTCAGCTCTGCATCCCTGGGGCAATACAACCATATCCCATCTAATGCAGGAGTTTCAAAGCTCCAACTCAGTATACAAAAAGGATTGTAGGAATTGCCATACACAATCAGAGGAATTTAGCCTAACAGCCTGTCTCTTGCAGGGAAGATGTTCCAGAGGAAAGTGGAAGAAACCCAGCAGTAGGCAGTAACAAAATATAACTTGCAATGCAGACACAATGGAAACAATGATTTTAAGGACAGATAATACAAGAATAGAGATTAAAAAAAGAAAAACTAAAGCAACAATCATAGAAACATAGAAGGGTAGGGATTGGAAGGGACCTTTAGAGATCATCCAATCCCGCTGCAGAAGCAGGGTCACCTAGATCAGGTCGCATAGGAACATGTCCAGGTGGGTCTTGAAGACCTCCAAGGAAGGAGCCTCCACAACCCCTCTGGGCAGCCTGTGCCAGGGCTCCCTCACCTCACAGTTAAATAGTTTTTTCTTATATTTAAGTGGAACTTTTTGTGTTCCAGCTTCATCCCATTACCCCTTGTCCTGTTAGATACAACAGAAAAAAGGGATGTCCCAACAGGATGCTTCTTTTACATTAGTTTTCATTCCAGTGATTCTTGATACACATCTGATATTCCAGCATGGGCTACAACTAAAATGACTTTTCAGGACATGGCTATGAGCAAGAGAGAAAAATGTGCATTTATTCTATATTGTGCTATTTAAATAGCGCTCTCCAAGTGGCCTGCAAATTTACATTTGGGGGAAATATTTGTCTTTGCTTATACTAGCTTAAATGAGTAGTAAGTCTGATTGTACTGCCTCTGGTTTAAAAGGGAAAGTAGAAATCAGCCATTATGCACCTTAGGACATACCTGCACAGTATGTGATCCACACAGAAGCTAATCATCTTCATCAACAACTGAATTGCAGAAATCTGAGAGTCTGTGTATAGAGAAAGCCCTGACAAAACCACAGTTGCAGAAGCCTCACTTCTCTTACCCTATCTAATGTAGAGTATTCCACTAGGGCTGAAAAGCCTGATTTTTTCTGCCCTCTCTAGACAAGCCTTCAACCCACACAAATCTGAGAAAAGAGACCTTGCATCCCCTTCACTGAAAACTTTCATAATAGTCCTCTTTCCTATCTTCCACGAGAGGTCCCTGCATAAGTGAAGCTACTTACTGAAGAAGGTTTGAAGTGAGCTTCCACAAAAAGCACAGATCTTTTGCAAACCTGCACCAAATCCCACAGAAAAGGGGAAGGTCTCCTTGAAGCACATGACACCAAGCCTTCTAGCACTGACAGGACAGAAACTCCACATAATAGAATTTTTTCAGAAAGCAATGTCACATGACTCAGCCCTGAAACCCAAACTCTTTTGAGCTCTACACCTTTTGCTTGTAGTTTACAGCACAGTCTAATTACATAATCACTTATTTGTCAATACATTTTTCCCACAAACTCAGGGACAGATGTAATACCACATAATATTTTTCATTGCCATAATTACACAGTATGTCTCCACTGACAGACTTTTATGTGATTAAATTCTCATCTCTCTTCAGCAAATAGTTTATTCTTTTAGTCAGCAGTCACATACTACAGACTATTTTTTTTAACCAGTTGCCTTAAGTTCCATTTCAAGATGAGATTTTACTTTGAAGTTAACTTAGCTGTATACACAGGTATCCTACAAATGCAAGTCACATCTCACAATGTTCTTAAGCTTGTTATGTGTCTGACAAGTAGAAAAACTATGCAACAACAGTGGCCAAAAAATATATATTTCTCAAATGTTTTCTCAGTTCTTGGAAACAAAAAAATACATCAAGAACAGATGGGGCTTTGAGCAACCTAGTGGAAGGCAGGGGTGTTGGAACTAGATGGTCTTTAAGGTCCCTATGATTCTATGATTCTGTAATTCTGCATCCAGATCATCAAACAAGCTTGAACATACCTGCAATGTAGAATAAACCTGTGAAGTAAACCAGCTGTGACTTATGGAATTATTCACTAGACAGTAGTCTGATGTTGTTGGATGAGCAAATCCATGTTTTGCTTCTAACCACAAGAATAGGACACAGACCAGTGGTTAGAGATTGTAGACATGAATGCAGATTTGGCTCATGTACATTGAAATCTGAGACAGATAATTGATTTGCATCTCTGGCATATACAAAGTGTTCAACATATACATATGTCTCTGGCATATACAAAGTGTTCAACAGCACAAAATGCAACATTATCTGTAGTGATATGATAATTGTGCTTCAGAAACTGTAGCTGACAATGTAGTCAAGAGTTGCCTCTTATGGGGATTTTATAAGTGTGACATTTCTTACCCTTTGAATACTTAACCTTACTCTCACTAGATGCTTTTACCATCAGGACTGTCGAAGGAATGTGCAGAAGAAAATAAAGTAGAAAAGAGTAGCACTGAAAACAATACTGTCTAACAAATTAATTAAAGCTGTACAATATTGATTGTAAGAAATGCATTGTTTTGCCATCTCCAGAAAACAGACTCAGAATATACAATAATAAACAGAATATTCCCATAAGTAGAGCTTTATTTATAGTGTATGTGAGAAAAGACTAACAAACCAGAGCTCTTCCTTATTGCAAAAGGAAAGTAAGGAAGGTGATCCTTTTCTTCCCTTTATATCTTTCTTGTAGAAATGAATAACAACCGACTTGCCTTTCCAATATCTTGTCTCACCTTCTTTAAGAAGCAGCGAGTTTGAGCTTCAAGTCAGGACAGATAATGTACTAGTTACTATACTCATTACTGTAGCCAAAGCTGATTTAAGTTTCTCTTTTCAATTTCTGTTTTAAAAGGCATATTCATACACTCACAGTATTTATATGGCTCAGACTCAGAATACATTCACTAGCTGGAGTTATTCTAATAGCTCCTTCCTCTCAAGGAAAGTTACTGCTTTTTTTAACTGAAATTTTACTTATGGAGTTCCTGAATTCTGCTCCCAGTTATCCCGTTTCTGCCTGATAGAAAAAAGCTGAACCTCCAGGGGAAAATGCTCTTAACTCAAGAGGCAAAAGAAAGGAGAAGTTCACTGAGAACAGATTCAGTTCTGAAATTAGGAATGTCAGTTCAAGATTTAAAAAAACCCCAAAATGTGTTGTCTTGAGATATGGTCTTCCTCTGTACGTAAGACAAGTAACTTTGAGAAACTGTTTCACTGTACCACATATGGGGCCCTGTAGGGCTTTTTCGAATGAAAGGAAAAGATAGTAGTGTGATCTGCAGGGGTGTCAACAAGAGTCTAATCAGACAACATTGGGGCTGCAGAAAGTAGGCACCTAACTACAGACCCATTACTACAAATGATGACAAACAGACAGAAAGAGCTTGGTTTAATGGTCAGACCTTAAAGTGAACTTGTAAGATCTATATGCAATAAAAAGCCTTTAATGCTTGTGCAGTGAAGAAGTTGATAAGAGAATCAGTGATATACAAGGGAATATGGAATACCACAGTGCTATTATAGTGTAGGTATTTCTAACAGGAATACTACCTTAATGACTTCTTTGTAGATGTTTTATAATGTAATCCATCACTGGAACACACGTGTGCATGACACATACAGTGTCATCCCTAAAAACAGGTTTAATCAGACACGTAGGCCATAAAGACTGGTGGAGCTTTGGCGTCTCTCACCTTTACACGGCTTTCTGTGACTGTGAGCACCTCAACATTTTTATAAATCTGGTCTAAGTCTACTGGAACACATGGACTGATTCCTAGAGGAAAGAATCCAGCTATCACACGTGTAGTTTCTTGTAAAAAGCATTTACTCCATCTCTTTCTAAACAAATGCAGTTCTGAAATATATCATACATGGGCACTTTAGATTAATAAACCTTTCTTTATCACTTCTCAAAAAACTCTGATCCCTTTTCCAAATAGAGAATATTTTTAAAAAATGGAAACCAAATCTTTGGAGCCCCATACACTTCAAAACATGAGTACCCTTAAAGCATTAAAGCTTAATCTCCCAGATCTGTAAAAACAAACATATTGCCTTAATAAATATTTTCAGTTGTGTGCCATGGAGAGTCTGCTGGCAGGCTCGTGATCCTTTACACCAAGAAAACATAACACAAAACTCTAGGGAAACAGAAATATACCAGTGCTGGACACACACTTGGAGGTGCTCACAAGTCTAGTGCAGATTGTAAAAGGTGTCTAAAGGAAATTGTTCCATTTATTACTTCTTATTTAAAAAGCAGTATATATGTTTGCTCAGAGCCTGGGAACCAAAGAACATATGTGTAGGTAAGGCAGAAGACTGAATGTTCCTCATCTGGCAGAATTTACCCACCCTCTTCACTGAAATCAAAGCACGGATGTTGACACACCCTTGAGTTGGTAATTAATCTTACTATAGATTCTTGTAATACCTGAGACATCACAGGATAGAATGTTGGTATAATAGTTCTAAATTGCTAGTACTTTGGATGGATTTTCTATTAAATATGACTACAGAAACTGGCTTAAAGTATCCTTCATCTAACATATATTATATCTAACACTATTCTTACAGGTTCAACCACAAACAGCAATTCAGATTTTTGTTTCCCACTGAGTAGAAGGGTAAAGGATCAAAACTTCAAAAGTGACCAATGGCATGAGATTATGAGTTCAAGTCATCATAAAGACACCTGATCACCTTTGAAAACCTAGAACAGACACCCAAATCACCTTCCACTCTTGAAAAAATACCTTGCTCTCTGAAATGACAAGACAACGAGCTTGATCCTGGTGGTCACATCACAAGAATAACGTAGAGAAAAATAATGAAGGTACTGAGGTGCCCATGTGAGGTAGATAATGTAACAGACAATGAAAAGGACAGAGTCCCACCGCTATTCGTATGCATTGACCAGTTTTGCCTTTGTGCTTTAACAGGGGACAGGCACAAGCTACATTGAGTGAATGACAGAAAGTTGCACTACCCACCACTCAATAGGTAAGAAGGGCTGTCTTGGAGCAATGGTGCACAAAAAAAACCCTTTGCTACTGCTCCTCCATATGTAGCTTCTTGCAGTGAAGTTAGAATGCATCTTTTTATACAAGCCGTGTTACAAGATAATTTCACCTAAAGAATAAACTCGTAAAAAATGCTCTTAAAAAAATGCCTGATCTATGTTTTCAGCCCACATAGATATTAAACCTAGTTTCCTAGACCCTGAAAAGCTAATTATGCATTCAATTAGAGTTTCTTAATAAAGATTAAAACTCTGAAGTCTATTACAAGCCCATATTTAATTCAACTGCCATTTTATCCATGCCATGAAAGTGTGAGTGGTAACAATGAATATAAATTATAATATATGCCATAGAGTGAATGCTATTTGTCCAAGTACGTTACTATAAAGAATTAAATTTTGCTATCGGTTCCATAATCTAGTTAAAATTGGTATTCTTTATTTGGTCTTTCAATGTAGTCCAATTTCCTACTTTGAAAAACAAATTCTAGGGAATAAAGAAAAGAGATTAATTTATCATTAAGACTCTGCTTAATTGAAGTCAATTCCGAACAAACTTGAATTCAATTTCTGCTCATTAAATTGAATGTGCTCTGCGTTTCTCTCTGCATTGCTTTGAGCAAGCAGCTGAGAACAAGGGACTAACATCAAAATTATTAAATTGAGGAGATTTTATTTGGTCTTCACATGCCAGAGCCGCTTTGATGAGGAGCTGTTTTGGCACTGAAAGGAAACGAGAGCAGCTGGAGGAAAAATCAAATGAAACTAAGCCTCGGAAAATTGAAGAAAACGCAAGCTTAATAATATTTAATAATTAAATTTCCACAAACAATAGCGGCAAATGAAGTAATCTGCAAAGTCTGTGAACTCATTTGCATAATTGATGCCGGTCCCCTGTAAATGAATAATGAAGATAATAAAAGATGTTGCTAAAAATGGGCACAATAACAGCAAATTTCATCAAGCCGCGCGCTCTGATTAATCTGCTCTTGCAAATCAGCAGCGAGAGGGGGACGCGTGATTGCCCGCGCCGCGGCCGGCACCAGGCGGCAGCCCGAGCCCCAGCCCGGCCCGGCCCAGCCGCAGAGGGTCACTTCCACAGCCTGCGCCCATGCAGAGAGCCATGGGCAAACACTGGGCTCGAAGCTGTGGTGAGACCCAGCCAGCCGGCCATGGACACCGCTTGTGCGGAGAGCCGCATGCTCTGCCCCTGCAGTGGGTTGTTACAGAGCTCAGCCTTTCCGGCTGCTCTGAGCTACCTTCCCGCCAGCCCCAGCCGTAACCTAGGAATGGTCTGCCTGGCTGTGCATCTGTTGTTGCCAGGTAGGGCCTTCAAAGCTGGAGGTCTGGCTGGGGCAGCCTGCAGCTTCTTAGTCTATCAGTTGTACCAGCGCTCATTGATTCGTAAGCATAAAACTGGCCATACATGTAACCATTAAACCTTCATCCCCTCATGGCTGAAGAGCGTGTAGCCCAGCACTGCTCAAGTCAGCTTCTGCTCTACACAGATGAAGAGTTAAGTGGCACAGCTGTGAACTGCTGGCCAAGTTGTAAGCTGTCTCAAATGTTGTTAGCCATAAAATAATACTTCAAACTTAATACTTGATTTACCCTGATTTAGCTACTACCACAAGGGTCCCACTCTGCAGATTTCACTGGTATTAATTAGTGGTTTTCACACGACTGGGATTTTCCTCAGATTGAAAAAAAAAAGATGAGAAACCAGTTATGCTGCTTCCTGAAGCTGATGCGTAGGCTGGCAGTAGACACTATGCACTGGAAACAGGAAAGTATTTCAAACAGTGATATCTTTTTACAATACAGATACTCCATATTTTTAAGCATTTAGAAAGAACTGTTTAGAAATAAATACTTGTTAGGATTAGTCATAGGAATATGTACGGGATCAAGCCCCAAGCTGTTAATCTGTAGATATAATTTAATATTTATTCTGTTGCCTTGAACAAGTGATCTCTCAGGCCACCAAACAATTGAGCTGAATGAGAACTTTTCACTCTATGTAATATCTAAGCATTTTATAGCAAAGGTATAAGATATTCTCTATTTTATCTCTGTTATTTGCTCAAATTATACATCCATTTTAACAACAACAATTTGTTTGACATTAGGGGCATGTATTTTACTACAGAACAGAAACTTCAGTACTAGACACGCCAAAGAAAAGCCTTTTATATCAGTCTAGTGAAAGTAAAAATAAAAAAGCCCCATTATTTTCTTGTGTTTATGGTCATTTGCAAGTTGCAGTTCAACCTAATTTGGTGAGCTTTAACCCATAGCACACCATCTTACTCCTTTAAACATAAAGGAGAAGAGCTGTCTGCCCTTTCTGGCAAATACATCCCTTTCATTTTTCCTTTTGCACTGATACAAACAAGTGTTTAAATCCAGTTATTATGTTTGTGTACAACACTACACAAACATGCAATACAGTGTGATATACCATAATTCACACAAACACAGCATGGGCAAACTGCATTCAGTACATACAAAAGCAGTTAAGCCATTCAGCCTAGAATGAGCAGCTTTTTCGTGAGCTTGACAAGGAGGGCAATAACCAAGCTTATGATACCAGCAGACCTGGACGGCTAAAAAAAGGTTTGATTGTTTTATTAGGTACATAGGGAATTCTTTTATTAGTGAAATAGATTTGATGCCACTATATGGAATACAAATCCATATTGGGCAGCTGGGGGGGATAGCTTTTAATCATATCTTCTTTTTTTTCTAATAATTGAGGAATAACTCAGTTCCCAGCCTAAATCAGGGCAGCCTTTGAGCTGCTACACATTCAGTAACTTTGTCTTTGAACCTAAGGATCCTCCTTTTGGCTGTGGATAGCTGAAGAACAACATCCTATGGCTGTAAGCACTAAACAGCCTAGAGCCAAAGGAAGTACTGAGGCACATAAACCAGCTTTATATTAACCAAGATTCCTCCTGCTAAACAGTACAAAGACCATGGAACAAGATTGAGGATCCTCAGTCTAACAGGTTTGTAAACCTAGGAGTCAAAGATGCTACTAATAAGGGAGACCACATTTAAAAAAAACAAAAACAAAACCAGAAAAGCCCAACATATGAATGGATTCCATTTCTGATGGAAGTGATATATTTGGGGAGAAAGCTAGCTATTATAACGAGCTGGGTTAATTATGTGAGTTTCAAGCAGATAACCCACAACTAGAATTATATTCAGACTTAAAGTGACAGTTGAAAGAGTTATGATTTAGCTTAATTCCCTTAACTTGGTGAAATTTTGAGTCACCAAAAGGACATGATGACTGCCAAGAGAGACGTGAAATAATGGAAGGGCCAAAATGATGAGAAGACAAAGCCGTGTGTTGTCATTTGCAGAATATGCATTATTAAATTCAAAGTGAAGATCATGGAAAGAACAGCACAAGTGTTGCATTCTGGGGGATGTTAAGAGTTGAGCTTTAGTAGTAGAATTATGAGGTGATTGTCCTGAGTGATAGCTATGAGAAGGAGGAAAGAGGCCACAGGCACTCAGAGTCACTGTCAACTACTAAGAGCATTCATGCAGGATATAGGATAAAGACAAAGGAGGACTTAAATGTGTGTCTAGATGCCAGGTAAAAGTATATTTCCATCTCTTAAATAAGTCAGCCTCATTTAAGAGATGAGATTTCAGATTTCAACATCAACAGTCATTCTTATTCCAAAAGCATATCCCAAAGATCCATGATGATTCAGTCATCAGAGCTAATGCCTGAACCTGTATTTCTCAGGACAGAAGTCTGCATTTCTTTGCAGCTGGCACAAGTCTCCATCCTTTCCATCACAGTCCAGTCTAGAAATTACTTTTCCTACACAAAAATATTCAAAACTGGCAAATACAATGCTTTCTCATCAATGATCATCTTCTGATAAAATATATTCTCAAATAGTTCTACTGTACAGTTACGTTGTAATGTCTAGTTAAAGGGGAATTAATAGTGGTTTCACAATAAAAGGTCTTTGAAAAAAGTAGTAATTCCACTGATCAAAGTTGGTGCAATTCTGATTTACACAGAGCCCAGACATATAGGTGCATCACTTGTCACAGTCACAGAAAGGTAGAAGAACTAAAATCAAAAGGCAGGGTTTTTTTAAACCTTTTTGGTTTGATAAAAGAGTCATAAGGAGGATTTACTGGAATTCTTAATAGGTAAATTTTACACTTTGGATATCAGGCTACAAATTGGCATATAGGACTCTACCAAGAATTTAATAATTATCTTGTATATCAGTTTGGGGAAAGGTTTCATTCAGTCATTTAAATAAGTGCAAAATAAAATACAGCTTGATGGCTTGCAGAAATTGTTATGCTTACATAGCAAAATTCTGATGTTAAAAATATACATTTGCCAGTAGTTAAACCCTGGTACTACATGCTGGTGATTCAATCACCCACTCCAGAATTTCTGCAGCACAGCAACAGAACTTGCATGTAGGGGTTTAACACATTTTTCAAAAGCAGGTGACACCAAAAGAACTGGTTCAAAGAGAACCTTCAAGCTGGAGGAGCACTAGTGTGAGGTTCTGAAGGAAAGGCAGAGAGCTGTGCCAATTTGCATGAAAAAAAAAGGTCAAACGAATTAGCAAATTAATGACAAGATTCTCCCCATTTTGTCTTTCGTCACTGCCAGATGGACCTCTCTCGCAGCCAAGGCCCGACAGTGGGATGCAATGTGTGACAGATTCAGAATTATTTCTATAGCCTCACTATCACGATTCATTATTTTGTGTAAAATACATTCAACGGTAAAGCTGAGCGAGCGTCAGTGTGTGTGAAACGAGTGTATTAGGGGCTGGCTGCAGTGACATTCCTTGTGATGTGGAAAGTTTGAAAATTATGTTAACAGGCTTCAACAACACCCTTTGCAAGCAGAACAAATGGAAGTTGTGTGGGACAGCAGGCACAGATTTTAAAAATCAAGACACTGATGTTTGATTTAAGGAGTGGTATTTGCAGTTTTCAGATAATCCTATGGGTTCACATAAAACTGATTTTATTCTGAAGAATCATCTTTTTGAGCGCTATCATTGTTACTCTGTTACAAGTCAATATCAAAAAACATCTTTGTCTGATGGTAGGACTGGGAATAGTTATTTAATCCAGTCCAGTCCAGTGACTCTGGTACATTAACTCAAGACCTGACCTTTGTTGATCAATTAAAAAGACCCTGTATCAGATGCAAGTGTTGTGATTGCTTTTAATACCCTACAGAAATCTTAGTCACTAAAAAAAAGATTCTAGTGTGCTATTCTCAGCATATTTCAGTGTGGGTATTTTTTATCTTTAAACATGAACAACCATGTTTTTCATTACTCACATTTCCATACAAAATATTGTTTAGCTCCCACCTCAATGAAACTGAGACTGGTGCGGTATCTGGGCAAACCTATGATCTAAAAAGGCAAGAACAGCTTTTATTAATATCTGTATTTTCTTTCCCTCCTTTTCCCTCTCCTCCTCCTTGTGATTCTTAGGATGCCTATACATTTCATGTTCTGTTCAACGTTCAAGTATGGCATCTACATAGACTCCATCCAGAGAGCATCCTGAAATATAGATCTTCAGCACATGCCTGTTTTGTCTCCCAGTGTTCCAAAGAAAGACTGACAGAATTTAGTAACTCCTGCAGGGAATTCTTCCACTTAAATTTCACTTGATCCTCACTGGCATCTTTCAGGTAGAAATCACTGAATTGATTTCTGCAATCACTGAATGGGTCTTGTGGGTTTTATCTGCATAGCCACTCAGTACATCTGGCCAAGGTCTTCATAGGCTAAGTCAACACGGGAAGTTGTGTTAGACCTTTTTGTGCCTTCTTTTGTACTCTTCAGCTGCTACATTTCTCTGTACAGTCGTAGTTAACTTGTCAATGTAATTTCTACGAAACCAGTTTTCATTGATCACTCGTACTGTTTATTTTCATTGCATCTTCAAATTGTACGTGATGGTGTTCCATGCTAACTGGCCCTGAAAACCACAAACTTCAGCTAAGTGTTCTTAAAAAGAAAAATTAAAAACTGATTGGCCAATGGAACTTCCACCATACTTTTGGGACAGATTTCTTCCTGTGGGAGATGTCTTTTCAAACCTTATATCATTACACTGTCTAGGTTGAGCTTTGTTGGAATTTTCATAGTTAAAATATTTATTTTTCTTTTTTATTTGCTACTTTCCAGCTTTTACTTGGACAGTAACAGAGAAGACAGGTAAAAAGGTGTCGCATAAACTTCTGACTAGGGCTTAAAGATTGATGGAAGTTATCACTAGAGATTGTATTTCATCCAACAAGTGTCGTAACAAGGACTATGGCTCATACCATCATGTATTTAGTCATAGCTGGCAACATTTGGTTATGTAACATGACTTTTCTTCGAGTAAAGAAGGAGATTTATTGTCATGCTATACCAACTTTCATATAACTGCAAGTAGCAATGTGCAATTAAAACAATCTTATTGGAAAGTTGTTGTTGAAGGGCTATTTTGCCAAAAAGTTAAACTTGCCATTTAATTGTACTAACAGTATTATATAGAATGAAGAAAATCCAAGGCAGAAACCTTTATCCAGAAATAGTCCTGTCACTACAAAACATTAGATTCTGGAACAATTTTCTCTATCTTGTCCAGCGTCTATTAATTCTAGGTGACACTTCCTCAGAGGGACAACATTAGACATTCACTTGTATGATCTTCACCTTGTATGAAGAGAATGAATAAAAAATGAAGTTCTCCACTATGAACTATTCCAGACTAGCTGTTTTCATTTTAAAAACTGTTTCTTTTACTTTGACAGTCTGAAGGTTAAATTACCTCTTCTGTTCTTCTACTGCTAAGCTAGTGGGAAGACTTGGAGCATACTGCTGCCTCTTAAGATGGTAAAAGGAGATGGGCCGTAGCCCAAAGGTTAATACTATTAAATGTCTAAATCATAGACTCATCAATAACTTTCTGACCAGTGAACTTTTTTCTATCAAGAGTGTAAAAGAATATGATATTTCCAGAGTTCCTGGAAATAAAAATTAATTAAGATGCTCTTCGAAAATCAACATTTTTAGTGATATATTTTGAATGCCGTGCAATGTTTCCTATGCCTTCCACACCACCTGACTACATCCCTCCAGTGCACATACTGTTCCAGAGGCAGAGACAGACAGGATTTATGTTCTTGTATGCTTTTAAGAATTTGATCTCCCTATTGGATTAACTGTCATTGCCTAAACAGAAGATGAGGTTTTCACCATCCCAACTATGAAAAAATGCGTTCAAGTGTATTGGTCATGTATATCCTTTTGTCCTTCTCAATAACAAACTGTAAGTAGAATTTAGGCTGTTTCTGCACCACAGATTTTGTAATTGCCTCCTCCACATCATTAAGCGAATCTTAACTGAATCCACATGGAAGGAGAATTCTGTAAACAGGGAGGATTTTTTTAACAAGTTGAAGTTACCAGGCATTTAGCTGAGACTACCAGGATCTTTGTGGGGAATTGCACGTGTCACTGCAGTCATATCACAAAATACATACATTGTAGTGGGCAGCTACGTCAGGAGAGACATACCAGCTTTTTCTAGAATAAACTTGTAAAGCAGACCAGTACTGGAGATCCTTGCTACTAGTTCATGCAGAAGTGAGTTCATAGCCTTTTGAATTATTTGTTCAGTCCGCTTGCTGATAAACCACAGCCTCTTTATTCTACTGTTTTATGCCTCATTGTTCAAAATTTACTTGCATATCGTGAAAGGCTGCTATATTAAAACTAAATGTAAATCTTAAATACACAAAACCCTATCAACTATATGCAGAAATCTTTTGAAAGTATATCTTTAGTTGGATACTCAGGCTGTCTTTAATTTATGCAAAGATAGCCTATAGCTAAAAGCTTTGTATATTTGTTTCCCTATGGTATTAGTATTCAAAAAATAGGACATTCTTTCAAGGGCATCTTATAAAAGCAGAACTATAATTTATATACCAAATTAAAGCTCATAGAAAATGTGTGCACTGAGGTATAGATTAACATATTTAATTTCAGTATTACCTGCAAACCTATTTTTTCCCATGCAGTGCTCTAATTAGCCATATAAAATCAAGTCTGTATATTGTAAGTAATTATTTTAGTAGGAGTAGAAAGAGAATCTGGATTAAATATATGGTAAGAGATAATATCTTATGAAAATTAATATACTCATTTGTATCAAGAAAAATGTGTTCTAGCTAAATTTTATAAGATAGTTTGGAGTTCAAAAATATCACTTGTGTAGAAGTTGTAGTTTTATAGTTACTAAGATGTTAGAGGGTGGAACTGCTTTTAAGTTCCTTATTAATGTGCCAGTGTTCATTCTTTGAAATCTACAGATTGTCACTAACTACTAATGCCACTTCATATTGTGAAAATGCTCTTATTATGAATATTCACTCCCCCTACAGTCAAATGTGTAAACTGTTAGTAACTCTGTATGTTAAGTTTTTCCTCCATAACTTAAATGCATATATCATACTTCACATTTTTACTTTTCTAACTATTCACTTGAGAGAATTAAATGACAGTCAAATTCAAAATGCAATTTTTGTTTCATCAGAATCTAAAAGTAATCCTATAAACAGTAATATTTTCTTTCCCATTTTACCCTCAAAAATTCTGAAAGCTAAATATGAAAATTATGTTTAAGTAATGAGAAAACAAAAAATGATCATGTGATAATGAACTTCAGCTGTCTCCTCCTAATGCACTTTCCAACTGTGATGGGATTCAGACAGCACAAACCATTTTCTAGCAGTAAGAGCATTTAGCTTATCAAGTTGCTGTAATTCAAAATTTTACACTCAATTTCAATTGTAGAGTCAGCAATGTATGCCATAGTTAAGTTCACTTTACAAAAAGGGTAACAGACCCAGACATTTCCTCCTCCTCCTCCCTGATCTCAGGATATCCCATGAAGACCAATACTAACCACATCGAAGTCTGATGCCTGTATAACCATCTGTGCCCTCCAAGAAACTTTTGCCCATTTCTTGGCACAGAAGTTGCTGTCTGACATAGCTGCCTTATACCTCCACTCTGCCCTGGGAGAATGATAGCAAGAAATGTTGTTACTTGGAAGGGCCCACAAAAAGGAGCAAGCAGATAAAAAGCCTTTTAGAAGAGGCACAAAAAAAGTGATTTATATTTTTGCCTTCCTGCCTCCAGCAATCACACAAGAGTAGCTAATGTGCAAGAAACTTCCTATACCTAGAACTATGAAGAAAAGCTTTCCCATTCTATGAAAATTCAAAACTTTTAAATGGTTTAATGTTTCATATCTGGAAACCAGTGACTGCTACAAAAATATACCGTGCACACAAGCATGTTCTAGTTCTTCCTTTAGTGTTCTTTCACATCCCAGTTGAGGGTCCTGGCCACTTGGCAGTCTGAGATAAGTTCTCAAACTTCCCACTGAAGCTTTTTCATCTTGTATAAACAGAAAACTTTCATAGAATGAATCTGTACTTTGATAGAATATCAACTACTGGCCAGTCTTAAGCAGCTGTTTTCAATACATCCGTGCATACATATATATATAAACTTATTTTATATATATATACACACACACACAAGCAGGGAAAACACATTCATGAATGTATAAACACACATATATACACATATGCAGGTATTCCTATGGGACAGTTGGATTTGGACAAGTCATCATCTCTAGTGAAATTCATTCTGTTTCACAAATCCCAAATGGTTTCTCCAACTCTAGGAGGAATAATTTCCAATCCTCTATATTAAAGTGCACAAGTAAATGTGAATAAAATATTTTTATTTAAAACTTCCCATAACATTGTAGGACAAATTGGCAACATGGGCTCAACCCAACCTCTAGAAATGTGTGGAGGAACTTCAGATGTGACAGCTAAACCATGCACTCAACATAAAGTGCAGTAGGAGTGACAGAAAAAGTGGCAGGCAAATTAAAGAGCTACCTGTGTTTTAGCAATTTTTGGTGACAGCATTTTAAAAGTTTGCTAGGCAATTGCTCTAAAATGACAGTGTGCTGCTCAGTGGGTACTGCACTGAGTACATAAAAGAACTTGTCAATAGCTATTTCAATAGGGACTTTCAAACTCAGAGGAACGTTAGTACACATCATTACATGATGAAAATATTAAATTCTTTCAGCTTTCACAGATGGAATTTTTCTGCTGAGTCAATTTTGCTAATTATCTCTGACATTTATGGTTATGGCATTAAAGTTACCTACTGCAGAGATGGTTCATTTCTACATGTTAGTTACTAGTGTGAGTCAACACGTATATTGTCAAAAGCAAAAAGCTAAGTATCCAAATACAGAGAACTTTAAGACCCAGTGATGCAGTTTCACATTTAATTTTCCTTCCTCATTTTCTCCAACTAAGTCCACCTTTTAGGGCACTTTAAAGAAATTATTTCCATGTAGTATTTTAAATGCATTTTCATCTTATTGTAATAGAAATTATGATAAGTGTGAGTCGTGAGTCCTTTGTTTCAAAGGAAAATTGCTTACAAAGCAAATAAAAATATGGTAATGTAACAGGAAATGTTCAAGTAATGTTACTAAAATATATTTTGCATCTGCTCTATATGACTTACCTTCTGGGTGTTTTTCTGTACATATTTGGTCAGAACTAATGTCATACCATTTTAGTATTTTGGAATATACCCTTGCATGAGGAGTTTAAAGATTCTCTGTATATTTCAGTGAAAATGGAATAAAGCCTAATATGGAATGGAATAAATTCCAAATGGAATAAAGTCCAGTGACTTTAACAATTACTACCTTAATCTTCCCAGCTAAAGTGACTAGTGGCATTTTTTTTCACATTAGCATGGATGATGAGGTGTTAGAATAAGACTTATCCAAACTTAAGTTTCTATCAGAATTATTTGAGTGATTTTAATGCCTGTGGTAAAAAATTTTAAACCCGGATAAACTCTGCTGACAGAGGGTCAAGAGACAGAATAATGCCGTTTTTCACTTCCATGTCACTAGTGTAAACCCATTCTCCTTTAGTGCTGTCCAAAAATTACCATTGCTGTAAGCTGGCCTATGTGAAGTTACTAATAAGAACCCAACACTAAAACAGATGGAAGAGAATCTGAGCTATACAAAACTATAGAATTTTTTTAGATGCTGAAAAGACTGTTTATGAGCCATCCAAGACTTTGTTCTATCCTACCAAACACATGAAATTTTAGGATGTAAATGTGGGGGGAAAAATAAATACCATTCAAGATGACTTCCTATCAACCACCTCAAGTATTTCAGATTGTGCTCTTTACCCAGTCCTTCATATAGATTTGCACTTTGCATCATCTCTTAACTCGTGTTTGTTTGCTTGACCTTACATTCTGCTACTGCAGAACAGAGTGAATTGGGGAGCCTACTGCCAGTCATATGTATTTTCAAAATTTCTTAAATATTTCTAGTTTTTAAAAGCAACATACTGGGGTAGTACTGGTGGAGCTAAAGTCAGTTTGTTGTATTTTGAAACGAAAGTGTTTTTCAGATCAACGCAATACATACCACTTCCTGTAATTATATACAGGCTATAGCTGGAATGAACAGCTGCCCCACACTAGTACGTGCTCAAACACAGGCTCAAATTAGTTTCTGCACTCAGACATGAAATACATGGGGAAGACATTGACTACAGCACTGGGTGTGATTTCGCTGATAAAGTCCACATTGGAACTCCAGTGCATTGGCTGCAGCATGGCACAAAGACCTGGATCTACCTACCTCAATCCCTGCCCTCTGTCTACAGACATTGCACTGTTGAGGAGTAGTTCGCAGTCTCTCTTGCACCATTCACAAAATATATCAAATTTTGCACCTTAAGATCGTCTTTCACTTCAAAAAACCAGTTTTATTCAGAGACTGCAACATCTAGATTCACTACAAATTAATACAGTCATCTGAAGCCCAGGTGTCCATTAGATCCTGCAAATCAATATTCAGGAGGTGTGGTATTCTGTTAAAAAGGTAACCTTAAAATATTTATGAAAATCTGACTTCAAAATTGTTGGGGTTTGAGCTACATAATGTCATTAGATTTTGACAAGTAGTTATATGCATAATTCAAACAGAACTCTAAACATCTGAATGGTTGATAGCTTTACCCTATTCGAGTATTCAAAGTCATCCTCATTGATTTTGTAAGAGAATGACCAAAGCGCAGAACACAGCAAAGAAATGGTGTGCTTTTTGAAATGATACAAGGGTTATAAAGCAACTGACAAAGTGATGCATATCAGTGCACATAAAATGTGTGTTTTGAAGATTTGTACCGTCTCTTAAATCACACACATAGCGAGTGAAATAATCAAAAGCAACCGTACAGAATTTAGATAATATTGACATTAAGCTGTGTGGCAGCTACTACATGCATTATGAAGTAAACCTAAACCTACAACACTAAGAAAATTCAGCAGGAAGAAAAAGGTTCTCTCCAATGAGTGAAGAAAAATTTGCAATAGACATTTCTCACTGAGTTAACTCCTCCCTAGTTACAACAGTCCAACTGAAGTCTAAAGAATGGCTTTTGTAACACATGGGCTCAGTCTACATTCAGGCAAAACTCCCAGCAAAATAAATGGGAATCTCTCCTATGGCTCTGATTATGAAAATGCTTCCACATGTGCCTAGCTTCAGGCTTAAGTAGTCCAGTTGAAGTCCAGAGGACCACACGCTTAAAATTGATCCCACATAAATTAGTGCGCTCAGAGCTAAGAGAGAGAGCACAAAACTGAGCCTTACATGAACAATGGCTCAGTTTCCAAGAGGAATTGCTTACAAAAACTTACATTAAGATTGCAATGTATAAGTCCTCTAGTCTCCTTTGAAAATCACTTCATTTGCCCCAGCTATTTCCTAAATAGTTCAGGGTTTCTGTGAACCAAGCAAAAAAGAGAACAGATATCCTCACTGACTTAACTGTTAACTCATGCACTATGTGAGTAGTTTTGATTCAGAGCAAGTTTCACACTCTATCAATAAATATCTAATATCATAACACTAGACTCGTGTTCATTAGTGCTTTAGTCAACGGGGACATTTGTTTGAAATGGCAACACACTATCACTTAGGAGGGAAAAGATCATTTTGTGACAAGCAAATTATTGCTGTATCTCATTATGTGTTATGTTCCTTTGCTGAGTTAAGATATACCGATTGCAAAGTTGTAATCATCATAATGTCATCAAGACGTTGCTTATATTTGAACACGATATGAGCTCACCGCCAGAAGAGCACATCATCACCTACCAGCCTGGAGAACATGGAAGATGCTGCTCTACAGGGACTCACGCAGAGAAAAAATAGTACCTACTAACACAACCTACTAGGAGATATATTTAGTAATTTGTTCCCAGGAGCTTGTGATTTTACAATTGAAAAGTGGAATATTTTGAGTCTCTGAGCCTGCAAGGAAAGGTATCAGCTTTATCCAGTAATGCAGTCTGTCTACAGCATCTTATTATGTGATAGCCAGTATCTGACAAAATTATACAAAGCTGCAAGCCTGAACCAGTTATACTAGACCATTTTGCTTGACTCTCATAGCGGAAAAGGCCATTATACCCATTTGGACCCCTTTTACTGATAGCCAGCTAAGTCTTCGTTTAATGAAAAATTATACCTCCTGATGAACAAGTCTTTGGATGGAACAGAATTGTCTCTTATAAACAGAAGTGTCACAAAGGGTTCAGTCTCCTACATTTAATGAACTCTCTCACATTAGGAGATATAGTATCTAATATATATAAATTTGGGGAAATTTCTTCTCATGTGTCTTACTGAAATGGGAGTTCTTCAGATATGGCTGGCTAGAAGGTGTTTCTATATAGATTACAAGACAGTGCCATATGACAGAAAGTATTTCTGTTGTTAAACCTTCCTCATAGAACTGCAAGTTCTTTTGTGACGTGAGAAAAAAAGGGTTTTCATCTGCCCCCTCAATGCCCTTAAAACACCCACAGATATGGTGACACAGAACTGCACAGCGATCCCTGGGACCTCACAGATCGCTATGAAAGGAAGAAATGTGCTCTCTTCTTGCCAAGACTACTGACTCCAGCAGTTGTGAAAGCTGACAATTTTTGCATTACCCCTTCTACTACACAATAAAATAACGTAACACATCCTGAAGAGTAAGCACCGTTTTCCTGTGCCCAGAACACCACAAGCATTTCAGTTACACCGGATCCAAAGACAGGTGAATCATTTCTTTCCTGCAGATCCTAATACAGTTTTCTTCATTTCTGACTAGCCAGGAGAAATCTGGCTCCAAAAATACTGTATCAAATGTTCATAATTGGACTGATCTAAGCAACCTTTCTTTTAGCCTGATGATTTACATGGCTTGCATCTGCAAATACTTTTCTACATACACTTCAATTGCAATTAGTTAAGTTCCATTTTTACTTTTTTTGGTCTTCAAATTATGTTTTAGTTCATCTATCTATATCAAATGATCAAACAGAAATTTTATGATTTTTTAACTACAAATAAAATCGTCAGTTACTGCTGTGTTGAGCAATCATTCAGCCACACACCTAAATGATGGTATTCCAATAGCAGTGCCCTAGACAGTCTCATCTAATTACAGATCCTTGCCTTTTAGGTTTTCTCCCCCCCTCAGTTACACCTGTGGAAATTTTATCACAAAGTAAAATGAAGAAACCCAGAATTACTAATTTGTTCCTAGATATTTCTCCAGCACTAACAAAACAGTTTCCAATGATGAAGTAGAAGAGCATATTGCCATTGTAAAAGTGGAACCAGCACTTATTTTTCCTTGAATATTTCCTCAGAAGTAAAAACAAAATAGGAAGGAAAGAACTGAAAAAATTAGGCTCTTTTCTTCTGAAGAGGAAAATATTTTTAAAGTCCATATAAAACTTTCACTAAAGGAATCTAGAAATGAGAGGAATGTTTTTTCATCAGGCCTGCACAGAAATTTGAGTGCAATTATCAATACTTTGCAATTAATTTCTGCTATTCTTTCTCCCATAAAAGCAGTGATGCACACCTATAGGGAAGAATCAAAGCATTCTTTAGATGGGCAAGTCTATAAAATCCTGCACTTACTCTCTAGTACCGAACCAGCCATGTTGGTATCGTCTTATTCAGCAAGAAATTCTTAGAAACGTCTTTGCTCGATGCTAAGGAGCAATGATAGTTCCATCTGACCAAAAGCAGTTCTGAACATCGGCTGAGAGTTCAGATGATCAAAAAAGCAATTCTCTGTCCCCATGCTCTACTGACTGTACTAGTCTTGTATGGGATTTTGTTGGACCCATACCGAAGAAGACAGAAACTTGGCACCGCAGACTTTAGATTAGGAATTCTGACATTCTCTCTTTCTTCTGACATGGGTAAAATAAAACATAAGTAATATCAATACTCTGCTGTCAGGCATTTTGAATGGAACAAAATCAGTAAAAAAAAAAAATCAGTTTTTTCACCCTGATATACTGCACTAACAAAGGAACTCCTCCTCATTTACATCACACTACATGAATGAAAAACTGGTATCATATATCTCAAAATGTCGCCTAATATTTGTTTTAGAATCAGAGATTAGAACACAAATATTTTTAATGAAATCTAAAAATAGAAGAGTGAATTTAAGCATCTACTTCATTAAGAACTAAACCTTCAAGGCTGAAAGACATGTCATTTCTGGGAGATTCCAAAGGAATCTAAATTTTTCACCAGAATTTTAGCATCATAGGAAAATATGACAGTAGTACATAATGATACCATGATACATGATATTATATACTGTCAGACAAGTTGGACAAATTACATCTGCTACTGAATAGATGTGGAAAGAGTCTGTATTAGAAAACTTCCTGCTGGGTCACAAACATACATCAGTAATGGTTTGTTTTCAGCACAAGAAAAATTGTCATTGTCATATTCCAAAGTGAGTGTAAATTGTTTTATTATAAACTCCCTGTTGGTCCCTGTTTAACTGAGAAATCATTCAATCTGAATTTATCTTCTCTCTGCATGGAATTGCTGTGTGTTGGTATCACCAAACTCTGCCTCAATAATAAAAACAGTATTCCCTTAAAAGAGAGACTGCATTCTTGATCTTAAGCAACCTTACATTAACTCTCACTTTGCCTCCACGTATTTTGATTTGCAATCCAAGGCTCTCAATGTGATTCTTGTTATTGACTCACAAGACAATCGCTACAAACTTCCACCACATTTGACAATTAGACTTTTATATTTCATGTGTATGTATATTAATATATAAATTCAAAAAACATAAAACTATTCACTATTTACATTTTATATTTCCTGTAGCTTCAATAGACAGAAAATCCTAGTCCAGATAAGCAACAAAAAATGTGCCTATTCCTGCTATCCTCCATTTAAATCACTTTTTAAATTTAATTTCCAAATAACCTGACCTGCTTAAACAACATGTCTTAAATGTACACAAAACAAGTATGTAGGCTTTGTGGCTCTCCTTTGCATGTTTTATTCTTCCAGCACAGTTTTAGCATCTCACGGAAACAAGGTAAGTGACAAAGACTCAAAGAGAACCATGAAACAACCACTCAGCCATCACAAAGGCTCTATTTAGCATGAGGTCTTATTGTTGTCTCCAGAAGCTCCACCAAAGAAGGGTCTGTTGAGGATGTAATTTTTCATTCTTAGTGCCATGAAATGTCAACGTGAAGCAAAATCAAGTCCACAAACTCTGCCACAAACTGCTCTATTAGGTCAACAACAGCACATCTGAGGAAAGCAAATTAATCTGAGCCCCAAGTAAATACTTACCTGCTAAAGATTATAAGTGTTATATTAGCATTTATTTGTATTGGAAATATTCTCAGCTTTGCTTTTGTATGTAAACATCTGTCCACACTCACAAGGGGACACAGTTATTTCAAAACAAAATAGGAAGATTTCTTCATTTTCCTTAATTGGCAACTACAAACGAGGCATCAGACAACACTTCCTACCCACTAATTTAACCTCTGAGGGATAGGAATATATTTTCTATTTTACCACTCTTCACTGGAAACCTGGAGCAATTTGTATATTTTCTTTAAAAAAGGAGGTTGAAAGTCAGGATGCTACTAGAAAATAAAGTGATTCAGTCCTTCCTGTATCCAGCTTCTCCACATTCTCACTCCTCAAAGTGGCAGCCAGCTCAAACACTGTGATCTGCAGGGGCAAACCAAACCAAGAGACAGGTGATGTCTCAGAAGAAATCAGGAAGGTAGAATTACTTCCCTAATTATGCTGATCAAGGGCATCCTTAAAGCATATAATTAATTCCTCTTTTACAGGAGTTTCCAGAAGAGGAAAACTAAGGGCAGGCACAGTAGAAGGGTGACTCCTTCCTTTTGTTACCATTTTTGGGTTTTTTTTAAATAAAGAAGCTACTGTTTACTGGGTGGAAAAGACAGCAGACCCTCCAAATCTCTTTTTATAATGGACTTTTTCCAGTTCCACTTACACACTAAGATTTTTTCCTTATCTGGAGAAAGTAGAAGCTACAAGTGGTGAAAAATGATAGTTTATTTCCAGGTAACTGTGACATCTGGTTCCAAATTAAGAAGGAAGTTTGCCTATTATTTTTCTGCATTATGCAGGATTTTAGGCAGTTATCTGGAAAGCAGGTGTTACAACATGGCTTATACTCAGCTCAAACTGAATAAGGGTTATTTCCTATGACAAGAATGAGAACCTGAGTTCACCACTGTCCTTTTACCTGAGTGCTCTTTTGCAGTTCAACATCCTGTGGTGGAAAAGCTGTGAGTGTTCCTGAAGCAGTCTGCTGCTCTTCACTGGCAGCTAGTATGTCCCAGAGTAGGTCCCAGCTAGTCTAGCTGTGGCTAATTTAAGAAGTCACAGGTGCAGCAATAATCTAGCAGCAGGAACTGAGTCATTGTTGATATTCTTTTGGATATAGGACTGCAGCTACTGGCTGATATCTGTCTTGGGTATGAACTTCCATCAGATCCTAGAAGATGAGGTAAATTTTCAGCAGGGACCTCAGAAGAGGGAGAGAAAATTTAGCTGTACTGTGAAATTTGGACATGTGTGGTATACTGTATTATTCTGGAGTTTCTCTAGCATAAAATGAGATAATGAGTATTTGTAATGAAAAGCAGAGGCAAGTATTCCTGCTCCTGGCTTGTCTTTCCTATGGGGAAAAGCGATATGTGAAATATTGTCAGATAGTTCGCTGTAGCTGCTTGATATCTGTTTATTAGAACCCATTGACGTAACTAGGAAGCATAAACATTACATTTGCCAATAAAACCATTGCTACAGAAAAGCACACATCATCACAGTTATTGTCTTCAAAAGGGTATGTTCAGGAGAGACTTACATTAGGCTGATCAATAATTTGTGAGGTTTCTGTTAAAAAAAATCAGTGTCTCGTGATATTCCAGCATAACTTTCATCTTCCTTTGGATGAGCATCTAAAAATGAAAGAAGAAATGATGCACTCAAATATAAGAGCCTTACAGAAAAAATAATTTCTATTAATCCAAGTCAAGAGCAATAAGTACACACACAACAAGTGCATCCAAGATGTGGTAGAATCTCACCTATTCCAGTGCTTCCAAAATCAGAAACCTCTTAATGAAGTGGAACTGTATAATTTGGCTGCAAAAAATGAGTGTTCACCTTGTGAGCGTACTGGTTTTGACTAGGACAGAGTTAATTTACTTCACAGTAGCTGGCATGAGCCTATGTTTTGGATCTGTGCTGAAAATGGCGTTGATGTTTTAGTTCTTGCTGAGCAGTTCTTGCACAGTGTCAAGGCCTTTTCTGATCCTCACACACACATTGGGACAGCTGACCCCAACTAACCAAAGGGATATTCCATACTATAAGGGATCATGCTCAGCCTATAAAGCTGAAGGAAGAAGAAGGCGGAGCATTCAGAGTGATGGTGTTTGTCTTCCTAAGTAACTGTTATACATGATGGAGCCCCACAGTCCTGGAGATGGCTGAACACCCGCCCATGGGCAGGGGGGAATTCTGTGTTTCACTCTGTGCATACGGCTTCTGCTTTACCTATCAAACTGTCTTGATCTCAACCCACAAGTTTTCTCACTTTTACTCTTCTGACTCTCTCCTCCATTCCATCAGTGGATGGTTGGTGCTTAGTTGCCAGTTGTTAAAATGACAGTGAAAAAAGCAGCACAAAGATCCCCACTAAAGGGGAGATTAGAGCTGGAGAATGCACCCTAGAAAACCAATACAGGTAAAATAAGAATAAAAAAGAACCAGCACACATTTGATCTCTGACAACTTTTGAAAAAGGACTAGTTGAGAAGAACAAAGGAGAAGAAATAAAAACAAAGCTTGTCTTCTGACATTTCTCTGTCAAGACCAGAAAAACGCAAATAGGAAAGGAAAAGCAATAGCTGAGGGTGATGTGAACACACTAACTGGCAGGCTGCAGAGTGAGTAACTGAAGTGACTTACAAGGTGAACAAATTCTGAGTGCCAGGAGAAATTACTTGTATGTTAATCATTCACAATCTGGGAAAGAATTAAAGCACCTACTCACTTCTCAATGGTCATCGTTTCTGGGGTTTACTGTGGTGGGAATATTATTATAGACATGGAAAAGCGTGAAAAAGTGTTAAAAAACAAATTTCCTGTCTCAAGTTCATTATGATCATTGTTCAACTAACACGAAGGTCTAACTAGAAAAGTTATACACCTAAATCTCTCGTTCCAGTTCAAAATTCAGATAGTCAATCTATTTCTTGCTATCTGTACATTTAAAAAAAAACCCCACATTTGGAATGAAAAATATCCTTAAAGGCAAGTTTAATGTCATGCTTTTTAGGGCCTTTTTTCTCCCATCTCCAACTTTCTATTTCTAGCTGTTTGTTACTGCATATCTGTAGTGCACTATAAACACTGGCGGGGAGGTGATGGGGGGGTGAAGGGGTTTGGAAAGGGCATCTGGTTCAAGGTTAAGATGAGATAAAGCCATAACTTGCTTTAGTCTTATCTATGTCTCATCTCAACTGTGCGATATGATCCTCTCTTCTTGTTGAGCTTCATTATCTGATTTTGATACTGTGTATCAGCTGACAGGCTTCATTGTTGAGCTTTATTGTTGAAACCACAGCAGCTTCAAAAGTTGGCTGCAATAAAGTATGGACAAATATTTAGGAAACCTAAGGAAATTGGGAAATCATTTTACTGAGTAGTTTTATGGTAACTATTTGATGACAATTAGGAGTCTTATAAATCGGCTTTTTGTAATAAAACAATTATTCTCAGTGAAATGAAGGTTTCTGTAAGCTCCGGTTCGTTCTTACCAACATCATACAAGTTTTATGTTAATACAGGCTATTAAATGGACTCTGCTGTTTGAAGTGCCCAATGAAACATTTTCAAAAGTAACCAAGTGGAGAAACAACATGAGCACAAGTTCAGGCTGGAAAAATCAGCAGCAGAAGAAAAGGCTTTAGGGCCTTTAAGGCAGCCAATCCTGTCTTTAGAGGAGGAGATGGCTAAAAATGTGGAGTGGGGTTTGATAAGATTTCAGCTGAATTCTGGAACTAATAGGTAGTGATAGTATTCCAGTGACCAAATTTCAAGAGGCTTTCAAGAGTTTCAGCTTTGTCCCACTTCAGTACAAAAGCAGTTACATCGATTCCAGAATACTTTTTGCTTCTTGCATCACAGAAACAGCTAACAACTGCTCTCCCATTGATTAAAGCTTCGAGCTTCAGCTGGAACAGGTCTGGAGGTGCTTACATCTAGTTTTATACTTCAGTGACTACTGTGCCTCAGTAAAGAAGGGCTACAGTTCGGATTTCAATCCCCTTCTAGTCTTGTGCCATTAAAGAAATCCTTGTTTTCTCTCTCCCACTAACCATTCTAAAATATCTTCTCCTAAGCACATGTGTTTGTTTATGAGAACACCTTCAAAGAGTTGAAATTTTGTGTTCAGAACAAAGGACGCTGCATATACCAGTAGATTCCACTTAACGTTGCTTCTACAGCACCTGACATGCTTTGTCAGAGCTTCTGATTTATAAAACTTACCAGAGGACAACCATGGGCCCAGAAATACCCTGAATATAAAATCTTGCTTCTGTCTGATTTGGTTTATACAATTTCTTTTGATTAAGCCTTATGAAGGTGCAGTGAGGCCTTCACTACAAATGTTATGCACCATGCAATCCAGCTGAAACGATTCTATCATTCTATGCAAAATCCGTAGGGTTTGTTATTCCACTACCCTTTTGATGGCAAAAATAGATTTTCCTAAAACAAGACTAAAAATTTTTTATGGTTTATCCCCTGCTCTGCTTTTCATTCAGCACCTAAACAGATATTCAAGGTAATTCAAAGCTTAACTCCACACATTACGAAAACTACCATTTAAAATTAATTTATGTTTAAAATGACCTATAAAACCTCTCTTCTAAACCTCAGTTGAGATATCAGTTGCTTGAATATATTCAACACATTCTAGCAGAATCCTATCACCTCTCCTGTTCTTATTTAATTAGGAATTGCTTTTGCCAGCCACAGGAGAATCAGAAGAGCTTTCTTTTGAGTTATTCACAAAGTGGTAAAATAACACACGCAGATAGAGCAGCTGACAATATAAGCAGGGTCAGTATTAGGACAAACTGGCCCAAAAGAGCAGCTTTTGGCATAATTTTAATCAGTCCTTGGGTGCATGAAATGTCATGGAGTTTCATATGAAATGAAATTATCCCTTTCTCTTAGCTTATTTCTGTTCCAACTAATCCTCTAACTCTTTATTAAACATTATCTTTACCATCTGCTCTGGGTGAATGTCCAACACCTTGCACAAGAACTCTGGGCTGATTGGTTTTATGGGCAACATGATCTGAGTTTTATGCACGTACTTAGGATTATGTCAAGGACAAAGAGGATGAATAATCCATTAACTATAATAAGCAAGAACCCATATCAGTGCAGCTAGAACATGTGTTACGTTTCAAAAGCAAAAGATGAATTAGAGATATGTGAATCATAAAATACCCATAAGCCAGGACCTTCTCTGTACTAGCCCATCATTTCCATACATACACACTCCACCAAACAGCATTTCTGGAAGTGATGTTTCAGTCTTGATGAGTCAGACTTTTTAGTGCTGCAATGGCATTTCCAAGCCTACAACATGCAAAGAAATAGTTCTGCTGAATTGGACGTTTCCTCTAACATGGAACAGATGGTAGCAAAATATCATGCACAGGTCTTTCAACCACATCTATATTGTCAATAATAGGATACTCTATTTTCATTCTTTTTGTAAGTCTCTAAAATAAATCATCAAAGGACAGCTACTGCTTAAAGTCCCAGCCTAAAATTGTATATTTTTAAAAGTAATTGTCAAAGTTTAGTCAAATGCTGCTATCAGTTAGTTCCAGTTATTGCTTCCACTCTCTGATATCACTATTAATCATAATGTTTAGTATAATGTGTGTCATCCTACCATGACCTCGTTTGCTGCAAAACACATCATTGTAAGAGTTTGGTTCCATGCTCACAACACTTAATGTACTCACCTCTTTCACCTTTATGTATCTGTTGCAATAATTTGTCTCCCTTTGGCTAAACTTTCAGACCAAAGTATTTACCCTCTTTTCCACTATAAAGGTTTACGATCCCATAATGAACAACAATTATGATGGTACCTGGTCACAGTGTGTATACTAATGACAGCAAATATCAGGACAACATGTTTTTATTCATCTTGCAGAAGGTTTGCACCAGGTATCTTTGCAGTACACTCTAAGATGTAATGACAGACCACTCCTCTAAACATTTTCAGCAATTTGTAGAGAATCCTTTGATAATATACTTGAAGTATACTTCACTGCTATATAATTTTAAACATGAAAGCAAAGATCAAGGCTTTCTACTGGACTAAGTCATCTGGATTCTGTTGATTTCACTAGAACTATGTTAATTTAAGCCAACAGTGGGATCTATATAGTTTTATAGTCAGTGACACAGTAAGGACTCTGAGAAAGGATATGCTGCTACAGACTATGAGAGCTGTCCACCTGAGAACTTTGACTAGCAACAGAATGCTGCATTAAACCCTGGTATTCAAACCTCAGTACTCTAGATGCTTCAGCTGATCAGGGACCTTGACTTCTTTACCTGCTCCTCTAGTACCACTAAGGGCAAAACAAGTAAGAGAATCACTGAAACTTTCTGCCACATACCATGCTCCAGACCAGGGCCCTCATAGCATATTGGATTAGAGGGAGATCAGATTAGACACTACTCATTTATTGTAAGAGAACCTACTCAAGTTGCAGACCTTAATCTAAATCTCAAGTGTGCTAGGCAGTAGGTTAAAATCTACACAGTAGTATGTGTTCTTGATAAACTTATTTTTCTGAACTTCAATACTAGTAACCAGCTTAGAAGGACACCTTACTAACTAAAAAAAAAAAGAATAATGGAGCTGAAAGACCCCAAAATAGCATTACATTACATGGCAAATAATAATCTAGTATCTAGCCACAGGCAGCATCCACTGGTAGCAATAGGTAGGCAAGGTAGGTTCCAGACACCAGATGCAACATTGAATTTTCCTCTCTCACTTTTCCTCTGCAGGAGTCCTCCACCCAGCAATAAAACAAAGATTCACATTCTACTTCATATCAAACAAGCACAAGCACAGAAGCCCTGGAGAGTGAAGAAGAAAGTGAAGGGGAATGGTATAAAGAGTGCTTCTATAGGCATTTCTAGCTGAGATCCCAGCCTCTAACTGTCATGACATTTTTGCCCCTGTCAGAACCACACTTGATTACTTTGAATTAGTTTAAACTTGCAGCCTCTCATTCTCAGATTTAAACAGCCAGTTCTTTCTGCAGTTAAATCTATTTTATTTTGGAATTCTTCTGTTTCACAGAAATATGTATGTGCCAGTGGAATAAATATGACATAATACAGCACATATTCTGGGTGTTGTTTACATTGCTGAAGTTAAATATGTTTATGTACAGAATTTCTCATGTAAATAATAAGCTGCATAACGTGCACATTCTTCTTTAACTATTCTTTGTGAATCCATCCAATCAGGCTATAAACACCAGTAAGAAATGAAAGTTTTCCAAATAAAGGTATATATAATATTCAGAGTAAATACCATTTAAGATAGGATACTTCTACTCCTGAGTAGACAGAAAAATAAGTTCCAAAACCTTAAGTCTGCTCAGAGGTCTGGGCCATTTACCAGAAGGCACTCCTATCAGCTTCCACCCTAACCACTGACCTTCAGAGGGTCTTCAAAAAGTACAGAATGGATGATTTTTTTGTTCCTGCTAATACTTCAATTGAACCTCTTCATATGGAAGAAATCAAAATGACTTTTCAGGTGTGCCTGTTGAAGAATGTCAATCCAAGGGAATTTTTTTAAGATGGACTTAGTATTAATTCTTATCTAAGAAAGTGTCTCCCTCTTGCTCTGAATCATGTACACACATACATGGACAATTTACCTAGGGCAGAAGGAGAGTGAGACATGTAACCTTCTCCAAAATAAAAACTTTGAAAGTATAAAAAGAGAGAAGCAAAACAGTAATGTAAAATTTTAAGGGAAAGAAAAGATTTTATACACATCTAACTGTTAGCATGAGTAATTCACAAAATGGATTTGGTTTAGGTTACCAGCTTTTATCCAGATTATCCAGACTATCAGCATCTGGTTTAATTCTCCTATGTAACCATCTGTAGTAATGTCACATGAAGGATTAGCCTTATCTGACATTTGTAATGAATATATGGATGGAAGAAGAGAATGGAGTGTGAAATGGAGTAAATTGTTAAAACATAAAATCAGGTGAAAACAGATCTTTATTTGCTGATTCTGATAAAAACTGTGGGGTTTTTTGACTTTCCAAGCATTAGCACATGTATTAAAAAAACAATGTATCATCCTCATTGATTTTTTTAAAAGAAAAGCAGGAAAAAAAAGATAATTTTTCTATTTGACCTTTTAAACATCACTAGAACATTAAATAAAAATGAAGCCTAATTCTCCATGTTTAGTTATGACAGATGGGTGTGATCACAAAAACATCAAAGGCAGGCTTATCCTAATCCTGTAAAGTGGTAAGTGCCTCCTGAAAGGTCCTGAGTGCCTTCTAATCCTACTGAGGACAGACTGCAAGTACATCAAGAGGTAATGGGAGTAAGTAACAAGGGTAATAGTGGGCTTTCCTGTCCATAGGAGGAACAATATGTATCAGAAAGATCTGATATGTTAGGAAATAACCTGATTTATCTAAACATAGACATCAGAAAGTGGGAAGATGTGTGTTTATTTTCCACTCTCTGTGAGCTTATATCATACGTACAGCATGGCCTTAGGCACAGAGCATGACGCTCCATCTCAGGAGGTTTCCCTTCCAGGCACTGTTATTTGCACATTATTGCACAGTGCCTCAGGCCAGTATCTTTACCTCTTGGCACCAGTGTCTTCTTTCCACAAACACTGAAATCAAAATGCCCTCTTCTCAAGAGATAGTGAAGTTGTGCAAAAGTGACAAGACGTAAGACTCTATTACCATAATTAGTTTTAATACATCAGAATGTATGATGAAAAAGTCATTTTTTGAAGCAGAAAGAAAAACTCAAATCCTAAGAAATGTTTTGATCTGGTGGTTCTCCCTTTGGGTGCAATTAAATATTCAGGATAGAGAAAATAAGAATAAAGGATCCTATAAACTTGGGGCAGGTAGCACCACCTTTGGAAGAAAAATTAAATTGGAATGACTGTCAATTAGGTCAAGTTTACCAAGAAAAATCTTGTCATTGGAAGATGGGGAGGTGAAAGGTTTAAAGAGAGATTGGGCTGAGCATTTTGAGGCTAGATGATATGAGAAGGTAGTAAATAGCAATGCAGGGGAGTGTAGCAGCTAAACAAACAAGGCACATTATGACAATGCCAACCACTCCTCAGTTTAAAACAAGTCACACAGCAGAAGTACCTTGTGCAAAATCACAGACAATATGTAGGGTAGCTTAAGAACTAAGCCTCAGATAGTTTTATCTCACCTGAATGAACTCTAGGATCATTCTTATTGGACATATAAGGCATGGATATCTTATTTCCTTTGGTGAAATTCAGGCCACAATTAATAGCTGATGTTCAAAAAGGCTTCTTCATACATGTATTCGTAGATGTCACATGTCCATGAGGTAGCTCAACACCTTTTTTTTCAGATATGCAGATTCTGCTGTTACCAGGCAGAATATGTCACTAATGACTACATTTAATAAATTTGTGTGAGACATATTTATAGCACATGCTGTATTGGCACCATTGCCCAGTACTGCATGCAATTACTTTGTTGTTGCTGTTGTTGCTGAGGGCCAAGCTCTAACAAATTAAATTCAGAGAAGGGAAATAGGCTTATATGCAAATGGAATTAAATGCTGACACAAGGATAAACCAGCACTGGATTTAGGCAGGGCTCTCCCCCTGACTTTTTAACCAATGACTAGATTTAAATTGAGCAGACAGATTCATCTTTGATTTAACTCTACTGTAATCAATGGAGCTGCAGCAGGGATGAATCTGGAGCAGTATGTTTTTGACAGTTTTCATGCCATGGCTTTCCAGAATGAAGTAGGTGAAACAGAATTGGGATTTTTTGCTTACAATTTACAAAATTATTTCCCCATCCCCAAATCCCTACATCAAGCAAATTAGTTAGTGATAAAAATGGATCAAGTAGGCAGCTGCATGCCAAACACCAACTGCTGACCACAGGCTCCATACCCACAAACCAAAGCCAAAATATTCGACCTACCTGTGTTCCAGAAGGAACTGCCTAATGGTGTAAGTACGGCTGGATAACTGCATGGTTTCTCTTCAATATCACTTCCACTGTATAAAAGGAATGAAATACATTTAATGTTTTGTAATATTAGTATCACAAAGAAATAATTGCTGAATTTAGAAAACTATGTTCTTTGGTGACCTCTAGAAGACCTAGAAAAAATAATGACTGTTGGTCTAACCAATTAAACAAGATCAATATTTCAGTCAACTTTTAGAACCTTTGGTTGCATTTTGTGCCTTTTTTACATGAGTGCTCCTTGACATGGTTTCTGTTCTTACCTGTGTCCACTGGCACTTCTGGAACCAATAAATTGTTTACCAAAATGCTTTGTAAATTAATGTAGGACCAAAGGATACTGGCAACATGCACCCTATACAGAACTAATGAGGAATGAGGGATCATTGCTCATACCAATCTGATAGACCCTGATTTTTTTGGCACCTTGCTTTTTGGCACCTAATCCTCTTGACTTTTCTCTTTCTAGTTTTTCATGCTACTTTTCAGCTGACAGCTTGTTGCTCATTCATTTACTCATGAGCCCTTTTTTTGGTTTTGAGGATCCTTTATTCAATGGGAAGTTCAGAGGATTTACAGTTTGTTATTCCACGCAGTCACTTCTCTGTATTAAAGCCATCAAATGATCCAGAGAACTTCTGTAGAGGCATGAAGTTTTACCCATATTGTGACAGTTTTCACTCTTACATTACTGTCTCTCACATAAAGTTCTAGCTTCTGTTTGACAGTAGACATATAGTGTTATTTTAGGTAACTGCTAATGGTCAACCACCTATATTTGAGGGAAGCACAACAGACTTCTTATGGGCTCCTAGGATGTCACCATCAGCCAAAGTTTGCAGATGGTCTGGCTGGAATACTACAGTAGTAAAGTGCTTTTTACTTCGAGGCCCACAGAGCCTCTGTGTCCAAAATAGGTAATTAAGAGAAGTCTATTGTCAAGAACTAACTTTATGAATTGAAAATACTTGTTAACTGCTACAGCAGAGTAATTCTCAGATGCAGAGTATAGGGACTATAGGTTCTGTAGGTAAAGAAAGCAAAGCAGATACATTTCAAAAAGCAAAGTAATTTCAAAGCAAGAGTCACTTCACATCAAATTGCCTTACATAAAAACAAGAGGTAAGAATCAAACAAGACAAATACCTAGGATTGCACTTAAATTGATGGAATTACTGATCTTTGTTTACATTTGCTGTTCTGTAGCAAATCACTAGGGACATGGCAGAACAGTGCTTATCAGCAGTGTCACACTAAGCAAAGATATAGCCTTTGCTAGAATCAGGTCTGAGGCACATATAAACAGTTCTTTCCTCAAACATATGCATTTCCTTCCCACCCATCAAAAAAAACCTAAAAAACCCAAGAGTTACACATTTTGCGTAATCAGAATTGCTTTGGCAACATGCAGCCTTATCAAAATATGAACAACCAAGAGAATTACTGTGCTATCGTGTATTTTAATGAGAAGCTAGTTCCAAAACAAAGAAATAAGTAAAAGTTTAGCTAAGCTATGATGACATAAGCTAATAAAAAGTGAGGAAACAAACCACTTCATATTATACATCCAGCTTTAAAAAGACAGATAAAAATACTATCTTTGCAAGCACATAAGTGTATAACTTGAATTAAATAAAGAAACTTGAATTAAACTGTATCACTTCAATTAAGATTTTGCAGTTCAGCTACTAGTGCCTTCTAGAACAGGAAGCTTGAAAGCCTGAGCATTCCCCTTTTTTCAGTCAGGAAAGGTTTCAAGTTTTTGCCCCATTCATATTTTTTACCATCATCCCATCATTGATAGTTTGTTCATTTCAAAACACTGAAAATGCTCCATCTAAAGAAAACCTTTTTTAGATGTTACAAACTGTATTATAATACTTCTAAGTTTTCACCATGGAAACTACAGTAATTTTCAAGTAATACAACTTTATTAATACTTTCTGGGGTTCTAGTTCTAAACGTTTTGTTGTCTTCAGTGATTCAGTATAATCTGGTAGCAGCATATCCTAGAGTATCCATTCTTCTTATGTGAAGATAGCAGACTTAGAGATGGTAACAAGGATTAGCATGAACTCAAGAGTCTAAGCACAATTAAGGTTTGTCTGTTACTTAAGAAGTCAAATTTGCATTAAACTGTCCCTTTCAATATTACTAATATTAGAGAAAAAGTTTTCAACTCAAGCATTAGAAGCCTAACTTCCTTTCTAGAAGCCTTTCTTCTTTCAACAGAAGAAGAACAAAGAGCATTTGAAAGAAAGAAAATTGCATCAGGCCTTATATCTGGCCAAAAAAATCTCGCTGGGTTACTATCAGCCTCACCGAGTAAAATTAACAGCTTGCTTGAAACTTCAAGGTAAGTAGACCATCAATTTTTAGAGCTCTCTTCTACACTAGCTTTGAATTTCTCTTTTTTGCTACCAAAATACCCAAATCGATTTGTAACTTCAAGACTGTTATTCTCCATGTGTTTCTGATGTGTGCAAGGAATCACTTTCAAAACCAGTAAGGGCACTCAAACTGAAAAAAGACTGTCTGTATAAAGAGTTAATCGGTTCACAGATGTCTTACAGAGTTTTGTGTTGAAGCAATAAATAAATAAACCAAAGGTATTTAGTATTCTTTAAAATGCCTTTCAGCTCAGCAGCATGACAGGCTGCTGTTGGGAGGGATCTCTCGGTTGCTCTGCTGTACTGCAACACGAATCCATACTGGGCTGAGGCGAGTGGCAGCTCCCTGTGCCAACCCCTTCGGCTGGCAGAGCTGGCTAATCACAGTCACAGCTCTTGATGGTGCTCAGATGGACACATCTTGTACTCAGAATACACCCTCTTCGGTCTTCCCCGAGGCTAGAACTTTATCTCAGTCTCTCACTCAAACTAAAGGATGTTTGCCAAAGACAGTTTGGGGAAGGAAGTAGTAAAAAAGGGAGTCAGAAAAGAGTCTTGTTATACAAAACAAACAAACAAAAAAAAGGAGGGCATTCAAAATATTCAAGCCTGTGATCATCATAGTCATCAAATGAATATCCAAAATTGAACTAAAAATGGGTTGATTGTGAGAAACTGCGGTGAGCAGCCGCAACATAGAAAAAACAAACACAAGTAAAAGGAATCATTCAAACACAGAATCTGAGAACCATTCAGCAACAGCATTCTACCACCATCCAATATGATGAAATACCCAGATCACAAATGCATAGTCCAAACAGCAGAGGGGGGAAGCAAGTTACATTTTCAACTCAAGATGAATCGTTGGATGGCACTGAACTCAGAAATGGGAGAGTCTGGTTGCTATTTGCTGGATTCTGTCTGACCTGTTATGAAATCTGAAGGGGTCACTACTTGATTCTCTGCCTCAGTACGCTCCATTCCTACTCCCAACTCTGGTGAGCTACAGAAGGTATGGATTCCTTCTCACAGTGGGCACATCTATGTCGAAAATGTTCCCAGACTAGCTTTATTCTCACTGGCCTGCTCAGCTGCCCTGAGTGCTTATTAAAAGGAGTCTTTAGTCATCCCAATAAGCACTCAGGATGTCTGGCAGATTTTTGCATCCTGTGCTATAGTCCATATTTCCTGTCAAAGTCCCCTGATAAAGTTTTTCAGCTGTGCCAACCAGTTCTTCACTCCCACCACTTAATTACAGCGCACAAGCCACTTCGTATAGGTGGCAGCACCTGGATCCCAACTGGGTCTCTTAAGATACCACTTCACAATACATAAAACTATGTGCTGCTGAAATACAAGCAACATTTGTGGCACTAACAATTTGTTAAAAGCCCTGCTTTTCTTCAAATTTGGTGTCTAGAAGCATTTCCTGCGATTCCTAGCAATCCATACCCCATCTGCCTAGAGTGTGGATCCCTGCAGTTAGTGTACTGAGCAGTCAAAGTGTTACTCTGTGCCCTCTACACCAGTCCCTGCAGCACAGACCCCTACAGGTAGCAGATGTCGCCTCCTTCTGCAAGCACTGCAACTGCCCCTGCACAGGTGGTAGGTCAATGCCAACAATATGATGCATATTTCTTGTGCTGAGGGGAACTGCATCTTTCAGGAATTATATCAGGCTCTGGCAAAAAATATAATACAGCTAGGGAGAACATATTTCAATATGAGTGAGCTAATTATAATTTTGGCTCCTAAAGCTTTCTAACAGCCAAAATATAAAGTCCAGCTGGCATGTCCTTCCGCCTGCCTGAAGGAAATAATCCCAATTTATAGCATAATCAAAAATCATGTTTCCATATTTTTGGGGTTTTATAAGTTACTGCCAATACGTCAGCCTATGGAAAAGCCTCAGCTTGCTTTCCAAGTGATGGAGTGCCAGGAAGAAAAAGTTTCAATGTATACACATTTTACTGCCTCTACATTGGTCTAAAAAGCATACAGGATTGCCTGGCTGGAAGTGAGGGGAAACGAAATATTAGTCAAGTAAGGACTCTGTGAACCACATAACCCTGTGCAATTAAGGGGCCATTGTTAATTTTCAGATTGCCATAAAAAAACATTGGAGAATTTGAGACAATTCAAAAACCAATTACAATAGAATGAAGAGGGGATTGGGTAATCAGCTGAAATGAAATCCAGCTCACAGAAACAAGATGTCGCAGGAAACCAGGCCTGAAATATGCTGGGAGAATAAAAAGCATATGGAACTGAGCAACAGTGCACACACAGTCTTTTAAGGACCAAGGTTATTTGGTATGAAGGCAGAAAACTGTGTTTTGCTAAGTATCCTGGGCCTTATTTATTCGTTTCAGTCTTTTATACACTAAAAACACTGAAACTAACACAGATGTACAGGGAAGCAGCTGTACGGTTTTCACTATGTATGTAGTAATAAATAAATAAGTATCTCTCAGAAAAAATATTATAGCACCACTTGCCCTGATAGAGCATTTTCAGTACACACCTGCAAGGGCAGATAAATTCTTCTATATCTCATAACCAAAACGCTGCACCACAAGCAGCAGTTTGTGATGATCAAAATGGCATTCATATCTCTATTTTTAAGTGATGTTTCTTTAGAGACATAATTAGGATTTTGATTACCCATGCACCAATGTAAACTAAATGCAACATATGAGGTTTTATTCACAAAAGGTAAGGCAACAGTCTTACAAACTTTATCAAAATGAAAAAGCCTCAAATAATCAACAACATTGGCCCTTTACATATGTAAGAAGTTTACCTAGTAACCCTAAATGACTTAAAGCCTAGACATGCCACCTTGATTAGCAATCTTGCAAACCAAGGACAGGAAACCACATTTACTCTCAGGCTAACAGTCATCTTGTGAGACCCATAGTACCTGAAGTGTTATAAAGCTCAACATTGGTTCCTGTCTCAGATTAGAAGTCAAATAGGATATGCCTACTGCCTTCTGTGGTGCACTGTGACTTAAATGCAATTTTCTTCACCACACTCACACACTCTACATTTGTATATTCAGGAATTCAATTTCCCGCAGTTTAAGTCAATACTTGTCCAAGCCATGCTGTCTGACATCAGCATCTAGATGGAGAGGACTTTGCTAGCTAAGTGCCTAAAGAAACTGATAGCTTCATCCATTTCTGCAGCTGCAGAAATTCTGTAACACTCTCTCAGAAGTTCAAAAATGTGCAAACTTAAGGCATGTTTTGGATGGCAACAAAGACAGAATGGAAACCTGCCTCTACACACACTGCCTGCTGCTTCAGCCTTTGCCCTTTATAACACCAAACACTTCAACTGATCCCTGTGCCTCTGATCACTATTTCTTGACCTCCTAATTAAACGTGTTACTACATTATTATGACATATATGTATAATGTGTATTTACGACAGATACCTCTGTTATAACGGTGAAGTACCTATCAGTCTCCCAGTGTTAATACCTGGCAACTACAGCCAGAACCCTGATCTTATTCCAGATCCGTGAGGATTTCCTCTTATCAGTTAAATACAAAATTCCTTACATCTTTATACCTTGACTGTTGAGCTATCTTAACTACAGGTCCTTTTGAGATAACACTTCTTTGATAGGGATCAAGTTTGTGGCCAACCAAAGCTGAGGAATAACAAGCATTCAGGGACAGGAATCGTACGGCAAATTTCTTGATAAGATCATATAAGTGAGGGCTACCAGCAGAGTGTAGCAGAGAAAACAGCCTCCTGTGTCCAGAGAAAGAAAATACCAGGCTACTGAGCTATATTTAGGGGCAGTGGCAAGGATAGGGGAAGACAGAATGTTCAAAAAGCCATCACTGTCACATGGTAGGAAGGAGTGGACTGGTTTCCATTTGGACAACAGCACCAACTGGAAAAACCACCAGAGGTTTAGCTCAGATAAGCTCTTGAGGGAGGATACAGTTTTCCAGGTCTGGGGCTGCAGGGATTGCCAAAGTTCCCTCCCTGGGGCTGGGGCAGATGGAGGCAGTGTCCTTGCTTGCAGCCATGAGCTGGCAGCATGTCTGGCAGTGAAGACAGACCATATCATCTTGGACTGTATTAACAGCATAATCAGCAGTAGACTGAGGGAAGGGAATAGAGACTCATCACTTGTTGGACCACATCTGTATGATTGTATTTTGTTTTGGTATCTCTGCCACTAGAAAGACACTGATAAACTGGTGAGGCACCAACACGGTCAGGGGCAGAATACATATGTAAACATATATGTTCTATTTAAATATATAGATATGAGAATAACATGGAGGGTAACTTACTGCATAGAAATTGCAATAAGCCTTTCACGACTCACAAGTGTGTAGGCTAGAAAAACATATAGTGATATGGTTGATGTACATTTTCATATGTTTCTCTAGGTGGGGTTTGGGGCTTTTTTTCGTTAGTTAGAAACAGGATACCAGGCTAAACAGACCTTTAATGTGATTCAATATGAAGCTTTTTATAAAGATTCTTTTCAGCTGTTGCAGTAACATGCTAAGTTTACTATCTCAAATATTCTCACAGTGTAACTGAAAAGAATATCAATAATTTTGAAGGGTTGGGATTAGCTCCTGTTTTCCATAAGGAAAGTATGACAAGATGTGCGATAAGAGAATCGATCTGGAGACATGGTCCGCAAAAATCTGAGAACTACCAAATCACTAAGTACTCAAAATTGTGTGCAAAATATGAATAAAATATTGATTTCATTAAAAATGTTAAGGACTATTTAATTCATCAACATTTTATATGTTTGCATATTTATTTCCAAATTTGCATATCTGTTTGCATATATCTTGTAAAGCTGAATGTTAATTATACTTTAAAATCACGTATAAATTGTAACCAAGAATGTCGTACGAATTTTGGAAATAAGAGACGTGCTCAAGTACCATTAATTATAAACTGCCATTTAGAGCACACTGGAGCAGACCTCATATTGAAAAAATATTGAGCACTTGACAAATAAAAAAGCAGCAAGAGTTATTAACTGGTCTAGCTGATTAAATGGCGTCTCCTACAAGCATAGTACAGAATTTTTTTCCCCTCCTCCTCCCTCCAGAGCATGGCTTACTTTTACTCAGGAAAGACAGCTGACAGTTTGCCAGCCAAGAGAAATACTGATATATACTGCAAGAATGATACACTGGTTTATCCTTTCTGTTTAGGGCAGATTTCTTTTCAAAGTTTTCTTCATATATAAGTGGCAGTTAATAATATGTAACAATAGAGAAATCGTGGACTAGTGTTAAATGAGGTGAGTTGATGTGATTTTATTACATGCTAATTGGATTTGTGAAGTGGTTCTAAGTATTTTAAAGAGCATTTACCCAAGGCCAAATCTCCAGCAGCTTCCAAAAACCTGGACTTGCTAAATATACAAGATGTGATGTTGTCACTATCACTTAAAGTGGCAATTAGAGACAGTCAAATTTCTAATAGTTTTAGGTATAAATCCAAGGTCAAGCACATCAGTAATCATTTAGAGCTAGGAGTTTCCTAAAAAACAGTTCCTTAAGAATATTGCCAAAGTATTATTTGCTCTTCTTAATTTGGGGAAGATAAGTAGGAGATCCACTAATATTGAAAGAGCAAGATTCAAACTTACAGTTTGGACAGAGAAGGCTTTGCAAGTTTATTACTGCAAATCAGCGTTGCTGTCCTTAACAGTTCACCGACAGAGAAAGGTAAAAATCCACACCTTCCTCTGCTCACTCCAAACCTGACATCTTAATTTATGAGAAGTTGAGTTTCCAATGATCCATCTGCTACGGAAAGTATATAAGCAGAGATGCAAACTCTGATGTGTCTTGTTCTGCTAGCTTTGCCTCAAGGTTGGTAACTTCAGTGCAAGGAGCGGAATGCTAGCCAGGAGCAGTGAAGTCTCAAAGTTGTGCATGCACTGTGCAAAAAGGACTACTTCCATCAGTTTTACTGATGTCACACATACATATTGAACTTGGCCTGCACAGGTCTAGTCTAACATTGGCATGTTATCAGCCATTCATGCACATTGGTCAAGCAATGCAACTTTCTTCAAATCCACAGAAACTTGTCTGCGTTATTTATAATTCCCATTAGAAATATAAATCACAACAGTGAGAGGGAAAGCCAAGGGATGCACCAGAGAAATACAGTTCTGTGGTTACCACTGTTTGAAAGTTTGATGACAGGAAAATAGCTCAGGAGCAGCCACTTTACACACATAAAACTCTCATTTAATTCTGTGTTCTATGAGACATCTATTCTCCTCACACATCCCTTCTTGAGCCTAAGCAAGTGGTTTTATTAGAGGAAAGACATACTCCAGCACAGATGACTATGGTTAACATTTAACCTTGCTTCTACCACCGTGCACCACTGCTCACACTTGCAGAGCTGAATTAGATGTGCGCTTTTAATAGTTGTGGATTTGTGGTATAATATATCAGTGGTAAAAAAATCAGGATCGACTTTCTTGCTCTCTGCAGGAAATGAATGTGAAACATCTGTGAGCTTTTCCTTTCAAATTTTCTAATTTCTTATTTTTTTCTTTCCTTTTTCACAAAATAGAAGAAGTGCCCTAATTGCTGTGACCTTTCATAAAATCACACACCAATATTTCTCACAGTAACTGATTCTTGGCTTTGGTTCTTTCTCCTGTATCATCCACCTAAGTATTTAAAAAACAAAATAAAACAAATAAAACAACAAAACATCCCCCCAAAAAAGCCTAAAAGCATAAATGAACAAAGTGTACTTTTGTCAATATGGCTCTGAGTTTTTAGTGAACAATAATTTCGTCCTGAGGTCAGCTATGTTTATGTAGTTGTGTGTGCAAAGTTAAGCAAGACAGTAAAGTGCAGACCTTGGAGAACAGTTTCTGAAATTGGCAACAAGCACAGCATTAAGCATGGCTGTATGGATTAAAAACTGCCACCACAGTTAAAAATGTAATGACTAACCTATCAGCCATGTGATGCTTTTCTTCCAATGCCCATGTCCTTCACCTACAACCATGGAACACTTCTTTTGAAAACAGGGAAAACCGAAAGGGTGTTTCTGCTTCTTGAAACTAAGACATTCCTACAGATAAAGAAAGGAACCTGACAGGGGCCTGTAAATTTCACAGCTGTAGTTTTCAATTGTAATGAGAAGCTATAGAGAATGAATTGTTATGGCATTGGATAGGAAACAAATGATTCTTCCTCCCAACAGACTACAGTCTAACAGTAACAAAATGCCATGGAAGGTACTAGTGACTATTAGATAACCCATCTGTTGATAATAGGAGCATTTTGCAGTTCCTGTAATACAAGGATATCATACCCATGTTTTGTTACATAGGGTCTAGAGCTAGATCTTTTTGTTTTAAGAACTAAGATCCAAATCACAGAATCACAGAATGGTCAGGGTTGGAAGGAGGGTTGTAATGATCACCTAGTCCAACCCTCCTGCTCAAGCAGGTCCACCTAGATCAGGTCACTCAGAAACGTGTCCAGGCAGGTTTTGAAAACTTCCAGAGAAGGACACTCCACACCCTCCCTGGGCAGCCTGTGCCAGGGCTCCCTCACCTGAAGAAGTAAGGAAGTTTTTCCTTAAGTTTAAGCAGAACTTGTGTTCCAGCTTTTGTCCATTACCCTTAGTCCTATCACTGGACACTAGAGAAAAAAAGTGTTGCCCCATCCTCTTGACATACACCTTTTAAATACTTGTAAGTATTAATGATATCCCCCCTCAGTCTCCTTTGCCCAGGCTGAACACTCCCAACTCCTGCAGCCTTTCCTCATAAGAAAGATGCTCCAGTCCCCTGATCATCTTGTAGCCCTGTGCTGGACACTCTGTCCCTCTTGAGCTGAGGAGCCCAGAACTGGACACAGGATTCCAGATGAGGCCTCACCAGGGCAAAGTAGAGGGGGAGTAAAACCTCCCTTGACCTGCTGCCCACACTCTTCTTGATGCATCCCAGGCTGCCATTGGCCGCCTTGGCCAAGAGGGCACATTGCTGGCTCATGGTTAGTTTATTAACAATCAGCACTCCCAGGTCTCTCCACAGAGCTGCTCTCCAGCAGGTCACCCCCAGACTGTACTGGTGCATGGGGTTGTTCCTTCCGAGGTGCACTTGTCCTCATTGAGCCTCATGAGGTTCCACTCTACCCAACTCTCAAGTCAGTCGAGATCCTGCTGAATGGCAGCACAGCCTCTGGTGAATCAGCCAGTGCTCCCAGTTTGGTGTCACCAGGGAACTTGCTGAAGGTACACTCTGTCCTCTCATTCAGGTCGTTGTTGAAGATGTTGAATCAGACTGGCCCCAGAACCGATCCCTGTAGAACCAAATGCAAGCCTTTGTTCCAAAATTGACAACTGCAGGGATAAGCTAAAATCCTGACTCAGTGCAAGGCACTGCTCAAACTCTAGTATCACTTTAGGTTTTTAAGTAGAGAATCTCTTTCGCTGACCTTTCGTGACTATAATTATCTGTTTTGGTAAACCTGGAAGTAATATGGCACAATGATCTAAAAGGATTGCAACCTATACTAAACTAATATAAATCAAACTTTAATTTCCTCTGCTCCTTTACATGGTTTGCTACTTTGCCATACACCAGCAATCGTATCAAATTTGAGACTTGGTAACTAATGTGTAGCTGGAAGTGGTATTAGTTAATAATGGTTTAGAATGTTCATATAGTATTTCACAGTTTGTGTTATCTTAAGTGTAGGTAGGTAATTCTCTAAGGTCAGATAACAACCATTGTAGTTTGGCATATCTAAGACCTGAAGGACTGACAGAGGTGAGCTAATGTCTTACTAAAATATTTGATTAATTATCCTCTTAAGTGTTTTAGCAGGGAAAAAAAGCTTAGCTTACTTAGCTGAAAGCAGGATACTTGCAGTCATCACTTCTTCATTTATGCAAAAAGTACAAATACCAGTGTTGGTGATTTTCACATGTAGCATACCTGTGGCTGGAAATTAGCTCCTGTCCTGTGCTTTCAGGTACTCTACAATGTGTCTCCTAGTCCTAGTTCCTCTAAAGTTGCAAAAAAGACCATGGGCCTTAAAAGATAGTCCATCAACTTTTGGACCAGCCTGCTGGCTGCAGTTGTAGCCATGAGAAAAAGTGACCTCAAGGAGAGTTTTCTGAATTGCTTCCATTTTACAAGGGAGCTCTCTGAACATAAGAATGATCCACAGAGGCAAAAAAAGGGGATGTGCCCTTTTTCTGGTTTGATATATTTTACAGATGCCAAGAAGATGTTGTTTTATGAGACATTTATGAGCTTATTTTTTTTCTTTTTGAAATACAAGGGAGACCAGGTTTTGCTCAGTGCTAATTAGAGGGGATGAAAGCACTGAATCTTTGTTATTTTTTTCTCATAACTGTTGTTGCTTAGTATTTGAGGCATACTGAATATACTTTTGTTATGTTTGTTATAAAAGACAATATTTTATGTAGTGTATTATCAATCCTGCTCCCTTCCATGAATTCTGCCTGGAAAAGTAAAATATATAGACAGTTTGTGGTGGCAGCCCAGCTTTTCCTGCACTCTGACATGCATTGAAAGCACTAAATTAACAAAAACTCCTTCAATAATGTCAAGATAGTCTGTAATCTTGAATAGCTTGATTTCTGCAACTATCAGGCTAATGTAAGTGTGATAATACTACTTCATCCTCAAATACCCTCTTCTATAGTGTGTAAGCAGTGAAGTCAGGATTGAAAAGGAAAGGCTGTATGGCCATTTTAACAATCCTCTTGCCTGCTTTCTATCTAAGTGTCAGATTTTCAATGGTCATCGAAACTCTCACTGCAGAGCCCATCCAAAACTCAGTAGCAATCACCTGCTATGCTAAACTTTGAGTTCTTTAAACTGACATATATGTCATTCTAATGTGACATTAAAATGAGGTTTATGGAGAGAGGGAGGATGTGGGCAACAGAAACCATTCACAAGTTGGATACAATAAATTTTGTACACAGGGTTCACAGACTAGGAGAAATTCCTATGGACAGATGTGCTCTAAGTAATCCGATCAAGGAAGGGGCAGAATCAATGTCGCTGTGTGTTTATTATCAGAACAAAGTCTTAACTACACAGTAAGAAGTTTTCCTTCTTTTCTTTTCCAATATTGAAACGTCCAGTTTGATGAAGATAAAGCCAATGCTACTGGCTTATTCAAAGATCAGTTGTACTAATAGAAAAGGCAAGAGTTATCTTGCTTTGAGAAGTGCCTGTGCAATATGTGACACCAGAGAGAGCACAGAGCTCAATGACACTCGTGCTTGTAGGATCGCTTAATTTAGCTGTGAAATATGAACACATTTATGGCTTTGTAATTCAGTTTTCAGATGAGTTTAGCAAGCTAACTGTATACACAGCCTCATTTTCAAACTTGCCAACTTAATTAAAAGGAACAGAAAATGAAGATTGTTTCCTTAATGCAAGACACTTTTTCTACAAGGATCGGTATATGAACGTCAATGTACCTATAGATAGCCAAAAGCATCTGTCCTTCGAGAACCGCAGCTGCACCTCGGGGTCCCCCGGAGACCTTTCTCATCTCCCCACCGTCGCCACTGGGGGGCGCTGAGCCGGCGCGCCTGACCGGGCGGCAGCGCCCCCGCGCCTCCCGCGGACCCTCCGGTGCCCGGTGCACGTGTCTCCATCACTCTGTGCTCAAGCACCTCAAACTTCACGGTGAAGCTGCAGCAACGCAAGTAAGTAAGTACTACATCTCACACAGAAACGTGGCTGCCATTTGGTGGTGCCACAGCCACGCTAGAGGCACTCACTACAGGGATACCTGCCTAGCTGTCCCGTGAATGTGACAGGGATGTGCATTGTACCAACACAAATTGTGACCCACAGAAGAGATTACAGCAGCAGTTTTGCCAGTGTAACTTCATGTACACAAAACTCCTACTGTCATAAAGCACAGATCATACTGCCCGTTACCCTGGCTTTCCTAGTTGTTACAAGTGACAGCAGTAGTGTGCTTTAAGATATTACACTGTGGGTATTTACAGGGGCAAAAGCTTCCTATCACTTAAAGCTTGGCTTCCCTGACCACTCATCACATGTGGCTCCGAGGCATCAGCACTTCTCATCTTGGTGGAAGGCAACCAGAGGCAGTTTCCTCACCTGTCCACCTTGTGAACAAGGACCAGAACATTTATTCCTGCCTCTTCAACACAGGCAAGATGAGTGCATTAGCATCTTTTAAGTGGCTGAAATAAAGCTCAGAGTTCAAAGTGCTGGATCTTTCCTAAGCATGCATAACCTGGACACTCAGTATACAAGGCAAATGTAGGTCTATAAGCATGGATTACATAAGGGTAGCTTGGCACTGGGGCAAGGCTAGTTAAACACTGAAATCTGCCTACAGAAACTGTAAACTCTTCAATACTGATAAATTCTGTCTGGCATATCATAGGCTTTAACTGACTCTGTGCTGGAGCAGGGGGACCGGTTGAGACAGGCTCTTCTCAATGACATCCAATGATAGGACAAGGGGCAACGGGTATAATTTGGAACATAAGAGGTTCCAAAGAAATACAAGGAAAAATTTCTTCACTGTGAGGGTGAGGGAGCACTGGAACAGGCTGCCCAGGTGGGCTGTGGAGTCTTCTCTGGAGACATTCAAAACCTACCTGGATGAGTTCCTGTGACACCTCCTCCACAAGGTCTTGCTCTGGCAGGGGAGTTAGGCTAAATGATCTTTTGAGGACCCTTCCAGCCCTTGAGATTCTGTGACTCTGTAATGCTGCAACATTCCTTCATCCCATATTGCAACGTCTTTGTGGCTACCTCCCTCTCAGCAGAGGAAAAACACAGGGAAATACAGACTGCAGCAAGTGACTCATTAAACTGTCAGTAGATGCCCTGTATTAAATTTTATGTATGAGATTCTTCATAATTTCATGGGTGCTGCTTTAAGAAAAAAAAACACAGTGAACTTTCATAGTGCTGTGGGAAGCAAAGTTGAACAGCATATCAGCAGTTATAGTACTGCATATGGACTTTTGCTTCCTCTTGGGAGTTGTTTTCTTCAGAAACAAAGCTGATTCCTATTTTCCACTTTGCCGATAGCTCTGTTTCTGCATCGTTTGTACTGCGGTAGGGACTATTGTTCACTCTTCCCTTTCTCCCCCATCCCTACATACCCCCACATTTCCTCTTTTCCAGAACAGAAGCTTTTTCCAATTACTTACAGAATTTCACAAAATTATAGTAGCTATCCTTATATAGTGATTAAAATCATGGACTAATTAGTTCCAAAACATACTTTCAATAGGGAAAGTATAATTGTTACCCAGGAGCTATGTCTCTACCAACTTTGCATTTAATCTCAAAACAGTCATGAGAGAAAAGCTGCTGGGGGAGAGGGGCTGCCATACCCAGTTTTGGTTGTGCTACCTGGGGTAAAAAACTATTTTATTTCAGAGGATTACTTCTGCAAGGATTCCAGAATCCAAATTTACTACAAGTTCTGGTTACCTTCACATATTCCCAGCTACTGTCTTACGGAACTACCATTTGGGATTTAGTTCACAGTCTGCAAGCAGTAATGACAGAAAATCAAGACAGGGCAGGCTACTACAGCTTAGCTATCAGACTCCTTGAAAACACACTATAACCTTTAGAAAAACAAGCTTCCAATAAACACAAGAAGCAAGTTCCAGTCTACGATCAAGAATTCTCTTATCTCTCAACCCTGGTTCACAGGCTAATGAGACTACTTTGAGAAAACTGTCTTTTAAGTGTCTCCCCTTTACCCTTTCCAGAATTGTGCAGGCTGTATGGCTCATTACATGTTTCTCTTAATACTGCCTAGCCCCAGCCACAATCTGCCTGCTTGCTCCCTGAGTGCAGGAACTCCTCACATCAAAGACAGAGAAGCACAGGCCATTTCAAGAAGGACAAGGTGGCAAAGCTGACTGACTCTACTGGGAGCAATTGTTATAGTTTAAGGGAAGACTACTCAGGAAGTCTGGAAGATGTAATTCCTGGGAGAAGGTAGTTCAGTGCTGGCTATAAGTGCCAATATAAACTATATGTAAGATTATTGTCATAATTTTTAAATTAAGAGCTATATGGTCAATCAAATTAAGAGCTACATGGACAATCTTTTAGCCTTTGCCCTCTCCCAAAGTCGGTATTTTGTTGTTTTCAAAGCTTCGCATCGACACAGTGCCGACCAAAGGCAAACACTACAAAATACAAGAACAGACCCAGCAGGTCACTTTGCACAACAAAAACAGAATGCAGAAGTGCTACAATGCCATGTACAACATTTCCAGGGCTAAGTAAAAAAGAAGACCATTTTAGACTCGGTGAATTCTCCTTAGCCTAGAAAAGGGAACAGATTCAGGCTCAAGCACTGGAAGAAAAATAGTGTCATAGAGTATTACATGAAAAAAATGCCTTAGCTAAACTCTGTAGCATTCTGTAAATGAAGATTGAATGAACAATTGCCAGCACCTGAACACTGAAAATGACTGTCTTTTGTTACAATCTCTTAAGAAAACAGCACACGAAACTGGAGGCAGATTTTTTTTTAATGTTTTATGATCTATTAGCTTGGTTTAAAACATCTAGATGCACACAGAGAACAGGAGTGGAGCACTTGAGTGATATGAGTGAGTTGTGGGGCACTGCACTACAAATCACACACAGAGACACAAACTGATCTGTGATTAGCACAGGAAGTGGAACAGCCCTTGATAATCAAGGCTCAAAATAGGATCAGACAAAGGCCAGAGCTCTTCTTTCCAGCAACAACCTTCTTAGGCAAAGCACCTCCAGTCCCCACCATTTCTACATTTACTTTTATTGATTATGCCTTTCTCTTTGAACAATAATTTTTCAAACAGTATGGTACAACTTAATTAGTACTGACTGCAAGCCTAGTCGAACTGCCAGTGAATCCTACAAAAGGATTTTCCATTTATATTAAATGGAGCTGCAGTAGGCCTCAATGGGCCAAATTTGCAGAGAGCACATCCCTGGTAAATATGGTCAACTTGAAAACAGTGGCACTGCTCATAGAAGTGATGATAATTTTGTAGAAGTAACATTCATAGGAAGGAAAGTGCTCTGTTGATAGCTTTTGTGGCACAAAATCACCTCAGCAAAAAAAGAATAAGGCTGTATATACTGAAGTTGACAAAAAAGACAAAAATATACCTTTCCAAAGAAAAGTAAGCAACTTTCCCTAAAGAGTGTCTTTGGATACCTTCTTATCACACAGTAGTTTCACTCAGCAGTTTCAATCATCTATCCAGCATGAAAATAAGTGTTATTCATTTCATAATGATTTGTGATGGCTCTGAAACAATAAAGAAAACACACAAATTACACCAATGCAATAAAGACTTGATTATGCAACTGCTTTGCCTATTTCACTGCAGCAACAAGGAAGCAAATAGAGACTGAAAGGAACACAATTTAGCAGTCACGCTGCAAAAGAATATTCTCTTGTGTTACTGGTTCAGCTACTTATAATAAATAACTTTGGTAAATCATTGTTATTAGGGGGACCTTATTTAACAAGCTACATCACAATGATCCTGAGACTAGTTTCGTGACTGTGCTCCAGGTCCAGATTTTCAAGATGGAAGTGTTTTGCTCTCAAAAGACAACAGAGTACTTTTACAAAAAGTATTAATTTTTAAGGAATCATCAATTCCATTTTTTTTCAGAATTATTATTTTGAAGTAATCTTTCCTACCTACCTTCCAAGTGAGAATAATTAAGCATATTAGAATTCACAAATATATTTTAACATCAACAGAGCCAACAGAAATTAAGTACAGCCTTAAACATGGGGCTTTTTCCTAAACTGACATCTTCCATTTTCAGATTAAGAAAAGAACAGATTAAGAACATCAATAATTATATTGCAGGCAGTTTTCAGAGTGTATATACAAGACATTCTACACAAAGCATGGCAATGTAATCATAGAATGGTAGGGGTTAAAAGTGACCTTTAAAGATCATCTAGTCTAACGCCATAATATACTTAGTTACTTCTTTTTTCCTGCTGTGGCAAGAAGACACTAACAATGCTGTTTATGGGGATGACAGGAGACAAAAGGTACCTTCTATTCACCTACACAAAATCTAAATTTAAGAGGTTTCTCTTCCCTTGTTCCTTTTCCTCAGAGCTATGGACCTTCCCACACCACTGTGGATGAGAATTCACCTTTAAAGTTTGAATCATTAATGCTGCTTGAAGCATCATTAAGTCATCCTTCACACCCTCTGGGCTGCATCAGAAGGGGTCATGGAGTACTGGTGCTGGCCCAGTGACAGCATGGCGAGCAGCCAGTCATTCTGCTATGGACTGGAGGGGGTTCCGGAGAGAATTTTAGAGTTCTTCCTTATTTCCGTCTCTCTCACAGCCCAAGATCTCCTGCAGAGTTTGCATGTACAGCCTACGGATACAAAAGCCTACACTCCTCTTGCTGTATTTTTTATGTTGTTGACTAACAGTTGTTTGCGCACTGAAAGCTTTCATAGAGTAACCAAACCAGCAGTAAGGTTTTCTTTATAGTTTCATGTATCTTAAGTGAGTGAACTTCTTTTGGACAAATCATGTCACAGGTGACTCCACAGATTTGGTAATTTAAGGTAATTCCTGATTTCCTTGCAAGCTAAGAAAAACAAATATAGGAATGAATCATACTATCTTGTCTAAGATCCCTTTTTAAGAGGAAAATAATCTTCTTTGTTACAGCTTCCTGTACTTTAACAGTTTTACCAATGAATTACCGGATTTGGTTCTGAAGGGTTCTTCAGCAAGGCTTGGAAAATTTGGACATACAGTAGGAAATAAAACCAAGTTACACAGGGCTTCCAAGAAAATAAATTAATCAGAGCTTGTATATAAGAGAAATAGGCAATATGGGTTAAGAAGGAAAAAAAAAACAAGCACTTTGGCATGGTACAACAGAAGTAGGGAATATCACCAATACATCACTCGCTCATGTATAAAGATCCATATGTAAAAGCTCACCCACAAACACACAACACACAAAAATGCATAGTTCTTTGAGAAATGGACTTTATATAATCTGATAGAAAAACTTTACTGCAGCACACTTGAAATAGATTTAAAATTATTGCCTCACTTTGAACATTTCCTGAAATGCACTGTAATATCAGTACAAAGCTGACAGCATCAATCAGGAATCTTCAGAGATGCTTCATTTGATTTTTCAGAGAGATGAGAAAGCAACAAAGTGACCGGACCAAACAATTCCAGATACTTACAGTCCATTAATCAATTTGAAATGAACTCCCTTTGTCTGCAGCTATAATGGCTTAAAAGACATTTCCTAAACAAATAGCTAATATTTTCCTTTCTATTACAACTGATCAAATTCTGAGACTTATCTAAGAATTTTTTAAAAAACACCAAACAAGAGCAGTATTGTTTTACTGAAGAGCATGCTCACAAATAAGAGATCATGGTTACAGAGGTTCAAATAAAGCTTATTTTTTTAAATTCCATCTGACCTTGGATTTGACAAAACTGTACACGGGTCAAGATTATGAAAGGGCTTCCATTAAGTGAAGTTATCTAAGTATTGTTCAGACATGTTTTTCAGGATGAAATACTAGCTGAAGTTTGTGTTTACTTCATCACTTTAACCTTGCTATTTGCACAGCAGATGTCTTCTTCACAAGACTGCAGAAGCTATTGACTATAAATCTTGATAAGATAAGCTGTTCATTCCTTGCTTGTCAGAGCACTCTAAGAAGTCATATAAAAGAAAACAATTACTGAACTGAGGCAAATACTAAATGCTGATCCTAGAGTTCTCATGGGGACTTCAATAGGACTTCTGTCCAAGTAAACCCAGCAGAATTAGAACCATGCTAAGAAAGTGTTCTGGTTTAGCAAGGAGCAGCTTTTGGCTTAGTAACAGGGGGAGCGGGTTGCAGTGAAGACCCGGTAAAGAGCTTGCGGACCCTCCCCCGGCTCCTGGGTTCACACCCACCTCCGGCCCGGGTGGGCCAATCTGGCGCCTCTGCCATCACTATTTAGGGGACGGGAATTTGAAATGCGAGGCAGGAGGTGTATGGGTGATACAAGATGGAGGCGACCACGCGGACCCTTCAGCCAGAGGAGGAAGGAAGGAGGAGCAGTAGACCGGAGACCCTCCTGCAGGCCGTGGCGAGAATGCAAGCTGTGCCCCTGAAACCTGTGGAGATCCGTGGCAGGACTGAGAGCCACCAGCAGCTCCATGTGAGTGAGCCCGGATGGGCGAGGGACTGTGTGGGGAGACGGCCATGGCCCAGGCCGTGCTGGAGAGCCTGCACATCGCAGAGCAGCCCCACACGAGAAGCAGAGAGGAGCTGCAGCCTTTGGAATGGGTGCACGTCGGAGCAGCCCGTGCAGGGCTGCTGTGTGTGTGTTACCCTACGGACTCGCAGGGAGGGCTGGTGTGGAGTTCACCCGTCCTGAGGATGGACAGACGGCAGAAGCTATTGGGAGCAGACTGACTGAGACCTCCACTGCCTGCCCCCCCGAACCGTTCAGGGGGGGACAGGGTAAAAACCCCGGGATCAGGGCTCTGAGCCCGGGAAGAGGGGAGGTGTGGCAAGAAGGTGTTCTTAAAAAGGCTGGTTGGACTTTCCATTGATGTATTACTCTGTGTTCTTTCGTTTTGGTTATGTTTTGGTGGTTTTTTTGGGGGTATGTTTTAGTTGATGTTGCATTAAATTATTTTCTGTTTTCTTCCCCAAACCGAGTAGCCTGGTCTGTTTTGTCCTGAACCTTAAGCGGCGATTAAGCCCTCCCTGCCCTCGAGCAATTCTCAGCCTCTTCGGTACTTGAGGCTAATCGTGGCCTTTGTTCCCTGATGGGCCTAAACCACGACAGAAAGTCATTGTACAAAACTCAATTCATTTGTGAAATTTAATTCCTAAGAATGCCAAAACTGCAGTTATCATTTATTCTAATTGTCACCATTTCTGAAATCTCAATACATAAAAAGCAGAATAAATGAGCACAGTAATTCAGCTACCTCTTTTATCCTTGCATCTACCTGTTCAGCCATCAGTGACACAACATGTAGCTAAAGCAAGAGTGAACAAGCCTGTATTCCCCATCCTATGAGGGAAGACAGTAGCCATGACTGCCAAATCAATAGTTTAAATTAACAAAAGCTTCCACTGAGTGCTTTCCACTATTTTTGGAAATAGTTTTGGAAAGCAGGTTCCATCCAACTTTCTGCTTTACCAAGTTGACTAAGGAAGGTTTTTTCCATGTACAAAAATAACACCAAACCAATGCAAGAAGAAGGATCGAGGGCTCAGACCTCCTAATAAGAAGAGAAAGGTATCAAAAATACACAGCAGATGGTATTTTGGACACATTGGTCTTCACCATAATGATTAAAAACCTACAGAAGGTGGACTGCCTTGCAGAAGTGGGAAGATTGTTCCTTCAGTTGGAGAGTTATTAACATGTTCAGAGCAAAGTTTCTAACTGATCCAAAAAGAGTTTGGCATTTTTTAATTTAAATTAGTTGCCTTCAGAGAACTCACTATAAGGAGAAAAGTCTAATGGATTTAATCTCTGTCCACAAGGTGAAACAGAAAACCACTACTCCTGTTATTTCAATTGTCTTCTACAAATGAACCTTCTAAAAATACAAACCTAATTTTGCTTTTACTTACGTGACGTTAATGAGCTGCTCCTGAACTTTCTGAAGTTGATAAGCAGTCAGGCTATTTTTTAGAGCAAAATTGACTTTCTGTGGGATAGTAATTCACTAATGCTAAGCATCAAGAGATGCATTGTGATTCAAGTTCTTTTTTATAAGATGCCGTGCTTTGGGTTACAATATTCTACAGCCTTTAGACATCTGGGAATTTCAGAACAAACAGAAAAGTTACCTGCAATCCCACCTTAAAAGAAGACCTAATGGATAAAATAACAAAATAATTGGCCAATCACACAAGAATGCCATATGATAGTACCACCCTTAAAGTATATGTACATAGGGACAGGCTTCAAAAAACAACATTAGAATTACATATGCTGTTCAGATAATTTGTGTACACTCAGTTCAATAAACTGCACTTACTCAATTCTTACAGAGGATTTTGCACTGGCAAGACCACAGTCACCACTTGTGTTGCAGGTCAGTCTTCTTTGCCTGCATGCTGTTGTCAAAGCCTTTGAAAAAGCAGTTTCCCTACTGCACTTTCTGAATTAAACAGAAGTTACAAAAGTATGCAAACTCTACTACATCCCCTTAATACTTAATTGGCTATTGAATCAGACAGTGAAACCAAGCAAGATAATATCACTGATTGAACTGATCTGCTTGGATTGTTATTTATCACATTGTTCTCCAAGTGACTGCAGAGACTCAGAACACATAATGAAGAGAGCTATTCTTTGGTTTCTTAGAATCAAAGTTCAACAGATCTGCTGCTGATTTTTTTAGCTCCCCCTCTCAACTATTCCAAATTGCTTTTACAGTAAACTAATTCTCATTCATTTTTGTCAAGACTTCATTTTTACTAAGTTAGAAAAGCATGGTGTATGCTTTCAGAAACCTCAGGGTCCACAGTTTTCCATATTCTCATATAAGTGATAGACCCTAACATCTGTATGACCCAAATATTGTTTTGTAACTGCCACACACAATAAAGCACTTGTTTTGAGGGCATTTCAAAGTCACTTCTTCCATACAAGAGAAGAAAATAGTCACAAGATCAGATATGTAACTTTCTGAGAACAGGAAGTTAAATAGTGACAATGTGGGCAAGCCACAGAATTAGGTCTGCAACCAGAAAGCATTCATAATAGATCTAATAATGGCAGACTAAATAAACGTGATGGTGCACATGAAATTCATGGTGCAGACCTATTTGCAGGAGAACATGCACAGAAGTAAGTAATTTCTGTCTTGCAGCAAATAAACATGACATAACAACTCTAAAGGAGACACATTTTAAATTGAGTTAAACATCATCTATCTATACTTCATAGCAAAACATCACATTAGCCTTAGCAAACAATCTCATTGATAAAAAATCATATGCATTACTTCTATTTCTCTGTAAGTTAGATGCAGTTCCTTTAACCTTGTTGGACTGCTACACTGCCTCCCGGTACAGTTTTTGTAATATATCATGAGGCTGTTACCTGTTAACAGATACAAGATCATACGATTCAGATGCATCCGCCTTCCAGACTCATAAATTGTTCAAACACAATCATTCTCAGCTTGTAACGTGGATTTGCACAAGATGTACTGATATGTATAGAGCTGTATTTGTATACATTTCTCTGCCTCAGTTCCCAGAGGCTTTTATTGAGGCCTTTAGTCAGAGGTTAAATCCCACCTCTTGCATGTTGCTGGCACCATATATAGACTTTTTCCAGTGAAGTGTTATTAAATAGGATCTATGTGCTTCAGAAGTACATTCTTTCTCTCTGTTGGAGCCTCATCTGACAAGCACTGTTTTCTCCCCATCTCTAGCACACACACATATTTGTTAAAACAGTAAATTATTTTCATGCAAGTGAGTTGGTATCTTTTTCCAGAGATTTGGATACTTCCTATAGCATATTCACTTCACTGACTTAATTCAGATGTTAATGCTTGTAGATAATACTTCTCCAAACCAGATACACTTCCATGATCTTCCATGACCTAAAAAGCAGACTGAATATGCTATTTTAGTAGACTTTTGCCTCATTGCAATCCCTTTTTATTTTCTACTCCAAATCAGTTGGCATGTTGTTGGGGGGGCTAATCAGTAGCCAGCTGAATATGAGGCAGCAGTGTGCCCAGGTGGCAAACAAGGCCAATGGCATCAGAAGTAGTGTGACCAACAGGACCAAAGAAGTGAATGTCCCCATGTACTTGGCGTTGGTGAGGCCACACCTCAAATGCTGTGTTCAGTTCTGGGCCCCTCACTAGAAGGACATTTTGGTGTTGAAGCATGTCCAGAGGAGGTAACAAAGCTGGTGAAGGGTCTGGAGAACAAGTTTTATGAAGAGCAGCTGAGAGACCTGAGGAGGCTGAGAGGAGATATGATCTTTCTCTACAACCACCTGAAGGGCAGCTGTAGTGAGGTGGCTGTCAATCTCTCCAGTAATATATGACAGGACACAAGGAAATGAGCTCAAGTTGCAGCTGGGATGTTTAGACTGGACATTAGGAAGAATTTTTTCACCACGAGGGCTATTAAGGATTGGAACGGGCTGCCCAGAGAGGTGGTGGAGTCACCATCCCTGGAGATATTTAAAAGACACATAGTTGAGCTGCTGAGGGATATGGTTTTGCTTGGTTTGGTTTGGTTTGGTGATGGATCTGGCAGCATCAGGTGAGTGGTTAGACTCGATGATCTTAAAGGTCGTTTCCAACCATAATGATTCTACAATTCTATGAACCCACTTCCTACTTACATTTCTACCTTGGGACAATAGGACAAAATTCAGTTTAGAGAATCCATTTGGGTTTTTTTAAAGGCAATTGAAAAATCCAAGAGTCCCAAAAGCCACTAAAGTTTTCCTAATCTGCCTGGTTCCCCAGCCGTCTGTCTGTCAAGTCTGACAATAACTGCTGTGACACAAGTCTGCTAAAGAAATAGAACACCACAAACAGCCTGTTTAATGAACTAGTGGGAAGCTCAGATTAGCAATAAACATGGGAAGTGTGAGAAGTCTTGGCAAAAGCCAGTGAAAGTGCCACTTTTCTGCTCTGTACTTGAGCACTCCTTTTTATTGGATACGTTCACAATGGAGCAGGGAAATTCAGAACTTCTACATGTGGATTCATAGGTGTATGTCAATGTGATTCTACCTGTCCCAAAGAAAGAATGCTTTATTCTGATTCAGATGCTCTTCTTCTAAAATTTTCATTCATAACTTCATGGAAACCTGAATGCAGACATGGAGAGCTTGCTGGACTGGAAATACTCCTTTCAACGTGGACTTCTGCCTTGGTGGCGGTAAATCTGGAAAGGAGCACCAAAATAGTCCATGATCTGTATTGCAGTCACAGGGGAGATGTAATGGAAATTATTTCAGATTACCTACAATATTGGAACTGAAATTGTTCCCAAAGTCCACACACTATCAGAGGTTAAAAACCAAAGAAAAAACAAAATCAAAACAGAGTAAAACAATTGAGTAGAACGCTTTTTATCTGTCAGTATGGAAACAGATGTAAAACAAATAGTCTCAAAAACCCTGGAGTGTTCACTACTGTAGGATACACTTAAAAAAGCTAGAAATATAAACTATGAAAAATCATCCCTTACAGCTGAGTTCCTCACCCACAGGAAAAAGCTGAATTGTTTCTTCACCACCTCCAAGAAGATACCTTACCATGACCAGAACAATTTTATCATAATTTTTTTTCCTAGGAAGAACTGTGTGTCAAACTGAGGAAACTGGCATTGATTAGCTGAACCATAAGCCATTTGCCATGAATCTCTAACATTGCCCAGCAATTCGCTCCAGAGCATAGAGATCTACATTTGTAGCATACAAAACCAAAAACTTGTCAATTGAATCTTGATAATAAAAGAAAGTTGGGTACTTTTTAAAATGAGATGTAGGTAAAATGGAGTAACATATGGCTAGACAATATTATGAAAAGCCATTATTTCAAAATAAATATAGACTGATTGCCAAAGCAGCCAGGGCAAGAGCCTAACCCCTCTCAAAATTACAATAAGCATTAACTCCTTTCAAACCAGTTACAAGCAAAGATGAATCCTTCCAAATCAGTCTCCCTTCCCAATAAAGACATTGTTCAGAAATACTAAAAACATGCAATTGTGTAGGTCAACTGATCTTTAATAGACAGGGTACATACTGAAATTAGCAACACTAACCAAATTCATGTAAAGTTACTGTAAAGGGATCACACAATTTCAAGTGACAAAATGGATGAACGACATTATTCTAGACTAAACTGTCCTTGGAATGTGTATTTAAAAGTACTTCAAACATTGTAATCATTGAAACAGCACTCTTTCTTTTCTCACCTTTGCACTTCAGTAGACACTCCCCTGCGTTTAACCTTGAAAGTCACCAGTTTAAAACAAAAAATAGTCACTGGTACGTCTCCGTTTCCCCAGTCCAACAGAAGGAGCTGCAAGAGTCAAGGCTTTTTGTTCCATTTTCTCAGTACTGCTGTAGATGCCAGTACCAGGGAAGGAACTCAGCCACAGCAACACCGATAAAGATGATCTCCAAGAACCACATTCTTCAGAAAGAATAACCCAAAATTCATCAGGGATTAGAAGAACGCAGGGTACACCTAACTGGCTTCATTGTCTAAGAAGGCCTCAGTTATATCAGAACCATGGAAGATAAAAAACATCATTCCAGTTCACAGCAACATTGTTTGCTCATGCACTGTTATCAGGATGTGCTACCTTGTATTTCAAACCCTGTATTTCAATACTCTATTTCAAACCCTTCAAATTAAAGACAAAAGTGTAACAGCTGAGGTTGAAATGCATGCTGCAAGGAAACTTTTGCTATCATGTAGGGAAGTTATGTGATATTTAATGGGTTCATTTGCCTGGGAAAGAACAATAGGGACAGTGATCTGCAATTTTAAATGACCAGTCGAATTGGGGAAAGGAAGTTTTGACAGGTGCACTACTGGAAAAGTAGTTTATATTCTATTATGCAAGTGAATAACAGTCTTGGAATAAAATGCAACTCTTGTAGTGTTATAGAACAATTTCTTAAGATAGAAGTATTCAGATATAAAATGAGAAGTAGTGAGAATTTGCCAGGAAATTAAAGATGTATAAATTATTTATATAGCACATTAATTAAACCTTAAAAATGAGTGACAAGAGTAAAGGATAGAGAGTCAGCACATCTGTTGTTCTCAAGAACAGGCATCTTTTTCTTTCTTTTAATCCAACACTTAACATTTAGTTTTAAACTATTGTAGTTCTTCTCCTTGCTTTTAATTTTTAAATATTTTTGGGTCTCTGCAGGACTTCAGCTGCTGGTTGCACAGTTTCGTCTCCACTCAGAAAATGAAAAACATAGTGTGCAATGAACCTGAAATGGATTCGTGATCATTCATTCTTCAGTGACTGAGTTCCCTTTAAAGCCAGCTGCACAAGGGATCACAGCAGTGGGCAGAGGGAAACACGTAAGCTTCCTCAACACCTCCCTTCTTTTTCATCAGAATGTCTTTTCAAGGTGTGCACATGAAGATGGCATCACAGATGTCTGGATTAAACCCTTCCTTTAACTTTTTTCCATTTGAATTTTCTCCGTATTTTCATTTGACTGGGGAACACAGGGGTTTTGCCTTCACTGGCATAAGAATTTCAATTGCTTACAAAGTATACTGACATTAACAAAGCATCCAGTTAGTTCATTATTAGTATGAAACGTACGGTATCAATGCACGTTAAGGTTCTACCTGCAACAGAAATTCATCTCATGTTAGAATGTGAGGTACATCACTTGTACTCAGTACACGATTCCCTGTGAATTTTCACCCTTTGACAAAGCAGCAGAGACTGTACTTTTATTATATTAGTTATTTACTACTAACAGCATCTCTTTTTCCCTCACAGCCCCAAGGAGGGCTCAAATCAAAGGTATTAAGGCACTAAGACCAAGTTCTCAAAAGCAGCCCACACACTTGGACACATAACCTTGCTTCTGTTGAAGTAAACAGTAAAAATCCCTAGAACTAACTGGAATGAAAATCCAGGTTTGTAGCTTGGCACACGTGGAGTTCCCTTGGCAGAGGAATTCCCATGGGAAAAAAGAAGAATTCTTAGATTCTTAAAAGGAATGATCATTACTAAAGGTTCATAGTCAGTAAAGAAAAACTATCACTTTTAGGAGTTTGCCACTAGATGGAGCAATTTAATATTAAAATTAACATTTTAAAGCAAAACCTCTTGAATCAACTTTTGGATCTTTCACTAATACACTTCTCCCATTACCATTTTTTTAACGCTAAGGACACTTAAACATACTGTGTCCTTGCAGATTATGGAGCTAAGAAGTTCCATATGCATAAACACAAATGTTTCTATAGTTTACCTGTATTACATCAAAGACTGGAAATAGTAAACTGCAATTCTAAGGCACTTTAGCCAAACTGTCAATTTCATTTATCCACCAATCTACATCACATAATTTTGAGAAGCATTAAGAAATATTACGCTGTTTATCTGAGAGTTATGCTCTCTATTCACCACAGACACCACAACTTTTGCCAGCAAAGATTACTCCAAACCAGAAGCCTTAGGCTAAGATTCAGGGTAGACTTCACTATTATATATTTAGAACTCTTCTACATTTTAATATCAAAACTGAGAATTAAGAAGATTTTGTGCTGGCACATGAGAAAAAGAGATGACTTCATTACCCTGAGTCCCAATTTACATCAGTTGTACCTCAGATCCCTGTAGAGCTATAGTGCCTTCTGCAAGTGCAAGACCAAAAGTTGAACCTATGTCTACTTAAATTTCAAATGTTAATTTCAAGCAACAATTTACAGTCACTGCTATCCAAAATACTTCCTGGTAACATCCATCTGTACCTCATAAAGGTGACGTGTATGTTTAAAAAACAAACAAAACAACAGTGTTGTTGCTGAAAGTAGCTCTGAGGCACCAAAGGAAGTAAATCCTCAATGATTACATGGGTCTTACAATCCTTCTTAAATACTGGATTTGCTGGGAAAAGCAGAAGCAACAGAGTTAAGGACAGCTCACAAATGGCAACCCCCAACTGACCTCAGCTTCACTTTTTTCTTTTAAATGACTTCTGTTGTATTCTTATGAAATGTTTAGAATTTTGGAGTATGATTTGATAATCTGAATGTTATGAAAACAAATGATAACATACTGTCTGCTGTGTCTTGAGTCTCCGTGCCTTCTAATAGAGTATATAACATTAGCCTGCCTTTTATAGGACTTCTCTAATGTAAATCAACTTCTACCTGCATAGCAGGTATAAATAAAAACTGGATTTACTGTTGTGTTTAGGTCCATAGTGAAAATACATGCTTTTAGTGTACAGATGTGGTGCTTTCTTCCAATAATTGTTATTATTAACAATTGTGACTAATAAAAAATCCCAAACTTTAAGCTCTTAAGGTGTTTGTGCACTTCTCTCCTACAGAATTTGACCCTAGTTCCAACATTACTGAAGATACATCATTGACACGTCCCCATCATCTCCATCATTATTATGATCCCATTCAACTCGGGTCCAATCAAGCTAAGCTCTCCTACCTCAACCATATAGTCTTTAAGGACACTTAAGTTCACGACTGGCCTGCTATACAGAACTCAGGATAGAGAGAAAGAATATAAGATAGGAGGAGGGTAAATTTTATTATTTTATTTTTAACTTAGTACATTTCATTTCCATGCTTTGCTCCATCGCTGTACTTCTTCCAGTGAAGTGGAGGGGAGTGTGGAGTTTAAGTTGTGTGCAGGGAACAGACAGAAGAAAACAAAGAGCTAGTCAAGAGGGAAAGAATGACAGTATGCTGAATAAGACATTCCATTAGAGACATTTCTACCATTTGTGTAAAAGCTGCCTTCATTACAACTAATATGTCAACATTGCAGCAAGCAAAGAGGTAAATGAATGTAAAGAAAATCCAGGTTATCACTTTTCAAGTATCAAGCCAGTACACTTTAGCCCTCTCCTCCATTAACTCCACCTCAGTGTTTCCCTCTGTCTCAACTGTTCCTTGACAGCACAGATAAAGAAAACAGATCAAGGCTCCAAAACATTTTTCAAAATGTTCTTCAGTAGTTTCTACCCTCCTTTTTCTTACAAAGAAGAAAAAAGTCCACTAACTGCAAACTACCTGCTAGGCAGCAAAAAACTTGAAAGCAGTTTATATTTCTACTAGGATATTTCCTTATGGTCAGTATAATGAATGGTTCAAATCCAAGGTGATAATGATAGTGTGGGATTTCACCAAAAGCCTTTCAAGGCACTTTGAAGCTACTTAAACCAAATTAATTCAGCTCAGTCCTTTAGACATCCAATGTTCACTCTGTAACACAAAAACAGGCTACAAAAAGCAAACCACTGTTTAAAAGAAAATGTATTACACTTTAAAAAAATCACTGATATCTATGTATCTAAGCAAATTAAGACATGCACAAGAACTTAATTGTTGCTGCTCTTTGAGACACACCTAATCATTTCACTTTTCAGTCAGAAAAGCCAATCCACAGTTAACTTTGCAACCAGTCTCCAGTACAGGAATCTCACCTAAGTCTTTCTACACTGTGTAGGCAAACTGAGAATGCCAGCAGATTTATTCACACCAAAAGAAAATGCCTTTGAAGATCTTGAAGACACTTGAAAGTTAAAAAAGCATCCCAAACAGAACTGTGAAATTAACTTCTCTGCTTAACTCTATTACAGCCATCCTACTCCAAAGGCGGAGTAGAAATAAAAACAAAAGAAAGCAAGAAGGGAAAGAAGAGAGATACTACTCTTATTTCCTCACTTACACTTAAATACCATTTTATTAAGTGGAATACACTGTAACAAGCAATCTCTGAACCACGGAGCTCAAAAGCAGTAGAACTTGAAACAATGCAATGTGAAGCTTCACTAAATTACATGAGAGCAAGTTTGTTTGCCATAACATGAGAATAAAAGAATTGGGGGTGGGGCAAGACAGCGAGTGAAGAGTAGGAAGAGAGAAAGAACATTTTTGTTAACAACACTAACATTTTTTTGAACGTCTTTCTCTCAGCATAATTTGATGCAATTGTCATTTTCTCTGAAAGTTGTTAGGCACTCTCCTCTCCTGGCAATGTCAGTCCCAGCAGAGCAAGGAGAATGCAATTAGAGCTAGCTATAAACCTGCCTGGTAACTCTCTAGTTTCAAGTGTTCATTAGATGAAGATAGATCTGCCCTTTTAATTCAGAGACATTGCATACTAAGTACAAGTTAATAACTACTTAGGACTTCAATCCCTGACAGAGTTACATATGCAGGCTACTGTCTCAGAGGAGATAAAGACGTTGGGAGAAAAGACAGCCTTCAAGTTAATCATGACCAAAAATCATTACCATCTAAGACTGAGTGTCTGATGAAGTCTGTTTCAGGATCACTTGACATAGTTGTTTATAATGTCCACAAACATATTAGAGCTAAAGAAAACTTTGATGTACGGACATTACATCACCAGACACGGCACTGCGGCTGTACATGTTATCAGGCAGAGGATTAGTTCCCATTTCTGACAGCCTTTGCTGTAGATTTCAAAATAACAAATTAAAATTGGTTGAGAGAAGTACACGAGTCACACACATTAACTTCCACAACACAGAGTGAGACCAGTCTGTTGGCACCATGATTCAGAGGAGAACGGACGCAATCTTCCGCCTTTTGCACACCCTGCTGGGAGCTGCTAGCAAATATGCAGTCCAGCATTGCTGGCAGCAATGCACTTTCCACAGGCAGCTCAAATCTCACCTTAGAAGCATGCAACAGATATCCTTGCAGCAGCCTTTCCAGCACATATCTCCTACTTAGGTAGGTTTCTCTGGGGATGCCCATGTCTGTCTCATCCTTTGCAACACATTTTCCTCTCCACTAAATGCAGACTGTGACTTCAGCTATGTTGTGACTCTTAAAATGTTTATTTTATATTTGCAAAGCCTTCTGTAGGAATTTCACTTTTGTAGAATCATGGAAAGTTGCACTCTAAAGGTGCATGTGAAAATCTTTCCATTATCTCCAGAGCTCCAATTTTCTAGTGTCTATTCAAGGCAACTTTAAGTCACAGCCACCTATCTTTCTTCAGAATAGAGCAATATATTTTGAATCACTCTTGAGTACATTTTGCTTTGTTTTTGTAATGAACTAAGGTACTTTCCATCAGCCACCATTTGAATCAATGTGCTTGCAAATGACAGAAATAAAGCAATGAAATCAGGAACCATCCAAAGGTACAGTTAACTTGCTTGTACTGATCTCTTATCTACATTCATAGAAAATAGAGTCTTGATGTTACCAATGCTGTACCAGGCCCTGTTCACTTCTGTGGATTCAATGAAATCACAAGAGTCCATCTGTGCAGAGCTCACTGCAGAAACAACATGGAGTATGTTAAGCTTGATCCTATAATCAAGTTTAATTAGAATCACTGGGACTTAGCATAGGTGTAAAGATCCATCATGTTGATCCACTTGTAGGATCATAGCCTTAATGTAAAGACATAAAGCATTTCATTATTACTTCAAATAATCCAAGTTGATCTCCTTTAAAGAAATGAGGTCTGATCTCACAGCTGCTTCTGCACAGGTAGGACACTTCCTCTCCACAGGGTTCCACTGATATTAACTGGCATAAGGCAGATTTTCCCTTGTAAGAGACTGAGGGAAAAGAAGGAGAGGAGGCAATAACAGGAATGAACCTCCTTCCCCTGGAGCACTCTCTTCTCACTGACTGCAGGCCTTCCCAGGGCCCAGAATTAATAAAACAGATACTGAGATAAGGTTTGTTGTACTCTGCTCCTAGTAACATCTGTCTACTGGGCTGGGTGATAATAAGCCTGCATCTAGCCTTGGGTAATAGTATGTAAACACAGAAGACAAATTTTAACTAGAAAGTGTGCAGCAATTGCTAGCAGGGTTATGATTACATCACAGTAATCCACTCAAAAGTTACATGATTAGCCATGTAATTAAAAGAGTAATAAAGGAATAGCTTAAGAATACGCAAAATTGGAAGGCACCAGAAGAGCTAAATAACTTACATTGTCATTTTAGTTTTCTGTTTATGACAAGTCACCATCTTGTCCTCTTCACTGTCAGCGATACATCAGAAAAAGCCCCAGAGAGCTCTCATGCTTTCTCACAGAAGCCTTTTCTTACATGGAATTCCCTTTAAGAAAGCTGAGCAAAAGGTTGGTATTAACTTCTAAGAAATACTGTGGAAGAAGTGAGTTTTCAAGAAAGGAATTTATATTCTGGAGTTAAATACATTAAAATGATCCACACATTTGACTTTTCTCCTGTTCAGTATTTTCTTTAATAAACACTATCTCCTGTTCCATGTTTTCTTTAATAAACTCTATCAGGTTGCTGGTCTAAGATTATTTAATTTTTTTAATATCAAAGTTCAACACAGTCTAAACACATTTATTTCTAAATCTCTTGCAAGAAGCTCTTCAAAGTAAAGCTTTCTTCTACACCCACAGTGATTTGAGAAGCAAAACAGGAAGATGAAAAGTACTATTCTTCATTAACATACTATTTTTTCAACATCTCCAGGCTGAAGTAAACAAACAAACAAGGCAAAGACATTCTCCTCTATTTCCTGTGCCCCATAGCTCCAGGATTTCACAGTTTTCAGATGATCCAACCCAGAAGGCCAACTATGGCAATACAAGACTAACACTGTCATGTCTGGAACTCAGAGAGAATAAGTGGTTACCTTATAAAAATCTGTTGTGTTGTGCGTTTTGGTTTTATTTAACTCATGTTGGAGCTACATTTGTTCAACATATTTGTCTTTACTCCTAAGTAAAAGAAGTTAAAGAAAAGGTTATTCCAAAGTAGACTAGAACTGTGAATTTCAACATTCTCACTTTATGAGAGAAAGAAGCATTTCCTTTAACAGGTTTCAATATTACTTGATTTTTTTTTTCTCCACCATCAAAAAAGTCACCAACTCCTTGAGCTTGTTCTGTGCTTAAAAAAGTGATGGGATGGCCTAGTATTGCTGTCCTCACTCACCTACTAACATAACACATGTAGAATGGTATCTAATTTCTTCCTTCCAAGGAGTTTCACTTCACCTCTATACCCAAGCATGTCTCTACACTCTTGTCCCTCTAGAATACATCACTAATTTAAGCTTCTGGTTAATGTTGCTTAAGTAAAAACTTTTTCCTGGTAAGAGTCCTGCTGGTAGTTCGTGCAATAATACAATAATTAACACCTATCTAGTGTTCCTCACAACAACATACACTTCACCAAGTGAAGACAAGCTCTTCATTAGATGATAAACAAGATTAGTTAGATCTATTAAAGAAAACCAACAACAACAAAAAAAAAACCACCTAGATTTTGCTTACAATATCCTGGATATTTTTCTAGAGTTCTGTACTATGCTCAAGGGTTCACAAGGTGTACTTTGCACCACTTGAAACACTGAAAGTCTCAGCTGCTTACTTTTACAAGTCTTTGGGACAAAGACTTTACTAACACAACCTGAAGAAGAGAAATAATGAAAGGCACTGCCAATGTTACTGACATCCCTTTCATTCAGTTTGCTTTCCTAGCATGCTAGTAGAGTGTAGGGAATGAGCTAACAAAATAACGGCTGAAGAAACAGCGTTCAGATATTTTAAGGCATGGGCTGAATTCAGGATTCCATATAATGCTGAATTTTTGAGCCTCGTATACTTAACTGCCTTCTGTTTTGAGACTCACTCAGAATGTTCTCTCTTGCTCAGTAACTCACTGTCACAGTAGTTAAATGTAGAGCTACAGTTGTCCAGCACTGCCTGTATTTTCTAGACTCTGGAGGAAGAACAGTTACCTACAAGAGATAGAACTAGGTTAATGTTTTTTCTCAAACCGGTTACTCTTTAGATTCCTGTAACACTACACTTCTGTCAAAGAATCTAGGACTTAGCTCTTCCAAGTTGTGTAAATAACATTGGGAATACGAAAAAGATTACAGGCCCTTTCTTGACAGGGATAACAATATGTTTCAGGCAACACTCAGTACGGCGGCTAGGTTAAGCATGAACTGAAGTCAGCTGTTTGTTTTAGACTCTCAAAGCCTAACTAACTTTGTTGATACCCATTCATATATTTACAGATTTTTCTCTAGGGCACGATTTGTGTTTTCCTCTGACCACATCTAATAAAACAGACATGCTAGCACATTGACTTTTACTCCTCTGCAATGTGAGCAGGTGAGGAGCTTCAGTAATGGATCACATCCACCGCTGACAAGTACACAGAGTTACTAAGTCACAGTAACCCAGTCAGTCCTGATAACTTCTCTATATCCTTAAACATCCATTCTCAAAAACAGTTTAATTTTAAATATACTTCAGCATCACTCTATCATGTACAAGATGAGAAATTACTGTTTAAATGTCTTTGTGCCACTCACCTCCACTTTTTCCACAAAATGTCCAAAATCACACAACGCTCCACAAGTAAAGCCAATTCATGCCTTTTGACACATGCTGCACAACTAAGACTACTTCATACAACTGACAGCAAAGCTGTGCTAGCATAAACTTTACTGGACAAGGTGAAACTGACAAAAGTTTGGCCAGGAAGTTTGGTGAGGAGTAACTAAGACTCCTCTACACAGCCTTTTTTACAATTGAGTTATATGAATGAAATTCTTCTCAATAACCAAGTTATTTAGAACCAAGGAATTTACAGTGACTACAGAAGGTGTATGCTTCAAAAATTTTACCCCAGTTCTATGCCAGTTCCTGATACAATTTAACGTAACGTACAATTTAGGTTCAGATGTAACACATTTCTTTGTGATATCTAAGACACGTTCCCCTCACTGGCTGCTGTCATGTACTAATGCAGCAGCAAACAGCAATTACATTAATCTTGCATTAAAAAACTCTGTTAACCCCAGATTTATGACTTTTCAATATTCAAAATAATGACTGTTACAGCAACTGGCAGGTAAAGTTTTCCTCCTCTCTGCTTTTACTTTTTTTCTCCCAGCCTGTAATTGTCTGCCACACAGAACAAGAATTAAGCCATTGGCTTCAGGCAGACTAAGTCTATATGTAGATTTGTGTATATGCAAAATTATGAACTATATCAATGTATCTACTTCAGGCATAAGTTAGTGAAAAACTCTCATTCCTGTAAAGACGTGCACCGTTACCTTAGAGTTATCTTATTATTTCTTTTATATGAAATTAACTGTGTGTGCATGTTCAGAAACTTATTTTATACTGCATGACAGTACTTCAGATTGTCTGCTTTGTTTGGTGCTCAACAGTGGAACATACTTCCACTTCTTATACAGAACACTTTAAATGTTTCAAATTTGCTAGCAATAGCAGTGGTAATTAAATGTTTACCTCTCCTATTCCTTTTTTCCTCAAAACAGAACAAAAAAGACCCCCAATCCTCCAAAAGTTAAACTTGTGGTTCTAGAGCAAACAGACCACTATTGGCCTGTAGCCACATAGGGATGCACTAGCATAAACCGAACAAACACTGACACTTGCATGAAGATGAATCCATCAAAAATGTCTCACCTCATCCCAGTTTGACATGGACTGTACAGATAAAATCAGCAGTTTTAATTGCTTCCACACATTGTTTTGCAGGAATTCAATTAGCCTAATGTAAAACCCAATATTAAGGTGGGAAAAGAATGTATGGTGTGTACATGCTAGCCAATAGAAAGCACAGGTGAAAAAAAACCTTAAACGGCCACAGGCAGGAAACTGAGAATAAACGCTACTGTCACATGCTGCCAAGAGGGAAGAGAAACCATTTCCTCCCAGACACTCAAAGTGACTTTGAAGCTCTCAGCAGCTTATTATTCTGCAGACTAACTGTGCAGTGCCAACCCCCCACAAAACACACCAAGCGGCCCACGTAGGTATGTTTTGCCCTTTAAAACTATGAAGAACGGTATTAACAGCCCCCACTCACCACAACCTCCTGGGCCACTGCTCCCGGTCCCCGGGGCGGCAGGTGGCTGCCCTCTCTCCGGACGCCTGAGACAAGCGTGACCTTTCCTGAGCTAGCTGCTTTTGCTAACAAACTCCCAGGTGGCTTCACCTGTCTCCTAGGTCTGGCGGAGCCGAAACCAGTAGCCCCTAACACCAGGGATGCGCCATGCGCCACACGCCCCCCTCCTCTCCTCTCCTCTCCCCTCCCCTCCCCTCCCCTCCCCTCCCCACCCCACCACACGAGAAAACGACGGGACTCGCGGCGCCGGGGCTTTACAGAAAGGGAAAAGGCCCCTAGGGGAGGACGGCGAGGTAGGAGAGAGGGAGGGAGGTGGCGTGGAGCTGACAGGGCCGAAGGGGAGCGCTGCCCGTCGCGCTGCCGGCTGCCCGCGGGGGGCGGAGCGGGGCCGGAGCAGGCCGCCCGCTGCCTCCGGGGAGCCCGCTCTTCCTCCCCACACAGCGTCACGTGCTCCGGGAGCCGCAAAGCGGCCAGGCTTTTGCGACAGGGTGACAGCCAAATGGTGCGACATCCGCGGCAGCCGCAGGAGCAGCAGCCGCGGCGGCCGAGCGCTGCCAGGGCCGAGCGCCGCGCCTGGGCGGGGGAGCGCACCGCGGCCCGGCGGGGACCGCTCCGCACCGCGCCCCGGCGCGACCTCCATGAGAGGAAGGGGGGCGGCGGCGTCCCCTCCCGCATCCCCCTGCCTGCTCCCCCCGCCTCCGATGCGCCCTTAGTCCCGGCCCCGGTCCCGCCTCCCTCGCTCCCCTCCCCGCCGGCGGCGGCGGCAGCAGCAGAAGCGTCCAGGTGCGGACTTCAAACCCCAGCGCAATGGCGTCCAACGCGGCCGAGAGGGAGATCCTCTTCACCGAGCTCCAGGTAAGCGGCGGCGGCGTCCCTCGGGGCGCCGCCCAGCCCCGCGCCGCTTCCCCTCCCTCTCGGGGAGGATGGAGCCGCCGCCGCGCCCCGCCGCCCCCTGCCCGCCGCTCGGCGCCCACCCCGCCCCGCGGCCGCGTCGGGGGGGGGGGGGGGGGTAGCGGAAGCCCGTGCCCACCCCAGGCCTCTTCCCGCCGCTCTCCCCCGGGAGCGGAGGCGCCGCCGCCCGGTCGTGGCCCCACCCCCGCTGCCGGCCGCGACCCGCTTTTGTCTGCGCTCGGCTCCCTCCTTCCCCGCGCCCAGCAGCCGCGTCCCTCCGGTGGGGCCTGCCCGGGGCTGCGCCCCCGGCCGCGGCCCCGCCGCCCAGAAAGCGCCCTCCAGCAGCGCGGGGGTTGCCCGCTCCCGCCGGCGGAGCCGCTGCGATGGCCGGTAGTTCTCACCCCCCGCTACCGCCGCCCAGGCACGGTGCTCGTCAGGGCCGCGGCCGTAGGGACTCCCGGTAGCCACCCCACTGCCTGCGTCAGGGTCAGGCAAAGAGCTTTTCTCCTCTACATCGCACCGCGCAAGAATCGGGGCAGCTTCCTCTATGTAGGCCTTGAACCGAGAGCCTGTGAAGAAGAAAAAATGGTTTGACTGACGTTATTTGTCTCGCCGAAAAAGTTCTTGTCGTTACAAAAATCACCCACCAAAACAGAAAACCAAAGCCAAACAACAAACAATTCCCCGGCACCGTAAAAGCTGAAAACTCATGTGTTTGTTGTTTTCATCCCGGCAAGTTGCCCTTGTCTATGCAACTGTTACTTTCCTGCTTGTCAGCTGCAGGGTTAGGTGCGATCCTAGAGCTCCCCTTTTTGTGCTCATCTTTAAATGTCAGCTCAACCTGCTAGCTCTTCCACTTCCTTGTCCAGAAGAAAGCTTGGTACTTTTTTTTTCCCTTTTCTTCTGTTTTTTTTTTGTTTCACATATACAGCACTAAATCTATCCAAGTTGTTTTGGTTAACCAGGCAAAGAATGTGTCTCTGAATTTATTAGTTGGACAATTAGCCAAAGTAAGAAGTCCATAAATGGAAAGATTGAATTTAACACTCAACTAGAAATTAGAATGGCATGCTTTAAAAAGGAGAAATAAAATTTCCTGTATGCTGTTAAGTTTTCCTGTAATTTAAAATGTTAGCCATCAGCTCACTTGAGTAACAAAGGAAAAGGTGGCACAAGAGAGGTGTAGCAGCCTACTTAGTATCGTAGCACATGAGGTGGCTGAAGGCTAAGAATCCATCTAAAATGCTGAACTTTAATCAGTGGCTCATAAGTGTCTAGGAAGAATTGCTATGTTAATACAAACTTGATACGATGATATATAAGCTGGTAAACCTGTTTGAAGTGGTTGAGCTGTGTGAATAAGTAACTACGGTAGTGTTACAGGTAAGCTAAATGGAAGCAGAATTTTTGTAGAGGTACTGAGAGTAGCATTCATATTAAATTGAACAGAAGAGTGTCTTGGATTTTTTGCTTGTTGAGACTGATTTGTTGTTGGGGTTAGAGAGGTTTCATGTTGATTACTTTTTCCTTGGAAGATGAGGGTGACAGTTGTATTAATTTTTTACTATTAATTTTTTGGTTTACTACTGATTTTTTTAGATTCTTTGATTGCACCGTCTCTTCCATTCTCTGTGCTAACTTCTGTATCAATATAGTTCCTTGGGCAAGACACAAGGGTTATGAAGTTGATGTGGAGATCTTAGTTGGGTTTAAGCTAACTTTTAGGTGTTTTTAAGTGGAACTTCCATATCAGGAAGAATCACTGTAAAGGTGGTGAGTTCTTTTGCAGTGACATGTGTTAGCAGTGGAATATAAAGGCATCAACTTCATTTTTCTAGGGAATTCTTCAAATTATTCTTCTTATAACTGTATCTAAAAGTTTCTTTAGAGTCATGTTCCCAAAGTAAAGGGAACTACGGCGAAGTGTGAGACAACGCCATTTTGCTCATGTTTCTTCAGGATGAAACTTCCTCAATCTAAAGAACTGTAACTTAAAAAGTGCTTATACGTAAAATGAGCCTTTACTTGCCTATTGCAGTCTTGCACAGAAAGATGAGGAAGTTGTAGAATACATGTTTAAAGGTTGAAAGTGTCACGTAGTTGGGCTGCTCTAGATCATGAGCAATAGGTGGTTTAGGTGTTTCGCTAAATGAAAACCTACTGAAAACAAGCTAAACCCAGTGTTAATCCTAGACTTCATCCTTGGAATGGGTGGAACCTAAAACATCAGTCAGTGATCAATATTGCTTACTGACATCATATGTTCTGCACTTGGTTATGATAGCCCTGCATACTCCAGCATGCTGTAAGTAGGTATCTGTTAGGTTTGGGTCAAGCTGAGAAAAGTGGATCAGTAGTCATGAATCAACTGAGCTCTCCTGATACAAAGACTGGCAAACTTTCACAGCTACTAACAGGAAGTTAAGAGGGTTCTGAGAAAATATGAAAAACAAAAGGGCAAAATAGCCAACAGCTAAGAAGAAAGTGCTAAAACATAGATGTGGTATGTGTACTTGTTTCAGAGTGTACTGGGTTTCATTAAATGGGCCTTAGACCACAGTTCTCACACTGATAGTTCCATATTTTTTTAAGGATGGCTTTAAACACCTCTGCTAGCAAATATCCACTAGACATTTCTGTCCATTTTTTTCGACAAAATATTTTCTCCATTCATCTGTATCTTACTTTAAACATCTGACAGACAGTTAATAGGACATGGAAAGTATACCTTACTTCCAAATTTTTCACCTAAGTTTGTTCAAAGTGAAAAATGTAACACTCAGTCTTCAGTAGTTAGCAAATGTATGGTACAAAATAAACCTGACAGTGAACAAACCCTCTTTGTTAGCTTATTCTGTTTCTTAGATTCACCAGAAAAATTACCTGATTAACAAAGACTGAAAAATGCCATCAAGCCAGCTTACCTTTTTACCTCCTTTTATCTCCAGTACAGGTTCTTTTGTGGGAGAGGGAAGGATATTGGATAAGAATCAGTATTGCTGATGTTGCCTTCCCTTCCAAAATTCTGCTGTCCTTCTTTAGGCTTGCATCCTTTTAGAACTTTTTCTAACAGATAAACTACCCTCTCCAGTGCTTGCTTTCAGGTTAATTGCACAGTCTTTAACTCTTTGCTTCCTGGTGGAAGTGACAACTCTGTTTCCTCATAAAATTAAGCTTTAACTTACGATGCTGTAGACTGTTAAATAAGACATCCATGAGATAAAATCTTTTAAGTTTTATATGAAAAAGATGATGTGTTTTGGGGTTTTTAATCATTTTTTAAAACATTTTTCTGGAGGTAGTTTGGGGTAAGAGAAATTATTACTTAAAGTAGTTACATGAAGCTATTATGTATACAAAGTGATTGCACTTTTGTGCTTCTAGGTGTTCTCTATGACTTTTTTTTCTAGACAGCAATCTAAATGTTTTAAACTTTAGCCTTTTCTTAGTAACATTACAGGATTTATTTTAAGAAACATTTTGGTTCACTCAAAGTTGTGCTTCTAAAACAATAGATGTTTAATGCTGGAAAGAAACCTCACCAATATATTACTTGACTTTATTCACTTAAATGAAGTTATTTGGTCAAGACAGAATTCAGGTTATTCCCTGAAGTAAACAGGCACATAAAAGACTCGTTTGCTTCAAATGGGAGTGTTAAAGGCTCTACTTGGAATGAGTTTTTTCAGACTGTTCCATATATTTCTAAAATTACAAAATATTGGTGAAAATATCCTTATTTCTGTATTGGTCAGAATAAGAGATTTCTTTTTAAAATGGATATTTTCTCCTAATGGAAGCCTTAGTCATCTGATTCCCTAAGATGCTGTACTCGGGCATCTTGAAGCATAAATTTCATTAGAAAGTCATGTTTAAAGGCTGTTGGAGCTTTTTTTAAAGTAGTGATGATCAGTAGCACAACTGAAGTACGTGTAAATTACACTTACACGGTGGCACATCTGATATAGTTTTTAGTTTGTTTTATTTTTCCATTTCATATCTGGGACAAGAGTATTCATAAAATTAACATAACTCAAAAGTGCTCAGTATTTTGTGAGAATTATAAATGTTGGACACCTGAATCTTAGTTTACACAACTGTGTTTTGTATATAAATGTATAAAGTCATGTGCTTGTACCTAGCCACGTTGGTTTAAACTACTAAGCAGGACTCGGAAGACCTGCATTTCATTTGTGACTGCTCTCAACTAGGTGACATTAGGCAGATGACTTTGCTTACTCATGTCTCAGTTTCCTCATCTTTAGGATAGAGGTAATGATGCTTGCTTTTCTAGAGATAAAAAGTGCTGGGTATTTATTATTAGCCATGATCAAGTGCCTAAGGACACCTTAAAAAGGTACAAGTAACCTAATTAATCTGTTTTGAACAGGCGTTGTAATTAGACTGAACACTCAGCGGTAAGACTGCTTTCAAATACTGTTCAGCTAGGACAGATTAGCCTCAAATAATTTTGAATTACTCTTGTTTCCTCAGAACATGAAAATATCACATTCAAGTGAAAATATTTTGAACTACTCTACTGCAGATTAGACATGAAAATGTGTTTACAGCAACTTAGGACTTCTCGAGTCCCTACAAATGCTTCCAGAACAGATGGATTTAGGGAGGCACTTCAGCTTCTTTTTCTATTTGTGGATATATATTGCTCTTTAAACAATACTCTGTTCAAAACTTGTGTTAATAAAATATACATCCTGTTCTCAGTGAAACACAGTCCTTAAAATACCTTTCAGTAGGTGCAGGGGTGGGAGTTTTGGTTTTGTTTTGATTTGGGTTTTTTTCCATCTTCTGAATCCTGTCAGTCTGCTTGTAAACATAGGAACTTGTATGTGATGTAAACTTGTATGCATTTGACTGAATTTTCATCGGAGCAGATGTTGTTTTAACTCAAATTATTAGTGATGGCTACTAGAAAAGTCTAGTTATAGTATGTGTAATAGCTCTACTGGAACAGTTTTATATATTGTGAATGGTCATTCATTACAATGTAACCTAAAGTCTGCAGTAGAATAGCTAGATAAACATGTCCTTTACATTGGGAAATGGTGATTTAAGGGCTTAATGGTGGGATTAAGGATCTCTTCCTCACTGTCTCGGTGCTTTGCTGAATTAGAGACTAAGGCATTACATGGCTTCTAATTACATTCAGAGCAACAAAGCCTTATGTTGTGTTATATGCAGCATGAGGGTCTCTGCTTTTTGGTTTTGTTTTTTTCTAGAAATCACCTTGTACAACTGGTACAGCTTGGTTCGTTAGGCTTTTTGGTTTGTTTTCTCTGCGTGGATCCAGTAAGTGAATGGATTCAGGAACAGACTGAGCTGAGGCATCTCTCATAAGATACGGCTCTGTAGCAGTACTTCGAAGCTTTGATTATTAATGCTTGGTCTGCAGTTCCTGGCACAAGCAAAATAGCTTCTTTGCTAGTGTTTTGGGGTTTCAGCAGGGAGGGTGTTTATTTTAAAATAAATTAGATTTATGTTGTAGTATCTGATCTGTGATTTCTTTTACTTTGAGATACTATTTGAAAGTACTACATGGAAAGAGAAACCAGTGGTTAACAAAATGCTTTAAGCCTGTCTTTATGGTAACATTGTATCTTAGTTTGTTTATTTAAACTGCAACATTGTAATTATGTCACACTGACACCAGTGCACAGGATTTTTGTTACCAGCATTTTACATTTACTGTTTACTTACTGTTTGACTGCACACTGCTAAGTTGGGCTACCTGCGTGGCAGCCTGAGCATGCATCCTATGGAGCAAAGTTCTGCTCTGTGGGTTTTCTCGTGGTGATTTGTGGGGCATTTTCCTGAACCTTCGGGAGTTCCGTGGCTTTGTGTCAAACTAACGGTTTTGTGTTATCCATCAAATGCCAGTGCAACTTCTGGCAACTGCTGATGAGGAGGTAGGGCTGAGTTCTGTGGTGAGAAGGTACTGTAATATGAACAAGATGGTAGTAGTGTGCAATTGCAGGCTTATGTTCAGCTAAATGGACCAGCTCTGCTGGGAATTCTGCTGCTGTTGTACTGTAAGCAGTAGAAGAGGCTGAAATGAATCTATTCAGGCTCATGCATTTGACTTGACAAATAAGGTGAGTTGAGAGAGTTCATGTGATCAGTTACTATGGCTCAGTTATGAGACCACCAACTGTGGCTACCCACAGTTCTGATCTGATCTGATTTTTAAGAGTAGGCCACACCTTCTGTTGTTCTTTGTTAAGTACAGAAGCAGTTTCCTATACTCAGTATCAACATTATGCCTCCTTTGGCTGTAGTTTCGCTTTGCTATTACAGTGGTGTGCAGAGCGCTTCATGATTAGATGTACCATGATGGTAAAACTGTGCTCTTACCCATATAGTTTGTTACTTCTCCTAGACAACCAGGGGAAAAAAAACAGGCCTATTAGCATAAGTGTATTTTGCTAAGACAACTGTATCTATTCTAGAGGTCTAATAAAAGGTTATTTTATTATAAATTACATATATAGCTATCGGGTACCAAATGAGAAATGATTGACTGGGAAGGGCTGGGCTGTGAAAGGTTACTCTATGCTGGATTTTCCCATTCTTTTATTTTTTTTTGTGCCATAAAGAAGGGTTGATATGTGGCAGGACCCAGGGAGGGTTTACTTTGGTCCATTATGCAAATCAGGAAAACTGAGCTATGTTGGTAAACACCTTAATGTGGACATGGCTAAATTAGTTAACTCTGCCTCCAGTTCCTCTAGATTTCTTTAAGCCTTATTTTCTTTATTGGAGATATACTGGGTTTTAATTACTTCAAATAAGTACACATCATAGAGCTTGAATCAAAAGCCTGTAATATCTGTTTTATGTCTTTAATAGTACTCTGGTGCTGAAGCAAACTGTTTTTTCAAACATTTGCTATCCTGCAACATGGTAGCAAGGCTTCTAGAGTTTAAGTTTCCTTTAAACACAAGAACATGTTAACCTCAAAAGGAAAGAAGTGCAACCAATTCTATTTCAATTGAGAAGCTCAGGGCTTTCCGCTAACTTTCCACAATTGTTATTAGAGTGTCACAAAATACAATAAGCAGCAGATCTATAGCTAGGAGAAGGCATAATTAAGTCTGCAATACCAAGGTGCTAATAGTTTTTGTCACAGTTCTGAGATAAATCACAGGAATAATGTGAGGCTCTGTCTGATAGTGTGTTAGAAACAGATCAGGCCAGAAAAGAGAATTTTTCATTTGGATTACTGCTAGTAGTCATTTTCTGAGTTAGAGCTGGGCCTTAAACACAGAGAACATTGTTCAACTCTGGAAATGTAAGTGCTAATATACCCTTTTGTTATCTCATGAAAGTTAATACTCAAAGCATTACTACCATGTACTATTTCTTTATGAAATTTAAAAATGTGTGCATGAACGTCATAAATACATAGGTGACAACTTTCTATGTACTCTCATTTGTTAGAGGATAGAGATAGAGCATTAAAAGGAATGAGAGCTAATATTAGGTGTAGTTGTTATTTAACCAGTTTAGAAATAGTACTTGAAAATAATTGTGGTGAATAGCTGTTCTGAAGTTATTTTTCAATCTATCCATATGTAAATATCTTTTTCATATATTAACTTCACACAGCTTTTGAGGAGAAATTGAAAGTTAATCATTAAAAGAAGCAGAAAAAGAAAAGGAGGGGCTTTTAAGGCCCAAGCACAAACTGGCTATACTTAAACAGGAAATAATGATATGGTTTAGTATGTTACTGGTGCTACAATTTGCTCATAAACTTAGGAACTTTAGTCAGAAGTATATTCAGTTTAGATTTTTTAGTTGCGGATCACAAAGACACAAGGTAGGTCTGTGATGTAAATTAAGGACAGAAAAATTCTACTTGGTTCATTGACCATACCATGTGCTGGAACTGGGCTTTGGCCATACAGATTTGAGGCTGTTCTTGAAAGGTATCCAACTTTGTCAGATGGTGCTGCTACTGAAAACAAACGTGTGGTTTGTTGTGTTGCTTTACATTTGCACAGACATCTATATGGTGATCAGATTTTATTGTTAGTCTTGTTTTGGTGGGTTTTACCCTCTCCAACTTAGTATTCAACCAGATTGGGTTCATAATTGAGTCCACTATGTGGCTATGTAAAGATTTGTTCTGGCAAATATCGGTGAATGGTCTAGGGCAGGAACAAACTTTAGGGAAGAATAGCACTGCTGGTTCTTTACAGTGCATTTTTTTTGCCTTTAATGCTGATTTCTGCAGTAAAATGTCAGATTACAGGCTGAGACTTGCTCTCATATATGTGGCTTTGAGCAAGGGACTGTGAAGAGAGTCCAGTTCTTCTGCAGATGAATATACAGGTGACGAGCAATCCATGCACTATCTGTGGCAATGTTTTTCTGGCTTCACATCCTTCAAGTGGCAGATCTCTCAATGCACCATGTGATGGTAAAATTCTGTTTGTCTGAGAAAGCATTGAACATGGAACTGGCTTGGACATCATGCATGGGTGGAAGAAGTAGTTTCATTTAGTTTGATGTCAAAGGTTGAGAACAGTGTTACGGTTTTGTAGCAGTACTCCAGGCAAATATGGGGATATGGCCACAACTGTCTTTGTTAGCTTTCTGAAGTCACTGTTAAAACCTTTTACATGCTTGAGGCAAGGAGTAATTTTGAAAAATGTTACTTCTCTAAGTTGGATAAAAGAAAAAGCAAGTATACAGTTGAAACAGATAGGATCCAGTTTTGGAGTGAAGCCAATTTACTGTGCAAATTACGCTATAAAATTACTGCTCATAAATATACCGCAGAGTGTGAGATATTACAGTTTGATATGAGTACTTGTGTCAGTTATAGAAATCTTATAGAGTAGTTCAATAACTGTGAGCTATTTGAATATGTAGTAGGGAAAAAACCCAAACAATGGTGAGTTGAAGGTTTGTAATACCAGAATGCCCCTTAATGGTCACGGGAGTATCAATTAAAGCACCACTTAGAGGACTTCCAACTACTGTGTAGAGGACTGATGATGTACTTCAGAGGTCTAGCCAGATTAGGTGGAGAGAGGAGGGCCTGAAAATGTGGTACAGAAATAACAAGTTTGAGTTAAAGTGATTAGTGTTTTCAGAGTTCAAATTTTGTTGAATTCCTTTTCAGAATTATTAAATCTTCTCCTTGTACACATCCAACAAACTCTGGGTGTATTATCTTCTTAACTTGGCATACTTTTCTTTGTAAATTTGTGCTGCTGTGGTGAAGGATTATCTTTAGAATTTACAAGGAGAGTGGTTTTGATGATTTGGTGTGTTCCAAAACTCTCTACTACAAACAACTGGCCTGTTTGTGTAAGGTAGGCGAGAAACTTCATGTCACCCATTAGACAAATGGGAAAAAAATTGCTTAGTTTCATTCTTCTGCCTACCATTCTTGTTTCTCTTCTGCAGGGGGAACATAACTCCTCTTATGATGGATTTTAGGACTTGCACTGCTAACATCACTGAAGTTAATAGATAAGGGATTGAAATTGCTCTTCATCATTGTTATCCATATTATATTATGTCTTGGATTTTTAAGTAACCTAAGTCCAAAAGTCTCCAAAACTATTGTTGAGAATTTAGGAGGAATGCAAATTGGCAATGTATCCTTTTGCTTTTTACAAGCATAATATGTAAAACCATTCACTGCTTTTCTCCTTTGTGTGTTTATGTATATGGGAAGGCTTTGCAAAAGAATTAAGTGTAATGTGTTGTAAGAGGATGTTTCCTTTATAGACAGCTCTGCATATGGCATGACAAGATTATTTGTCTCCTAATTCTCATATAGGCTAAAATTATAAGACAAATGATGATAAGGAAATGTCAACTTTTCTTAAAAACAGAAGACAAAAGCACATTATTAACCTCTGAAGTTGTAAGCATGAATGCTGCTGACAACCTGTCTGCAGCAAGTGCAGAACTACATGGGCATGAGAAGGTGGTGGGGAGACAGAACACGGTAAATGAGATTCTAGCAGAAGAGTGTAAAAGATAGTTTTCCGTAACCCAGAGTGAGGGAAGGGTTTCAAAGACTTGTATTGGAAAGTACCAAAATAAGCATACTACGTATCTAGAGAGCATTTTAAAATCAGCAAGGCCTTTTTGTAGGATGTTCTAAACTTAGCGGCAGCAGTAGGAAAGTAAAAGTACTGTAAATCGTACATGCCTGACAACTAGTGTAGCATTCTTGAACTGCTGCCCATTTAGGACTCTGCAATCTCCTTTAATGGAAGCATGTTTTCTTCAATATTTGAGTTTGTTTGTTGCTTATTTATAAGCTCATATGCAGCTGTTTTTTTAGGCCAAGAACGACTGGATGTTAAAAGTTATCATTTGCAAATGATAATGTCTGTATTATTAGAGATTCTCAGAAAGATCTAGAATTTGTGTCTTTGATCTCTCCTTTCCTGAATAGATAGAAACATATCATTTTGGAATTCAAAACCAATAGTACTTTAGCTTTAGAACAAAATAATTTCTTTCAGAGGGTTTTTTAATTGTTGTTCTTTACTTCTTTATTCATGCCAGTTAGCCTGAGTCAATCTAAGAATTCCATCCATTGAGAGGAAAACATAATCAGTTCTAACTATTCATCTTTATCCAGTTTGTTCAAACATCATTCCTCGTCACATAAGGCACTTCACAAAGTAATATGTAAATCTGACTTTTTTCCTTTCCGTTTGGTATGTGTGCTTTTCAAATGCAATTATCATCTGTGGCAAAGTACATGATACTCATCAGCAGCTAATTTTTGTTTTGGGGGGCAAACTTATCTTGCGTTCTGCCCTTTGTTGTAACATACTGTAAAATGCAGAAAATTTATTATTGTTAATTTAAATTATTCAGAAATTGATGTTTACCTGTGTTAGGATTAAGAGAGTGAATGAATGTATTCTCAAGCTTTAAACTAATTCTAACATTTCAATCCATAGTTTCTGAAGTGCAGGAGGAAAAAAAATCAGTCTGCTATAGTGTGTATTTAGATCATCTTCAGTTTTTCAGGTTAGCAGTCAGCACTAATATTAAAGGGCTCTTTTCTGAAGTGTTTCTTTTTGATAGGACTCAGTGACACAGTCAAGGCAGCAGCTGCCATACACGTGGGTATTGGTTTCTTTAACTCCAATTTGATTCTTGAACCAGATGACCTGGGGTATGAAAGGCAGGCAAGGGAGATGCAAGTGGTCTCTAATTTTTGTAACTCTTTGCTTTCTGTAATAGACAATATTGTTTTATGGACTCAAAAGTAAGATTTCCTTTCCTTCGCATTTGTCTGTCTTCCCATTTATTCTATTTATTTGAATTAATTTAGTTCCAATTTAAGGTTTATACAGTACTTCAAACAAAGAGATTTTTTTAAAACTTAACTACAGGCATCTGTATTCTGAATTTATTCACATACATAATTGAATTCTTGTTGATTTCTATCTAGCATGTACTATTTTGTGCAGATTTCTTTCACTAATTTTTGTCTTGCGCTTTACTAACCATATATATTGGAAATGTCAGATGTTTCTAATTACTTTTATGAATTTTCCCCACTGTTATAAAATAAGCTGTCTACTGTCCTGAAGTATTAAGGAGTGTCTTTATCATATAGCAATGAATATACTTGAAGCTTAGTACCATGGTCAAGTAAATCTAGGAATCCCTGCAAGTCTTGAGTTACAACAGCAATGAGCATTTTGGTGGCATATACAGGGAACAGTCAGGGATGTCACTTCCTCCCTCAAGGACAGCAAAGAAAGGAAGAGCTGCCTGTGATCTGATATCTTCAGGAACTGGGGAGAACCTGTGTCTAGGCAAAAGCACAGGCTGTACCCCAGAATGTGTATAATAATGCTGATTCAGTGTGTCCTGGATAGGTCAAACAGTGGGAAGAGTGTGAAAAAGAAGCCAGCAATACTCAGAAAGGTCAGAGAAGTGTACAGTTAAGAGGATGCTTGCCTGAACTATATATAGTATCTTATTTTGGAAGATGGTGTGGACAGATTGAGACTGTACTTTATTTTTGTATAGTTACTTTTTTTATTACAGAGTCTGCTGCTTCTTTTTCTCCTATTTCTTGCCATCTTTAATAGAATGCTTGAGACCCTCAAAAAACACACACTCCCCTCACCCATCAACGAATTTTCAGACAAAAGTTAGTTTGTAAATTTTTGTCTCCTGCAGATGACATGCTTTAGATTAGCTAGCTCATTATAGAGGAATACATATTTAGATACTCCTGGGAGTGCAACAGGTTAAACTTCAACCATAAATAGTTTTTGACTGCAGTAATTTCTTTCTTTAGCTTAAAGGCGTTCTTCATGAAGGTTTTGCTGAATGTCACATCTAGAATGTTTTCTGCAGCTGTTGGTTATTAATAAGGCAGAATATTCTACTTCCATTTAACATATTTTTCATGCTGCTGTTTTGATTACTAACTAAAGTACTTCTAAACTGAAATTAAGTGGGAATTTTTTAGCCTCGAAGACAAATGTCTTGAAAGTCATATCAAAATTGCTTATATTGGAATATTTACAACAAATATTCCTAGAATATTTTTTAAAATCTTAAGGGTGTGTTAAAACTGTGTATATATTCCCTAAAAATAGGATGAGGCTTATAATATCAAAAAATGGATCAATTTAGGATAAGTAGAAGTACCGTGTTTAAGATTCCATTTGTATGATTGATACTGGAAAATGCATAGAATATGTGTGTAATCTTATCCATGCTGAAAAAGAAAGATCATTGAAATCACTAACAAATATGCCTTGTTGTGGGCTTTCTGAGTACTCAGCAGTATAAAAAGCCAAATATCATTCCCCTACTTTAATGCAGTTGTAAGGTGAGAACTCTGCCATTATTATGTAAACTTGGGTTTATAGCTTATCCTTTAAGACTTATGTTTATAGACACATCTGTACACTATGTATTGGAAAGCTGTTGTTTTATGCTGCTTTATTTCTGTTTTGTTACAAGTCTCATTGGTTATTTGGATAACTGATGTTTCCTATTTCAATTTAGCTAGTGTTGAAACTGCACTGATAACAAAAGCTAGATGGAAGAGATTCCTACACATATATATATGAGAAATAGCCAGCAGCTTACTTAAAAAATAGTACTGAGACTGAACATAAAGAGTAAAACTTGTTAAGTGAGCATTAGGAAATCCTTCAGCTAAAATCCTAGATTTTTATTCTTGCTGGCAGCTTCATATAAATATCAGAGGTTTATATTGGGTCATAAGAAGGTAGATTTGGATTACTATACTGCAGGTCAATGGGGGATCAGGGCTTCTAAAAACTAAGAAAATGTGGAAAGTTTTTAAAACCAAAGCTTTAATCAGATTTGTATTTTTTAAATGTAAATGTATTAGGAATTTTCTGTAGTCCACATAATCAGTAAGTGAGTTCACCTGCCTCTTTTTCATTGCTATTGCATACAAAGCAGTTAAGTTAGGAAATATTTTTTTGCTTGTTTCTGTTTCTTTGTAACTTGTCTAATACCTAGGGAAATCTTAATAAGAAAATGGACGTTAGGAGCCAGAGAGAAATTTTCTACCATATTTTATGGGTCAGAGAAAGAAGGATTGCAAAAACACTAATCAAATGCATCACAGCATACATCAGTGATGCTCTGTAAAAGTCTCAGACAAATGGAGATGTGAAGTAATACTTCTATAAATAACTCTGTATTCATCCATAAACTTTTAGTGGAGAGGCTTGGAATGAGATATCTGCTTCTCTGCAAGTGGAATTTTGGGTGTGGCAATACTTATCCCCAGTAGTGAAAAGTGTGTTGGTTTTTTGTTATTTTGTTGTTGTTGGTTTTTTTTAACTGACACAACTGTAAAGATAAGGACAGGATTTAAAGATACTTTTCCATCCTTCTTTTGCTGCTGAAGCTGACAACAGGAGCAGCATTTCGAGCTAGTTGGAGTATAAGGATGTGAATGTAAGTAACTTCAGATATAATAGACAAAACTGCTTTGAAAGAGTTCGCAATTCTAGACTATAAAGACATAGTTCCTTGGTATAAACATAGCAAACATATCCTTTCCTGTAATAATGGGTTCAGCTACCAACCTGAGGAACCCATAAGCTGGGGTGAAAGTACTGTTACAGAGTCCTAGAAAGCAAAAAAATCTGCTTCCTCCACCAAGATCTAGTATTTAGCCACTTGGCCTTTTGCCTCATAAAACAGATGTTAGTATTATCTCTGATATGTGTTGTTGCATTTATAATGTACAAAATAGTTGGCTGCTAAAGATGATGGCTTAATTAGAGTGGAATGTAGACTCTCAGCTCTTACATTAGTTTTGCAATGCCTAAAAATAGCTCTTGTAAAATATAGTAATGTTAAATGGACTGATGGTTGTCTGTGCTGAAAGCTGGAGCTGCCTGAAATGAATTTTTCAAATCATATTTATCCCTCCCAGAAACTGAGTTTCTTGTACATTCTCTCACTTTTGTGCTTTTCAGGTTAGTGTATTATTCTTTAACAGTGTTCCAGCACATGTATGTGTGATCAAGACATTCATGTTTACTAGCTGAAAGTATCTTTTACATCATTTCAATTATTTGAGATTTTTAACCTACACTGAAAGAACAGAGAAGTCTCAAATTGTGATGACTTGGTTTTGTAGTAAGGTGTTTTAGCATTCTTCTCTTGTAGTTCAGTTAGAATGTGTACCACTTGTTATGTTTTACCACTTACAGATGTGACAATAGCTGGTACTGTAATTTATGGATGAGCAGAATTGTCAATCTGTTGCATTATCTGTGATAGATAATAATACCTTTTAATTAGATAAGATAGCTATTATCTATTTCATTCTTTATCATCATAGAAGAAAACCAGCTTACAAATGGGAGTAGACCTGTTTGGCATTAACTGTTAATAACTGGGGTTTGGGTTCCTTGTGGTTTTATTTCTAAGTTATTATTATTTCTAATTTATTAAATTTCTGCCGGTGAAGAAGTTTTAACCACACATGTTTATATTGCTGTTAATATTACTGCCATTAAAAATGCATAGTTGCAATGTCAGCTTTACATTAAAGTTAAGTGTATTTTTTGGATACATACTCAACAAGGTGTCACCTTTGTACAGTGTGCATTGTGTTTGAGGAGGAGTTATCAAAGTCGTAAGGCGTGATTGTGACTCATGTCTGTTGACTGACCTTTTTACCTTTGGTAGAAGAGATTGTCAAATTGAGTGTCATACCCTGTAGCTTGGATAATATGGTAGTAGTATTTTTTTCTAGCATCCTGAGCTGTATGTGTGATATTATTCTGTTATGAGTGTTAGAAAAGGAGGTTTAATATTTTATATTATAAAAACAGTAAGTATTTGTATTGGGGCAGTATAAAATTATACTGACTTTCTGTAGCAGCAGAAATGCTTTATTTTGGATGTTTGCATTAACACATGCTTTAACAGATAGCTTACAAGTCATGTTTTGTTTGAGGAAGGGGGAGAATATTTCTCTCTTGTGGACAGATCACTAGTTTCTGTATTACTTGTACTTAGAGGAAAATTCTCCACACAGCATTTGCGTGACCTTAGCTTTATCTTAAGTAGTTTTGTTTATTTAGTAAGTTGTGTTGGAATTAAAGCATTTCAGAGCAGCAAAACTATTGCTCGCACCAAACTTGAGCTAAATGTAACTACAGAGGAATCAATCAAATTAAACCAAGACAAGTCTAGTGATAAGAATTTCTCTCAGAAAAAAACGTGGTTTACTGGCTAGCAGTAATTCAAAATAAATGTCTTTACTTCTAAAGGAAATGGATACCATGCATACCTATATGTAGGTTTTGGCAAGAAAATGGAAATACACACTTTCTTTCTAAAGTACATGCCGTATATATCCAAGAAATAATTCTAGGCCATTAGAAGGAAGTTGTTTATATGTCTACATGGTTCAGAAAATTATGGATGTTCCTATGAAGAAAACAATAACTCCATGTTTATTTGAAAGTGCTTAAAATAATAAACAAATAAAACAACCCAAAACCCACCAAAACATTAATAGCTTTCAATGCTTATTTTTGCTATCGATTTTGAACTTTTAGGATTTTTCTTTCAAAGCAGCCTCAGAGTCACACACAGATAGTAATTTCTCCACTATTTACCAGTCTTCACATTTTTATTTGTGTGATGGGATCTTAAGAATTTTTCCCCAGTGTGTCTGAAGAGAAGGCTAAATTTTCCAGATCAAATTTGGAAAACCAAAACAAGTTTGTATGTGGAATTCCTGTGTTGGCAGTAGGAGATATGACATACATCCACGCCTACTTTCACTGCACGGTCGAGTACATTAAATGTACTGCTCCAGTTTGGAATCTGTGACTAAGGGAAATATTTTCTTAAAATACATTGTGCTGCTTTGAACTTGGTTGTCTTTTGTTTATTGAATTGTCATTTAATCCACATGGTTTTCATACAATCATAGAATAGAGTTGGAAGGGACCTTTAGAGATCATCTAGTCCAACCCCCCTGCAAAAGCAGGTCAACCTAGATCAGGTCACAAAGTTTTCCTCATCTCTTAAACTGCAGTGTGTGTATTTATCACCTTATGAATACATACTATGATACCATTACAGGAACGAGATGAGACATTAATGTTTCAGTGCTTCTACTGCATGCATCTAGGTGAGGTTGCATTTTAGGGGGTATTACTTCAGTCTTCTTGGCACAGTTTTATGATACGTCATTATTGGAGATCCTTCCAGCATGCAGTGTGGTATTAACAGTTCATAAAATCTTTTCCGCTGCATCTTGAAAGAGCTTGTTTATATTGTGACATTTAATAGAGCTGCTTCTACTGTGTGTGGTCTGCTTGAAATCCTATTAATTAGGTAAAATGCAGTTTTCTTACGAGTATGTATTCTGCTGCTTTATCTTGTTGTACTAATTCAGTTAATGTAGCACAACTGATAATCCTTAGTACTTCACATGCACTTAAGAAACTAAATTAAAACTAAAGCAGCAAGGTCTTACAGAGAATGGAGGAGTGACATTGTTGCAGGCATGTTTTCATACACTGTTCTTGTCCCTGGACACATGTAAACAGAAGTTGTGACAGCAGGCACCATTCATTGTAACAGGGATTTGTACTGTTTCTTTTGCACAGCTGAAACTGGAGAGGGTAAGGTTTGTTTCCACTGTGCTGGGCTCCATTGGAATTTTTTGGCTGGGAGTAGGGACTTGAAGTAAGAGATAAAAGTTCGGAAAATGCTGAAGTGTCAGTATCATGCCTGTTGCCAGAATATCTAGTCACACTTCCTGGATACTGTAGCCATCTGGTGATCTCAGATTCAGGTGTTCATTGCCTGTGCTGTGCCATAGCCTCTGACAAGTCCTCACAATCATGAGAAAGGTGATAGTGGGGATTTTCTTTTAATGTCATGTTTCTTTGTAAGCTTCCTTGCAGATCCTTCTCCTAGCATAAAACCATCAGGAGCTGTTACAATGAGAAGCAGATGAAGGCAGCATTTCTTAAAATATTTTCCTTCCCTTCCATGCCAAGGAAATCTTTCTCCTGTGCCCCTTTCTATATGTTGGCACAACACTACACAAACACAACTTTCAGTTCTTCAAGCAAGCCTGTGCTGCTGTTGGAGCACCTTTTGGGGACCATGCTCTTTGCATTAGTAGATGCTGGCCTAATCAGGGATTGTTTGTGGCTGGCAACCTAGATGTTAGCAAGGAATCCCCAGGGGATTTTGTTACCTGTTTAGGAGGTGCAATGTTGTGGCTGAGGCAGGCCACACAGTTTTTCATACAGGTGTTGTAGGACCAAGTGGTGCAGCCCAGCAGCTATTGCATGATTAAAAGCAAACATTCCTTCTGCAGTGTTCACTGGGGCAACAGCTGAAACTGGGAGAGAGGGGCAGAGGAGACCAGCTGGTTGAGGATTGCAGGTTAATCATGCTTATTCTAAGGAACACTTTTTTTTTTCATCTGTTTCATCTCTTTGAGATGCAGCCAGGCACTCACTGTTTGCACACAGGAACCGAGCCTCATTTCACCAGTGTCCTACTTGAATTCATCCACGTATAATGCAGTGCACTATGGATATTTGTGCCTTAAACAGCCTTTTGCAAAGCAGGGAGCTGTGACTTAGATTAAATTTAAATCCTGATTTGCAACATGTTAGCACAGCAAACTAATGCCAAAATCTATTAAGCCTCCAAAGTTTTTTTTTGTTCTTGACGTTTTGTGGGTGCTGAGATCTTGACCACAATCACATTTGCTTCTGGGCAGAAGGAAATAGTCCATGTAGTTCCAGTAATCCAGACAAGCCGACACATCTGGTTTTATGAATGACTTTAGGGGAGAAGGGAAGTTTGCAGTTGATTAACATTGTTCTTAAAATCAAAGACTGGTGTAGTTTCAGGAATTACTATAGAGAGCTTCAGGGACCTTGGCAATCAGCTCAGAAAAAACAACATTTTTTTTCTTAAAAGATTATTCAGAAGATTATACTGAGAGACTTGACAAATACAAATATATACTTGCAGCTCTTAAAAATGAAATGAAAAATGTTTTGTATTTCTGGAGTATATTAACTTTTTAAGTATACCTGATATCCTATTTTTATATTGAAATTAGTATGCTTATCTTAAACAGCCAAGCATTTTTTTTACTATACTTGTCAAATAGATTTACTTATTGTGTCTACTACTGTCCATTGAAATAGATGCTAAAATTCAAGAGCACATAAAAATGAATGTTAATAGCTTTAGGAAGAAATATACATAATTTTGCTGTGAGTTTTGATATGGTGTTTGTGCGTGAGAATTCATCGTCTGCTAAGCATGCTGTAGTGTAAAGCTCAACTTACCTTTCTATAACAATTCCTACCAGAAATCAGCGATCTAAATTCTTGCCCTATTCTATATTCTCTGTGGTGAGTACATGGAGTAACATAATGCAGCTCTACTGTGCTCTTAGGTGCAAGTCTTTGGGAGTTACTCATGCCCAGGATTTAGCATTATATTTTTCTTCTAAGAGGCTGCAATTTGAGCATCTAATTTTGATTTGGAACTCATTTAGTTTACGCAGGTTAAGCAGATTCTCTGATATGTTCAACTTCACACTACTCTCTTTTATTCAGCAGTATCTTTTCTGTTGTTAAGCAATTTAGATGTTTTCTTCTTAAATGGGAGTTTGGTTCTAAATGCAGTATGGCAAGGCACCTGCTTCACCAATTATTTGGCTCAGAATTGACCTGAGGAAAAAGTATGGGAGCCCCATGGGTTTTCCTGAAAAACATTAGTACCCTCTTGCACCACATCAGCCAGAACAGACTCTGTGTATTATTAAAAGGCATACTCAGACCACTAGCCATTATTTTCAGCAATTATACTTAAAACATTTCCCAGGAGTACAGAAATTGAAGACTGGCATCTTGAATTCATCTGTGTAAATAGATAGTCTTTGAGCTAGCAATCAAAGTGAGGTTGAGTCATGAGGCTGTTGCAGTAGGAAAGAGATATATGTGGGTTCTTTTTTCTCTTTTTTTTTTTAACAGTGTTATCTAATTTGTGGTTCTTCAAAGTTTATTGTAGTAAACGCAGCTTCAGTTTCATTACATGCTGAAATGTTTCAGAAATCTCCAGTCTGGCTCATAAACGTGTATTTTTAAACATGCATTTTCCCATTGCAAACAAGTATGCGCTGCTTCCTCTAATTGTGTTCCACACAGCCCAGCAGCAGGTTGTTGGGAGCATCGCTGGGTGTCTGCTGCCCTTTGCTACTGCTGGGACGAATAAGTAGGTCACAGGCAGCCGCTGTGGCAGAAGGATGCTATGCCGAGTGGTCTGCTCCCAGGACCACCCAACAACGATTGGCTCCTCTCTTAACCAGCAGTCAAAACGCTACCAGAATGAAAAAGAAACTCGGAGTAACTGGCTGCCTATTCTTTTGTCTCAGGTTTTAGTGAAGCGAGGCCTGGTCTCTGTTTTGCCAGCAGGAGTGGTTTAGTCATTATCTGCTTCAGAGCATTTCCACTCTTAAGATATTTTATGTTAAATGATTTTGGGAAGGAGAGTAGAGGAAGTGGCTGTGCAAAGTCCATTGATGTTTCCTTGGCTTAGAGGACTTGAACGATTCTTCTGTCTTTGCACCCTGCAAAGGAAAGGACCTGGCCCCCACCTCCAACCATTGTTTCTTTTAATGTACTTAATTTTCAGGTTGAGGGGACAAAACAGGTACCTCTGAATGGATGTGAGGCTCAACCTGGGAGGGACTTTATCCAAGTGGGGAAAATATCTTTTTGAAAGAATATGCAACTCTAACAAAAGACTTGAAATAGGTTGTTGTCAAATAAAGCTGGAATAGCCTGTGTTTTAAGTCCCTTCTTAGTTTAAAAGCAGAGTTAGAGCATCTTGAGAGGTGCTTTTCATAATGGAAAAAAACCCCACCTCACTTCCCTCCCTCCACTATTAGGCGTCCCATCTGATTGCCTCTGTCTTGGCATTATCTCTGCTTTAAAATGGAGCTTTCTTGAGGCTGCTCATCTTTCCAGCATGAGGATCCATCTCAAGCCTTCTTTGCATCCCAGCAGCAAAACACGTCAGCACGGGAGCAGAACAACTGTGCTTGCAGAACACGTTTTTGCTCTGTACTTACAGTGACCTTCAGGGTTACTGAGTGCACAGTGGCCTCCTTGGAAGACTGTTTATTTCAGTGACCTTTGTGACAGGTCTAGGTAACTGGGTGACAGGATACTTTTAGTTCAAAAGTATAATTAACTCTGAATTGCAAAAGACAGAGTATCATCCTTAGCTTTTGGGGATAGTTAAAGATGCATACTTAAACACATAAGCAGAGCGACCAACTTCCAGTTAGCATCCAAACCCATTGGATTCTTAGGTGGCTCAGAAGCAGATTTAAGAGAACATCTCTATATCCTGAAACCCTGAAGTCCAGGGACAAAGCTGCTGCTGCGACTGTTCAACCTGAGGAGAACTTTAATCGCTGAAAATGTGGAATGCAAATTAGTAATGATCATGGAGACTTAATTTCATTGAAGCCTTTTTAGAAGCTCTATATCTGGAGCAAAGGTTCCAAAAAGCTAGTTATGGAAGAACATAACATCCCTTTAACAGGTGGGATGTAATGCTTGTAGAGGCGTGAAAACCTCACCAGTAACAAGATACGTTATTGTTTCATAGACAAACAATTAGCTGAAGTCTCTTTGGGAAACCCTAGTCAAGAAAATGTCTAAATTATTTATATTTTAATTACATTGTTCTGTTTGACAAGTGGCATAATTTTGGCATACTTAGGTGTTACTGGAATAAGGAATAAAGGTTTTCTTTTGGTTTGGGGGATGTTTGTTGTTTGCATTTGGGGTTTGTTTTTTTACATTTACCACTTGTCTTTCTGTTGTGATCTTTGACAAGTAATACCATGCTTTGAAGGAGGTAGATGATGAGATTATGTCTAGGAAGCTTACAGAACAAGTGCAAAAAGATTGTGATTTTAAAATGCACACTTTTTTATTTACAAACACAGTTTTGATCTCTTGTTTTTAAAGGCTAAGTAGTAGTATGCTAATCTTGCAGCTTTTTTTTTACATTGTAAATTTTTATGTGTTAGACAATTAGGAAAATCACAGATGTGAGTGGTGTTATGGATATGAACCTTTATACTGGCTGCTCATCACTATTGATTATTCCGAAAAGAAAGTTCAATCTTTTTTATATGCCTATATATGGAAACAATGTCCTGTATTTCCCAGCAAAACTATTAATAGCCTCTGCAATTCTTAATAAATTATTTATTTTAATCTGCATTAACAGAAATTTGCTGTGAGAATCACTAATGCATTCTAAGTATAAACTTAAGTGACTTCTTCCGCTTCCATTTCTTAACTCACATGGTCATTTCTGAATTGCTTACTTGTTCTGTTTTTCAGAAACAGACAATTTCTGAGGCAAGATGATGATTCTAACCACTTTTAATGCTTAGGAATCTTTGAGTTGCTGATTTTTTTTGTCCTAGAGATAACAACTACGGGTAGAAGTGATTTAATAAGAGGGGTTTAAAGATGATGTAGTAAAATTGTAGTTCAGTAGTAGATTTGATCTTGCATGTGGAAGGCAGTGCTGCTGGATTGTGTGCAGGTTGAAATAGTTTGACAAGCCATATCTGTTGAACTCTATGGCTCAGGCACAACCTTCGTGATCCTCAATTCCCCATTTTCTTTGAAAATAAGGCACTGTGGACTGTATCTAGAAATCATGTGTTCTGAAACATTCTTGCAGTTTGTTAGCCTGATGCTTTGCTGCTTGAACTCCTTCCTCGATGTTTTCTTTTACTGTTTCCTCTGCTGTACTGTTGGTGTTTCCAAGAGCAAATGGTGATGGCCACTAATTTTACATATAAAACTTTCAAAATTTAATCATTCCTTCAAATACCTTACTGTCCACCAAACTATTTCATTAGTCTGACCAATGTCTTTATTGGTTTTAAGAAAATTTACTGGAATTTGGTGTATTTACAAATCAGGCCACATGAATATATCTGGAATTACAATGGGGTCAGATTCCAGCTTCAGGAAAGCCCTTTGATCTTCATTCACTCGGCTGTAGCACAGACTTCTTATGAGTCCATGTATAAGACACACAGGAATTCTTATTACATATGTGTTTAATTGTATTTGTACTTTATTGATGCACCAGCCCTTTGTACTCCTACTATGTAAACGTACACTAGGCACAAGCGTGACCTTGTACGTACTGGTGGTCTGAAGACTCTTCATCCCCTGTTCCCTTGCTACACCAACTTCATAACTGCAACTTCTTCATTTCAAGCTAGCTTGCCTGCACAAGATAGTAAGACTTCTTAAATTATTGTGATTTTTTTTTTTTAAGTGAAAGGCTTTACTGGAGGGATTTTTTAAAAAAAGTCTAGCAAGGTTATTTTTCAGTAACATCTTGACAAACCTTTAGAAAGATGTCAGCATTTCTTTAAGCATTTGCAAACATCACAAAGGGGTTTTAAACTTTTTTTTTACAATCCTTAAAAGGAACCTGTTCTAATGAATGTATAAAAACTCATCATAGATAACAGTTGTTAGAAGTTAGTCTTATTTCATATATTCATTTGGTCTATTAAAACACACAATTAAATCTAGAAAACTGTAAAAATGAGTCATTAGCTCTGAGGCATATAACTGCCAGGCAAGCAGCTGTGACAAATCCAGAAGTATTAAAATTTCTTGGTGTTAAAAATAGGCATAGTAAAGATGTCACAAAATTTTAAATAATTCTGTTGTAAAATAGAGCTCTAGTTAACATGTAATGTCTTGTGAGGTTGTTGCTTCAGGCCAACATGAGTGTAGACCCGTGGTTAGTAAATGGTCTTACAAAGTGAATATTTAATATACAGAGGCCAAAAGCCTAGTCATTTTAAGTGTGCAGCATGTGTTGTCAAGAAACTGTATTTCCTGTTAGTTACATTACTATTTTTGTTTCTAGGGAGATGCCAAAAGTCTTCTAGCCTCTGAGAACGTGAGCACTGGCCAAAAGTTGGACTTCTCGGATACAATGGTACAGCAGAAGCTGGATGAAATAAAGGACCAAATCAAGCGGGAAATAAGGAAGGAACTTAAAATCAAGGAGGGAGCAGAGAACCTGAGGAAGGTCACAACAGATAAAAAGAACTTGGCCTATGTGGACAACATTTTGAAAAAATCCAATAAGAAGTTAGAAGATTTGCATCATAAGTTACAGGAGTTAAATGCACACATTGTTGTAACGGATCCAGAAGATGTTGCAGGTACCAAACATTACTGTGAAATCAATTTTTCCTTTTAGCTTAGATAAGCTGTATCGCATTTCACTTGAAAAGCTTGCTCTGGGAATGAGCAAATCCATAGCTGGTGAGTTTATTACTATGTGTGCCTGTTTGTTTTGATTCACAAAGAAGTGTCCAGTCCCTTTGAGTTTTGAATTGTTTACTGGGGAGCACTGTATTTTACAGACTACTTGATGATGCTCTAAAGACAAATTTAACATGTACCAGTTCTTCACTTTCAGTTATTACTATATTAATTGTTTTTCAATCCCTGTAGTATTTCACAATAGCCTTTCACTGTAAAAAAGCAAATTTGAGTAGTTATTTATTTTTTAAAACTCAAATCTGACTTTCAAAACCTGATTTTCTGTTACACTGTTTATCTCACTAACTTACCACACATTTCTTCCCGTAGCAATGCTTTGTCAAGTCTTCAGGCTTTTTCACAGTGAAGCTACCATTTTAAAGACTTTGAAATTGTTTTCCCAGAATCACAGAGTGATTGTAATTAATGGTTTTAATTAGTATTTTCTCAGGCGTGGCAGTGAGTCAATACTAATTTTTAATGTATTTTTAAAAAATACCAGGCTTGGTATTTTAAGGTGGAATGTAGTGAAAGTAAACAGTCCTTTTGCAGCTTTGTGGTATAACTTGGGAGATAGTGCCAGCTTGGTGATTTCACGTTGCACAGGCTCTTTTTGGCAAAAAGTTAATAAATGTACACAAGCTGTTGGAAGTGTGTGTGCAGTGAATGCCAAGCCTTAAAATGCTTGTGCAGTAGAATAAAAGGTCGCAACATCCTTGTGAAGAAAGGTTGGTCACAGTGAGAGTTTAGGAAAATGCTGGCAGGTAGGTGATGTCAGCAATTTGTCCTGTATGGGCCTGTGACATGCTGCAGAAGTGTTAAAGTATCCGTGGTGGCCTGCTCAATATTCTCTGAATTCTCTACCTTTTTTGCTTTTGGCCTTGCCGAGACGCAAGGAGCAGAGGATAGCTGGAAGTAGTGAAGCAAAGTAGTTGCTGCAGCGTGAAATGGGAATGAATGCAATAATACATGCTTCATAGATAGATAGCAATTGGCTTTTTAGTAGGCGTGAGGCATTCTGTTCCATGTTGGCTAGGGTTTATGAAACCTTGCTTCAGTTGTTGACAGCAGTGTGGCTTTTAAAGGGACAGATAGAGTGGAGCAGAAAGAAAGTTGTTTACAAACTGTGTATAGACAGAACATAAAAATCTGTGTGGACATAAATTTGTGAAGTTCATTTAGCAGTAGACCTTGAAAAGTGGACGAGCATGGAATGCTCTTGTTGGAATGCCCCCTTCCAGTATAGCATTTTAAAATGAGTTTATGAGCAATATTTTCCTTGTGTACGACTCAGGAAATGCAGTAGGCCCTAAGAAAGCATTTACTACTTCTAAAGAGATGATTTGGGTACAAAGATTTAAATAATGTTGTTGGTTCTTAGTGCACTGCTGAAAGGGTCAGCAGTGTTCAGTACTTTTGTGAATAACTGTTAGAAGCCAGGCTCGTCTTGTGTTGTGTTCAAATACCAGAGACTCCATGAAAGGATTAAAGGATAAAAGATAAAGCTTTATAAACTCGTGCTTTTCTACCTGCTTTTGATGCATGCTAAACTTCATACTATGTTTTCATTTCTAATCCATTTTAAGTGTTAGTGGTAGATAGCTTTTACAGTCTTACTTGATAATTGAAATAGACAAGAAAAACACTTACTGATGCTGTTAAGTCTTTGTTCTCTGTATAGTGTCACATCAAGTATTCTTATATAAAGCCCATTTTAATAGAGTAAATTGCATAACCTCTGGGGGGAAAAAAAAGAGTAGTCTATAACTCTTTTTAGATCAAAGATCTGAAAGGAGCCACCCTCCAAACTTAAATGTTTGAGATCATTTTTTATGCTGTTTGCTTTGTAATTTACTTGCCTGTCTCCTTCCTCATTCACGGTCATGGAGGAAAAACACTATCAGTAAATAGTCTGTCTTGAGAGTGCAAGTCATCTAGGTGGTAGTCTGATTTTTCTTAATACTTGAAGACTTAGGTTTGACTTAAGGTATTAGTGAGCTTAGCCTTTACAAAATAAGGTTAGAAATATAAAATTCTGATTATATAACATGCCAACTGTGTGAGTGTGTGTATACACACATAACATTCAGCAAATGCATAGATATATAGCCTGAATGGTCACTGCCATCTGACAGAAGATGGAGAGGTCACAGGTCTGTGGAGAAGTCACAAATATCTCACTTTGGGAGTTTTTACTTCTGCTTGGGATCAGCAGTGAATTTAGTAACCATTTACTGATGAGTTACTGAGCTCTCCAAGTAGGTGCATTGTTCCAAGAGATGAGCTTTGTTCTCAGTTACAGCTTACTACTTTATCTCATGTTTGATCTTTTTCTGGTCAGTTAGTGACAAACAATTTAAAACAGAGAAGGAAACATATAGGAAATTGTTAGACTGTACAGAGCATGAATGCTGAAAATAAGGTAGAGAGTGTTCAAGAGCTGCAGGAATCAAAGTATGTGTTCTCTTTATGTACTTCAATGTTTTTTTCAGGGGTGGACCTATATTTTTTCCCCTGTCTTCTGAAGTATAGTTTGTAGGTTTTTGCAGGTTCTAAGTAGCTAAGTCAGGACTGAGATCCACTGAGAAGTAACACTGAGGAAATCATTGCCTACAGGATGATGATCCTTTTGACCCATCAGAGCTGAACTCTGGAGATTTTTAGAGTATGAAAGCTGAAAGCTTTTTTTGTTTTTATGGACATTTCTTTGTCCATAATGCTATAGGAAGTTACTTGCACAACTATTTGAAGAATTGGTCAAAAAGCTGTATTGCTGAATGTGAGGGTAGATTTCGCAGTGGATGTATGCTACAGAGGCTACTTTGAACGTAACATAGGTTTACATTATGAGGTCCCTCGTGAATCTAGATTTGGTTTAGAGGTAGGACTTTGTACCCACACCTGCCCTTATCATGCAGTCTATTAGTCATACTAAGACATGGTGTTTAAAACTTTTTTAGGTCAGAACTTAAGCAAAGCAGAGTGCAGCAATACGAAATGAGTAAGACAAGCCTGGTGACCATTACTGATGACAAATGAGAGTTTTATTTTAATGTGTAGCGTGGGGATGATTACTTCAGTTTTAGAGATGAAGGAATTTTGTATCTCAAACATACTTCTTCACAGCAGCACAGATTAATATTCTTTTCATGTGCCTATAAAATAGCAGTAGAGAGTGGGAGTTTTAATATGACTCAGTGAGGTGTAGGATTGAAATAACTTACCTACAGCAAGTCACTGATTTAATTAGGGATATAGTTGATATGTAGGATATATATAAATTGGGAAATTAATCCATTCGGTGGAGCTGACGTAAAGGTGAATAAGGAGATGAGGTGATAGAAAAACCTTTGAGGAAATTGAGGAGACTGGATAAAACATGGAGAACAGGAAATCAAAAGGACAAGTTCATGGCTCTTCTTCTATTCCCCTAACTGAGTTCTAAGCTGCCCCCTCTACATCAAATTTGTCTGTAGATGTCATGCAAAATAAATTGTTTTGTTTAAGAATGACTTCCTGACAGGGGAATGAGAGAGATTGTTTTGGAGATCTCTTTGTCCCTACAACTGACTGTCAGACACCAAAGTGCCCACATATGACCAAGGACTGGAAACTGGTAGAGATAGCAACCAGATCGGTAAAGATAGTGACTTTTTAGACAGCAAACTCCACCTACAAGGCTCATATCCATAGGAATTTTGTGGTAATTTTGGGGAGCCTTAAGCAGAAAAACATTACTGAAACAATTTGAAACAATCTGCTGTCACTTGTTTAGTATTTAAGATTAGACAAAATTCCAATTCCAAATCAGAATTCATTGAACTTCAGAAGTTTCCAGGAGGTGAGTGCTGGATGCTCTCTGAGTGCAGAGAACTGTCCAGTGCTGCCTTGGGTTTGCTGATGACTTCGTTTAAGTGCTGATGCAACTATCTGACTCTGAGAAAGGCCTTGTGACCCCTCTTGTTCTGCTCTCTAGCAATGCCTAAACAGGCATCACAGGTATTTATATTGGGTATGATACTGATGAGGCTAACTGCAATTAAATAGACTCAAATAAGATTAAAAGTAACTATTTACCAAAGGCCACTTGCTGCTGATGAGTAGCTTAGCAGCATGCTGCAGAACCATCCGGGAACCCAAATTCAGAAAGCTACATGGGATCCTAGATTGCACACCAGTCGACTACAGTCATGTCACCACTCTAACAAATATCATTTTGACAAGAGTGCTGGTAAAAGGCAATTTAAAAGCAAGGAGCTCTTGCTAGTGAGCACTATACAAACTCAAACTGAAAAGACTTTCAGAAGAGCAAAGATCACAGTTAAGATAAACATTTTGAACTGGAAACTGCCATTGTCCTGATGTAATGCAGACATTTAAAAATTCAGTTAAACCCTCACTAGTAACTTATTTTAAGTCTTGTGAGTATATTTTCATAAAAACAGGATATTGCAAGGGTGGGGGAAGCAGTACTGCAGCTTTTCCAGCAGTCTGGATGTATGGTAACAAGCTGCACAAAATTTGTTAGTGTAAAGCAATAACACTCATAGTTGTTCAGCAAAAATAACATCTTAGTTACATTAAATTAAGGCAAGTTCACTTGAAATGCATCTGTTACTTCACTTAATATTCATTTTCAAGAAGAAAATGGCTGGGGCACTAATCTATAGCCCAGGAAAGCTACCGGTGTCCCATGCAAAGCTGGGATTTGAATGCATCCAAAATGGCAAGTCTTGTACTGTTCATATTTACCAACAAATGCGGCAAACAGGAGACTCTTATGTTCCCCAGTCCCTACATACCTACTTGAGTGAAATATCAATTTGGGATGAGTACTTAACTCTTGTTCAAGTTGAAGCAAATACATAACTCTCATTGTTTGCAATTATCTGCGTGAATTTATTACTTATATGAATTATGAAGATGAGTAAATGTCTCCAGGTGAGGTTTGTGTCCCTCTGTATAGTACTTTACACAAATACGGATCAGAGATAACTAGTCATTGATTACAACTTCAGTAAACATTACAAAGAGAGAGGGAAACAGCTGATATAGGTGTAGCTTGTAGTGCTGCTGCTCAGATTGTCAGTGCTTTCCATAATAGGACCAGTTTGGCTGGCTGCTTTAAAACCTTAATCTGAATTCTGCTATAAGAAGCTGCCCCAGGCTGCATGCTAAATTGCAGTGGGGTCAGAAGGGAGAAGGAATCACTTGGAAGCCATTTATGAAAAGCTGTTGGTAATTTTTTTGTCTTAAAGATTTCTTTTTGTTTCTTTTTAAGAAGCCATGTTTGGGAGTTCAGTGAGAGGCTATTATGCCTAAAGGCAAAAAATTATTTCTGCTGGGAAGAAAAGTTTCCTTTGCTGCTGTTTACTACCAAAGCATGTAGTAGAACCATTTAAACTAAATGGTAGAGAGTGGTTTAGGTCCTAAGTACAGACCAACTCTTGAGATGACCCAGGTACGTGATGTGGTTGCACCTTCACAGTGCAGACACGCAAAGGAAGATAATAACAATGGCCTGGGCAACCTGAACCATGGTATCTTTAATTAGTCCTTGACTGGCAACTTGTGTGTTGTTTTAATGCAAAGGAAGTCTGCTTGTGTGCATCTATAAAAGTTGTGAAAACAGACTTGAGGAGTCCCACAGTCTTCTCAGGGATCATCAGAAGGTTGGGTCTTTAAGTAAGTGGCAGAGGCCTGCGTCTAAATCTAAAGTTGGTAAATATTCATTTATATGATTAATCTACTCTACAAGGAGACTTGACACTATGACTTTCAAGTTTCACGTTTGTTCTCATTTTGAGTAGATTATTAGGTGAAGGTTAGCTCAATGTGAAGACATAAGTGAGAGGAAAGCACATTGTTAATCCTTGCTTGATTAATAACAGATTTAAGGTAAAGCTGTTCAAGTGCAGTTTCGTGTAAAAAGCAAGCCAAAACATCGAGGAGAGAATGAACAACAAACCAGATGAGGAATAACACAGCCTTTTGGGGGTAGCTTGTTTGGGTTTTTATAAACATCTGGTATTTTCTGTACAGCCTTTATGGTAAGAGTCTTGAAGCAGCTTGAAGGGTGAATTAGCAGAAGAGGAAATTGAAAATTTTCCTTACTTGCAATCTGTATGTAGCCTCAGCAAAGATGGCAAATCAGGAGGAAATTACACAGCAAACTGGAAAGTAAAATGCATTACATCTCCAAAATTAGTCGTCAGAAGCTTCTGCAGAAGAAACATGAAATGTCAGCTCAGACATTTCTTCCCCATGACACCTCTAATTAATAATTTGTAATTTCCTAGTGTAATGCCCATGTTTTCTAACAATTGAGGGTTTTGGGAACTTGATCCATCATCCTAGTTTTAATTCAAGGAAAATGAATTAAAATTGGGCAAAAAAAGACTGTACTGTTGGTATTGGGTAAATGTTGTCTTATGGGAAATAAACTGATGTCACTTTCCTGTAAGAAAGATGTCCTTTCAGTTGTTAGGGTAGAAGAAATCAACAATAAAAGAACACAATTACAGTGGACATAATTTATCCTCTTTTACAAAACATTTGAAAGAGAAGCCATTGGGACTGTTAGGGAAGATAGTTAGCTAAAGGGACAGCCATGCAGGAAATAGTTAAGTACTAGGAAATAGTCCAGTGGCCACTTATTTTCAGTTCAATACAAGCTCATGTCGCAGAAGCTGAAATATAAACCAGTAATTAATAAACTTTTCTGGAGGAGGACAAAAAGTTAAGGATAATTTGATTGATAAAACTAACTTGCATTCCATTAAATTAATCCAATGTAGTTGATTTGAACACAATATTGTCAAACAAACAAACTTTATCCTTCCCACAGATCTCAGTTGTTCAATAACCTGTCTATTATCCAGTTATCCGAAGGTTCTGTTGTGATTCCAGAGCAAAAATAATTCAGCTTTACAGCTAAGGGAAAGGCTCATTTTATCTAGTCTTAATTTTGACATGTGTCTGCAGTGTTCACACTAGAATCAGTAAGGATCTGCTTAATATTTGTATTTAGACCATGCTCATTGATATTGAGTATTATCATCCAAGCTTGTGTTTAAGGTACTTAGGTGTAAAATCAGGAGTGTAAGAAAGCTTAATGCAAAACTGCATGTTTTAATTCATTCAAGAAATTCAAGAAGAAATAAATCCCCTTTGAAGTGAAAATAGACCTTGCAGCAAACCTGCCTACTTTGCCCCTCCCGGAAATGATTCATGTGAATTAGGACATGTGTAGGAGTCACTAGGCTTTCATGAAGCTTTTCATGTTAAGGCGCATTTGCAGTGCTATTGCAAAGTAGCTCTGGACAGGAGGGTCGTTCTTAAGTACGATGTTCCAGCTTTGTTCAGACTGTAACTTAATAGAATGGTGTTTTTGATGGGAGAGGTTTGGGTTTTGGTTTTTTCTGTGGTGTGGTATTTTTGGCTGTGACTTTTTTTTCCTACACACATTACATCTTACCTTTAATTCACAGACTGTCCTAGAACTCCCGATACTCCAAATAGCGATCCTCGTTTTTCTACTAACAACAGATTGATGGCCTTAAAGAAGCAATTGGATATAGAACTGAAAGTGAAACAAGGAGCAGAAAACATGATACAGATGTACTCAAATGGCTCTTCAAAGGTAAGGCTTTAAAGAACATGAAATGGCTGTGGGTTTTCATATTGATGTGGTGTGAATGTACAACGTGTAAACAGTGTGCAATTTCAGTATTTTTCGTTTGGGAGATCTTTTTGTTATGTCAAATCTGCTACAAAGTGCTATACTATTTGTTGTTGTGGTTTGATACCAAATCAAGGGATTGTTTTATCAATTTGTCCACATGCAGTTCAACCTAAATAACAAATCCGGCTTACTAAATTTAGTACATCTAGTAATCTTTGATCATGTGTGATTCTCTTAGCAGCAAAGCTTGGTATGACACTGACCAGGATCTGATGCTTTTCCTAGCTCCACTAAAAAAAAAATCTATTAGTTTAAAGTTGTAATGTGCATGATTATACAAAAGGCAGTGTTGCCAGGAATGCTTCTGAAATGATTATCGGATTGTAGTTGGTGGTGGTAAAAAGATTTGGACCAAATATTTCTTTTAATATGTATAGTATTCCAGTAGATCTGTTACAATCTGCATTAGTGCACATGCATATAAAATATACAAAAAATACTCTTGTTTTTTTCTGCAGAAGCATCATATTTTACAGGAAACATCTGATAGCATCAAACTGAAATTCATTAGTTACTCATTACCCATTCCTTCAATTTACTAAATCATTATGGAGATGAATTTCCAAACTAAGGGGAAACACAGGCATAGATCTAACAAATAGTATGTAATAGCTTGGTTAGATGTTTCTGTGTGTAGACAATAGTAAATCAAATAGAAATGTTTTAAGTTCTTAACTGACTGAGCCAACACTTAACTAGGTCAATGACCTTGTTAAAAAAGTACTTGACCTGAAGAGTAAGTATCTATGAATTGTATTGCTACCCCTTATAATTGATACTAAGCAGAAAGTGGTGCAGAGGAGTTTTGTGTTTCTGAGTGAATTTCTGCTGAGGACTGGTGGAGAGGCAGATTACTCTGTTTTTGCCTACTGGATGACTTTCTTTGTAGCGTAGTAAAATTACAGCAAATGTTGTTCACTCGCAGAAGAATGAGTTTAGACTAGATGTAGGTGCCATCAAGCTCGTTCTGTCCCAGCAGTCTATCTGTTAATCCAGCTAGTACTTTGGTAGCCTTATCTGAAAGTGACCTGTAACCTACTAGCCTGGGGCAGATGGAAGAAATATCTGGAGTGCGCCTTATGACTAAGGGCCTGGGAATGCTGTCCATGCACCACAGTCCCTCAGCTCCTGGAAACCCTGGAGTCTAAATCCTCTGGGGCCATATACTTAACATCAGGTACACTTAAAAATAATAATCAGCTGACCCAAATGGATCTAAAGATATACATGAATTATGTTCCTAATAAACCCTCAGTAAGTAACCTTATAACAGCCTGAAAAAACTTAACTAAGCACTCAGGCTATAATATTAGACGTTGTTAGCAGGCTTTGATCAGACTAGGTAGAAAGGGTAAATTCTGGCTTGCTTTAGGATTGAGGCATGTAATTAAAATTGATGATTGAATCTTGTATTTGCAATTGGTAAATGCTTAAATGAGCCTACCAGATTGGGTGCATATAGTAACTGGGCTGGGGAGAGCAAGCTGCAAAACACGAAAGCATCACCAGCTGCCTCACCAAACAGGATGGAAATGGTGCGTATTTGTTCTCTCATGTCCTTCATACTCGGTACTGAGTTAACTTGGCAGGTTTAAACTGTAGGATTGAGCTTAGGTTTTAAAAAGCAGAGCTTAAAACAACTCGGGTATATGGATGAGGTAGGCAAAATGGGCAAAAAAATCCCACTTGCAATTCTTTTAAAAAGTAGTTGCAAGACCCTCTTTAAAACATATTGAACTCTTGTATGGCCTTTATTGAAATGTACTATATCATTTAATTTCCATTTTGTTGTAAAAATTTCGTATCTTATTTTGATGGAGGAAGGTCATCATTTGTTTCTTAAAAATTAAAAAGCATTCTGTTAGTGGCAATAACACTGTCATCTCATGGGAAGGTTTTCCCTTTGTGCTTAACTCTACTGGCTTCGGTAACATTCAGCTCAACCTGTTCGTACTTAAGTGTTTCTGAGACTTGGATCATCTTTCTTTGGACTTGTGTGGATTCTCTGTGATCCCACAACAGCTTTGCAGATCCATGTTACAGGCACTGTCAGCTCTTTACTCAAGAGATGCCTTGAAATACGTTGTATTCAACCTCCAACACTAAAAGAGCTGCTGAGTATAACACATCCATTCTGATTCTGAAGATGGGATTTGCTCTCTCTTGAAAACATAAAGATCTCTCTATAATCCCAAATTGACTCTATTATACAAGTTGAAGGGCTGATGTTGCCCCTAAGCAAACAAATACATTGCAGTAGGGATATGAGGGACAATCAAGAGCAGCAAGATCAAAAACAAGATCAAAGTAAAGGTACAGACAAATAAACAGCATATTTATACATTAGAATGATGTATGGCTAAGATTTAATACAGGATTCTAGAGTTGCACGTAATCTGTTACTTAGGTCCTGTACTTTGCTGTCACAGTGGTTGTTTCAAAAGTTGACATTTGTATTTGAGAGGGCATTTCTTCAGGAAATTCAGTGTTCTCATTAAAGGATTGGACAGCTAACTTGGAATCTGAATATGAAAACTAGTGGTGTCTCTCTGAAATGTTGATTAATACTTAAAACCAAGGGTTCTGAGACTATGGTATGTTGAGAGGGCAAAACTTCTCCCCAAAGCCAAAGCCTTTTTCTGTGTATATCGTGATGTATCTACCCTGCAGAGCATAGGGCAACATGGAAATATCTGAGTAGCAGGTTAGGCAGGAGGTCATAGAGGAGCCTGATGAGGGTAAATGTTTTTTCTCACAGTATACTCCATGGTGTCAGTATTTCTAGCTCTGGGTATCTGCACTGTGCTGCAGTTCTTTGTCTTGGTTGTGGTAAGGGAAAGAATTTAATTTCTTTAACCTTAAATAATTGATACTTCATTATAAAATTAAAAATATAGGTATAAACCATGTCAGTGGGAAAGTAACTTATTAATGAGCTTATTGAGTGGCCACAAAATTAGTTAACCAAAATACCCTTTGGGGTATAACAAGTGTGATACTCATCTACAATGACTACTATTAATTACTGTGATTGATTAGTACTGCACAGCCAGGACAAATAGGCTGCCTTAAATTTTATTATACTCCTTTTTTTTTGTTCTTAGTGCAAGTCAGATCACCTTTAAGTTGTCTGGTAATTCCCAGAACACATATAGGAGGCCATGTAGCAGCCATAGAAGCATATGCACAGTTTCACACCCAAGAAACATTTGGTAATCCATGGTAAATCAGATCTCCAGGAGCTGGGGGACAAAAAATAGTATACCTGAGAAATGTATGGCTGGCTGGCTGCACTCCTGACAGTGAAATGCTATTATCAGGTAGTTTGAAAGTTCATCTTCTGAAGTGTTCTCTTCTAAATTGCTTCTTGCATTACTGCTTCTGAAAGCAAAAATTGTTTAGATTAGTTTATTTAGGTGAAAAGTCTTGTACTTCAGGTTGCTGATGAATTGTGCTCTTGAAGTAACACTTGTATGTTATGTATTTATGCAAAAAAATCTTCAGCTTTGATTTGTTCAGGGAAACATTCCACAGACTTCCAGTGTGCTGTGTAAGATAACTTCATCTTTCTAATTTCAAGATTGAAAATCAGCTCAAGTGTGTATCAGCATAATGATTGTTGTATGACCTTAGTTTAGCACATTTGTTAAGAGTTTTCATTCTCATGATAAACTTCAGTCACTCTACATAGGGTGGAGATATTTTGCACTTCATATCTTGTCCTTTCTTTAGTATCAGCTTACAAAACATTGATCCACACAGGTAATGTTGCTGGACCATGCCTCCTTTTTTCAGCTTTAATCAGATACACTTGCCAAAGGAGTGGCTCATAGTCTTTAATCAACCAGAATATGCCTCTGTCCTAACTTAATTTCAACTAATATCCTAATGTGATTAGTTGAGTTGTTCTGCTATACCAAATGAACCACAGAGATTTGTTTCTTCTTCCTAAAGCATGTGGGTTTTGAAGCTTTTTTATGTGTTTTGCTGCATGAGGAGTTTATGTTTCTGACCTGTTTGTTTGTTTGTTTTAATAGGATCGAAAACTTCTTGCCACAGCTCAGCAGATGCTCCAGGACAGCAAAACAAAAATAGAAGTTATAAGGATGCAGATTCTCCAGGCAGTCCAGACCAACGAGTTGGCTTTTGATAATGGTGATGGAGTAGAAAAGAAATATGAATCCTTAATGTCAAAATGCTGTGTTGATATGTGCCCTTATGGACACAGAGTTGTCATAAATTTCTGGTGAAAATGTTACACCAAGCTTGCATGAACCAAAAATAGTAGGAGACTAGGCACACCATTGTGTCTGTTAGCATGCCAAATGCATCTGACTTGGAGCAAACTACCTTAAGCATAATGGAGAGAAATACAAACTCTTTTCATCATCCTTTTTATACCTTATGCAGTCTGCTTTTGCTTTGTGGTCTTCAGTCTCCCTTCATGCATGCTTGTTTTTGTCTTTGCAATAAGTAGTAATTTTCTTTAAAGCCTAAAGTTTTTTCACTGTCCCAAAAACCAGCCAAAAAGTCTAACACAGGTACAAAGCCTGCCTGTCATACTTTAAAAGATTGGCCTTATTATTAATGGGACACAGATGGAAGCTAATTTTAGCTGTCTTTTTGGGATATTTAGGCTAGATTCAGTAGTAAACTATTGCTTATAAAGCAACAAAATCGTTGTTTTTAAAATGACTAGAAGTACTCATGCTACCTTTCTGAAGTAATTTTACACTTGCATTTCTTTGGAAATCTTTTCTTTTTTAAATACCCTTGAGCTCCAATAGCATGAGTGCCCTATAAAATTGTGGGCATATGAGTACATCTCTAAGTTTTGAGCTTGATACGTTTCTGAGCGTTGAGGTTGTATAACAATGCTTGCAGTCAGGGCCTGGATATATCCTAGCTCATGAAAAACTTGTGTGTGTGTTGTTTTTGTGGGATGTGGGAGGGTTGGTTTTCTTTAGGTTTTTATTCAAGCTAGAAAGGCCTTTGAAATGCCTTTTTTCTGTTCCCACTACTCTCAGAGCTTTAAACAGAAAGGAATATATCCAGGAAACTTTCCAATTCTTTTTAGGAAACCTCAACACTGTAAGAAGTGGCCATTGGAATGGTTAACCCAAACCATTGGGGAAGGCAGTGTATGGGACCTCTTATACTCTGTGTGGTGGCAGAAGCCAGGTTCTCTGGGATTTGTATGAAGGAGAATTATCAGAAGCCAATCAGAGATCTGCTCAGCTCCTGGGCAGTTTAAAAGACAAATCCTCAGAGCATGGTTCAGAAATGTGGACGCCTCACAACCTCCTTCTTGCCAGCTGAATAATGTTTGGGAGATTTGGCTTTTGCCCCTTACTTCCCTGAAGACACATTCTTTGTCTTGCATCCTCTAGCAATTATTGCCAGTCAAGGGGTAGGATCTGTTTATTGGATTGAGGCCCTGATCAATTACTTCTGCCTTCAGATGCAGATGCTTTTACTGTTGCTTTTACTATGTGCTGTAAGGTTTTATTTGAACTCCAGAATGTGCATCTCTCACACTGTTTCTTTATCTTTCCTTTTTCCCTCCTCTCTGGGGTTGGCATTGGTATGGGGGAGGGGTTAGCAGTAAAGAAATTAAACATGGGTGTGATCTTCAATGCAGATTGTTTGGTTTTATCTCTTTGCAGCAAAGCCCGTGATAAGCCCCCTGGAACTCCGAATGGAAGAGTTGCGGCATCATTTTAGGATAGAGTATGCTGTAGCAGAAGGTGCAAAGAATGTGATGAAATTACTTGGATCTGGGAAAGTTACGGACAGAAAGGCACTTTCAGAAGTAATTTATGTCATTACAGCTTCTTATCCTTTCGGTTTTTCCTTGGAAGAACATTAAAAAGCAATTGAACGATTTCCTCTTTTGTTTTTATTATTTTTAAAAGGCACAAGCAAGATTTAATGAATCAAGCCAGAAGTTGGACCTCTTGAAGTATTCACTGGAACAGAGATTGAGTGAACTTCCTAAAAACCATCCCAAAAGCAGTATTATTATAGAGGAGCTTTCATTGGTGTCTTCACCCACGTTAAGTCCTCGTCAAAGTGTAATATCTACTCAAAACCAGTATAGCACACTGTCCAAACCAGCAGCTTTAACAGGTATGATTTGTGGAGCTTTTTGTTATCATTTTATTAAATGGTTTAAAACAAGTCTTTAATGCCAATTTCATTTCTTTCTGGACATATTTCGTTGTTGTTCTTTTCCTAGACAAAGGCATTTCAAATTTCCAAGTGGCTATGCACCCCAAAAAGTGCAGATAGGTTTCTTTGGTTTCTTTATTGACCTTTTTATAATCCTGTAGGTGATGTTCACTATGGTACAATATTACTAACATTTACTTAATGCCTTTCATCATTGGATTACCACATTTTAAATGTAGGTGAGTATCATTATCCCTGTTTTAGAGATGGGGAAATCGAGGTGCAGAAGGGTTAAGTGGCTTGTCCTGGTCATACAAGTCAGTGGCAGAGCTGGAGATAGGCACTCAGCTTTACTCCCAGTCCCTGTTTTACCCACTGGACCACTCTGGCTTCCTAGAAGGTGAGATTTACTCTACTAAAACACACATCATATTTCTAAAGTAAAGAGGCAGATCCTGCCAAACGTGCATGGAACTGCTGAAGCCACTGTTGATTAGCATGAATTGCTTTCCCTGCAACTAAACATGGAGATATTTTTTTAGAGACTTAGCCTACTGTGAGGGAACAGCACAGTTTTGATGTAAGTAGGAGACTTTGGGAACTTCTCCTAGTTTGGGTTCACCTGGAACTGTTGTCCTTCATCAGAAGTAAACTGTTGCAAGAGATGAGCCATGCTTTACCAAAGCTCTGAAACATTTGCCTCCCAGTGTTTTTAGTGAAAAGCAAATGCTTTTGACTACTTGAGGGTATGTTGCTTTACTGAATTTATTTAATAAATGGTCACATAAAAATCACTAGTACAAATGGGTTTGGTGTTTTTGATTTGTTTCCTAAAACATTTTACATGTAACTATTCAACCATGAACAGAGGAAGTGTATTGCCAAAAAAACCCTGCAGTTCAAATGTTACTGCAGTGATACATGTCTAACTGAAACCAGGACTTAGTTTTGAAGTGCTGTGTGGTTATATTTGAAAACAAAAAGAGGAACCCTTCTGCTGAGCTGAAATAATAAAACTAGGTGAGTCTAGTTGTCTTCCATTTTGGTTCAGGAAGGGTAAAAAGCATCAGGACCTCAGCTGAGAGGGGAGCTTTTTATATCATATGGAATCACAAATGGTCAGTGACCATGGGCAGGAAGTAGAGTGCCTTGGTTTTAAAACAGCTTTTTCTTGTTTTTCCTGTAATACATAATCGTGGGTCAGATACATTCCAGTGACAGATTACCCCTCTTTAAACATGATTTGCTGACACATATGAACACCTTCTGACAGGAATTATCAAAATGGAGCTACAGCCTCGTGAAGCTCTTCATAGTTTCACTTTCATATTGGCTACAGAAAGAGTCTGTGTACTGAGCTGGGTTTAAATGAAAGGTGTCTTTGTGTTTTGCCTCTAACACTTTGGGGAAAAATAAATCAGTGCTGCTGTCATACTTTAAGGACATCAATAGAACTTTCTGGTGTGCATCCAGTCCTTATACAAGATTAGAGCCTTTCTGCTTATTTCCTTTTTGTTTTCACCTTCTTTTTTTTCTTAATCCTGAACAGAGTTTGGGAATGGAGGGTTCTCTTTTAACCTGTTTTGGGCACCAGTAGCATCTTCATAGCCTTAGCCATAGGCCAGCAGCCTTCATAGCTTAATGCTTAGCTGGCACTTCGGGCTGTTACTTCCCTCCAGGATGAGGTTTCTTCTCACAGTAGTTTCTTGCTGTCTGTTCTGTGGGCTAGAGTGTTGCCAGAGCATTTTTAGGCCACGTCTGACTTAAGTTTCTGTTACAAAAGAGTACTTTTAAGTTTCACATTTGCTGTCAAAAGAACACGGCGTTCGGGAGCTGCAGTTCTTGCTGTGACTGTAGGATTATGAACAGGCTAACAGTTAATTTTGTTAGTGTCAAGGGTGTCACAGTTTTGCAGATGCTATCTTGTGCAGGATGAGGTAAGCCTACCATTCTTGTAGCCATTTGTGGTATTCAGATGTTTCTGTGCTGCTGGAGGAAACTCTTAAATTAGAACAGCAGCCTTTATCCATCATTTGGTTAAAGATGTAGATTTTGAAGAGCAGCTTCTCAGCTCAGCTTTTATTGATCCAAATTCAGTCAAGTCAGAACAATTCAGTGATTTCAAACTATGTACTAACCCACGTTCTACTTCAGCATGCAGCAGGCAAGTGTGATTTCTGAATGTACCTTAAACAAATCTATAGTTGCAACAGTCAGTGTGTTCATTTTCATACTGGATGCATCATTTGGTAATTAATTGGTTATATAAAACTTGTGAAGTCTCTGCAAGGGCCATCGTTTCAATCAGAAACTTCAGATTTGTCATCCTAAAAAAATGCCGTTGCTTACAACTGCAGTCAGCTGGGTTCTCAAGTGAAGAAAACAGAGGTACTGCCATGATACAGAACAGACATTCATTTTGTGTTATTTTGGTGAACTGTTGCTCCTTCTAGAAGGTCGAGTCTCACGTGTTTCTCTTCCAGTGCTTATTTTCCCTCTATTTGTCTGTCTTGTCATTTGATTTCGTCTGATATTTGTTAATACCCTGTGGGGTTCAGAGTGTGGATTACTGCCATGAATTCATCATTAGTCATCCACTTTGCTTACTGAGACTAGAAATCTTTGACAAATGATGGTGTGTTTTGTTCTAGGTACCCTGGAAGTTAGGCTAATGGGCTGCCAGGATATTTTGGAAAATGTCCCTGGCCGATCAAAAGCCACATCAATTACGCTGCCTGGATGGAGTCCAAATGAAGCCAGAGCATCTTTCATGGCCAGAACCAGTAAAACTAAAACTGGGATGAGTAGAAACCTGAAAACTGATGACTTGTCCAGTTCAGTATACTCTTCTTTTTATGCATATCTGTTTACATTCTAACATACATGCTGTGTTCTGTAACTTAAAGTACTAAACTGATTTGAAGCCTTGAATTTATGTGTTTCTCCAGCTGTGAAGTTGTTTCAAAAAAGCAAAAACCAAACAGCCAAGAGAAACACAACCACACTATTATACACATAAGAACCAATTAAATCTGAGATTACTTTTTTAAGGGAAACTTACTGAAGATTTTCTTGTTTGTGGAAAATCCTCTTAAAGATTTAAGCTCTTTGTGTGCTTTACTTACAGATGAAGTCTGTGCTGTACTGAAGCTGGATAACACTGTGGTTGGTCAAACCAGCTGGAAACCTATTTCCAATCAGTCATGGGATCAGAAATTTACACTGGAACTAGACAGGGTAAATGTGGCCTTACTTCATTGACAGCCATTGTAGATTCTTTAGATTAATTCTATGTTGCTTTTATTCTTTTTCCTCTTGTTGTGACTATGTTCAGGTTTCATAAGTGTAATGGCCCCCATCCTTAACAAAGTGAGCTCCCTGGGGTTAAGCTGTTACACTGGCCTGGCATTCCAGAAATGTTACCTTTTCTGACCTACAAACTGACATAATATTTTTCTCCAAGGTCTGCCACTTAGCATCTTATTTGGCTGTGATAGGTGGCACTTAAATGTTTACTAGGATGATAACTTCTCATTATTAGTAAATTCTAAGATCAGATAGAGTTTGAATATTTTGTTAAAGCTGTGTCACAGAATTTTTGTAGTGCTGCTGTGAGATGTTCTCATGTGAAGCTTATCAGGAGTGATACGTTGATTCACTAATAGTTCTTGCCCAGAACTTAGTTTCTTGGAGAACGCAAATATTGAAATGATATTTTATGTTTCTTTCTTGCCATCTTTTGAAGAGTTCCAATATATATTTGAAACAAACAACAGGGGGGTGGGGGAAGCCATCTTCCTGTTTTTGCTCTCTTGCTGCCTCGCCCCACCCCTCTGAGCCCCAAACCAGATCCCTTCCATCTCGGAAGGAAGCAGTTTTAGCAGTTTTAGACCTGCAGGTAGAGAAATTCAGATTCTAGTTAGCAGTAGTGCACAACAAAAGCCCTAAAGTGTGGATGATTCTCAGATTAAGACTAGAACCAAGTCAAAAATTAGTAGTTGCTCCTACCTAGTTGCTCTAGTATGTGTCGTGTTCCCCATTTAAGAACTCAATATTAGATGCATTTTGGTGCCAGAAAAGGACCTTGCTTCTGTGCATCCTTCCGTATTTGAAATGCACAGCCCACACCTCATAGGTTGAGGCTTTTTATCTCTTGCTTTTTCTTAACTTTTGTTTCTTTTAAAACCTACAGCATCATAAAAGGACAGTAAATTGGTGCATGCTGGTAGGAATAAGTGATGCTAACTTCACTTGCTAACACACAATGCTGCTGTTCTGTTGTGTCACAGGATTCTTCATGTTTTGTAGCAAGTGTATGAGACACTCTAAGAATATATAAATCCTACAATGTAGAGCAGTAGTTCTTGTTAGTTTAAAAGTTTTGGCCCCTCTTCATGACCATGTTACAAAAACTATGTACTTCTAGAGGTGCTGTAGAAAGTCTTAGGTCCTGATGCATATGCAGGTACTGAAGTGTCCCCCCAGCAGCCATGAAATGCAATTGCTGCTTGTAAATAACATGGAAACCTCGTGAAGTTGAGGTTTCTAAACACAACTAAAAATCGGAGCTTGACAACTAGTCAAGAGCAGATCTTGAACTAGCACTGTTGATAGACTGGCTCAGAAAGTCTGGTGACTGTGACTCCTACTCTTGGGTGAATTTTACACATATGCTTTTATTTGGGTGCTGGTGATCACATCTGAGCTGCAGGGAAACACTGCAGGTGTCCTAGTGAAAGCTTGCTCACTACAGCTAGTTAGCCCTGGAACTCTTCTAAAGCAACAGCTCTCATCTTGATCCTTGGGTTGCTAGATCTTAGGATTGTACAGCAGTAACTGTCAGAGCAATTAACAATTTCCTGTGTGTATGTTTCTTGTTGTAGTCACGTGAATTAGAAATCTCAGTTTATTGGCGTGACTGGAGGTCTTTGTGTGCAGTAAAGTTTCTGAGGTTGGAAGATTTCCTGGATAACCAACGGCATGGCATGTGTCTCTATCTTGAACCCCAGGGCACTCTGTTTGCAGAGGTAAGAATGTCCCTTTGAAACACTCTTGAGCACACGTGCAGGTATTATATTGCAGAATAGCTGAAGAAGCTTTTCTTAACTTTGAAGAATGCATTTTATACTGAGACTTGAATTGTAACACACATTATTTGAACCACAGGTTACATTTTTTAATCCAGTCATTGAAAGAAGACCAAAACTCCAGAGGCAGAAGAAAATTTTTTCAAAGCAGCAAGGTAATTGCTTGATACAAACATGTAAAGTGTAAAAACTCAACAGATCTGTGACGTCTTTTGTACAGACACCTAGTATGTGCCTGTGAATAAAGCCGTTGATAGTAAAGGATTTGCCATAACAGCAGTGGCACAGGCTGCCCAGAGGGGTTGTGGAGGCTCCTTCTTTGGGGGTCTTCAGGACCCACCTGGACATGCTCCTGTGCGACCTGATCTAGGTGAACCTGCTTCTGCAGGGGGGTTGGACTAGATGATCTCTAAAGGTCCCTTCCAACCCCTACCATTCTATGATAACATTTACAAACGCTTTGGTTTATAATCCCTTAGTATGCATAGGATTTAATAGCAAATCATGAGGAATTGCTAAGGAATGGGACAAATTCAGTTTCTTCTTCATAAACTACAAGCTGATTAATATGAATTTTTTAATTATAGCTTTGGTAATAAGGAAATTACTTGCACTCTATTTTCTTTTTTCACAATATCCACAGGCAAAACATTTCTCAGAGCTCCTCAAATGAATATTAATATTGCCACTTGGGGAAGGCTGGTAAGAAGAGCAATTCCTACAGTAAATCACTCTGGCACCTTCAGCCCTCAAGCACCAGTGCCTGTGGTTACTGTGCCAGTGGCTGATGCTCGCCTTCCTGAACTAACACTGCCAGCCAGGTAGGTGACAGCTACAATGTTTAAGTACTTTTCATAGCAAGAGTAGCAGGAAGATGCTTCTGTATGTAATGTGTGTTCAATCTGTTTCTTCTGCAAGACTGTGGACCTTTCAGTGCTTTAATTTTGGATATCCATTTTATATGCACATACGAGATTTGTTTTGGGAGAAGCCTACATAAAGTGCCATTTTAAGTTTGTTTTCATACTATTAAAACAGTCCCTGCTGTTCACTGAGGAGTTCTTTGTTTTCTTGACAGTGACTCTCCTGTAGCCAAATTGGATTTTGAACTTGAGCCTGAGCCTCCACCTGCTCCACCCCGTGCATCTTCCCTTGGGGAAATATGTGACTCTTCCTCTGAGATAAAGGTTCCTGAACCATCTCAGGCAAGTAACTTTTGACAATTTGGGGCTATACAGTTTAACAAGGTTATAATATTGGCATCCTCATTATTAATTTCTTCCCTCATGTTTCATCACATGATTCCTCAACAGACTGCTCCAATTCCTCTTAGTGGCAAACTGTTTCCATGGTCGGTGTGTTTTAACTCTTTGTCATTATCATTGGTTCCACAGAAAAAAAACAAAAGCCCAAAATCATTGGAGTGTTCAGGAGACAATGAGTTTACTAACAAAGAGCAGAATGACTGGAGCAATAGGTTTCATCAATCTGTTAAAATCTTACTTATCTGTATCATCCTAAGGTGTATATCATTTTAGCTTAGGTAATTCTTCTGTTAAGAGTTTCACGTGCTTACAGTAAAATTCCTGCCTCCATTTGCCTTGACAGTCAGTTATAAATTCTTTTTCTTCACAGGATGAAGTAACAGCTTTTGATTTTGAAAATGGCAGAAACAATATTGTCCCAAAACTCCAGCCTGAAATAATCTGTGAGCCTGATGCTCCCCATTCAGACATAAAATACACCAACACGCCTGAAGATAGAAGGTAAAAATGCAGCAGTTTTGCTGTTGGTGTGAATAATAGTTCTTCATGTTCACAACTCAGGAGATTTTTGCCTGTTTGTTTTTCTTTTATTTACATAGATCACAACAAAGGTTTCAGTTCAGTCTGAAAGATTTCAGATGTTGTGCTGTACTGGGCAGAGGACATTTTGGAAAGGTAAATGTCAGAAAGCTATATCACACATCAACTCTATATCAAAAACTAGATCCATCTGTTAAATGAATCCCTTCTGTTTTAGGTGCTGTTGGCAGAGTACAAAAACACAAATGAGATGTTTGCTATTAAAGCCTTAAAGAAAGGAGATATTGTTGCCCGTGATGAAGTAGACAGGTCAGTTGGTAAAATACAGTACATGGATTCTGTAAATCCATTGTGTTTTCTTTGTGCATGCAACACAGCTGAGTTGTCACCTCCCTGTTTAGCTGGCTGCTGCAGTCTTTCTTCTGGGGCAAGGAGGGAGCAATGCAGTCCAGGAATAATTGTCCAGTTTAGTGCCCCTCTGCAGCTCTGCACCATGCTGTGCTACAGCTCGGACTTTAAGCTGATCCTGGTTTTCATTTTGGTTCTCTTGCAATTGTTTATTTACTCTAATTACTTGTTCTATAGACTCCCACCACATTTCAGGAGGACAGTGACTGTTTTATTTAATAGCAGAAAAACCTATGATGGTGTTTCTCAACCTATAACCTACTGTCATTCTTTAACCATCACATTTTCCCCTCAGTCCCGTGTGTATCCACTGCTGAGTATTTTTAAATCCTTTGTCCAAAACCTGAGGTTTTTCTTTCCATGGGAGTAAAGTGGCAGTTGCAAAACTGTCCAGTTCTGGTGCAACAAGGTGCTTTTCCAACTGTTTAGTAATGACTGCATTCACTTGACTTGCAGGAAGAAAGATAACTGTATAAACAGTAAGCTGCAAAGTAACCGATTGGCTTCAGGAGAAATAATCTGGAATGTCTGTTGATAGATGCCTTTAATATTGTTACTGTTTTTCCACCTTATCTATTTCATACAATTAAAATGAAAATGGATTGAAGCTACTGTCACATGATGTCAGGCTGGAGTATTTGGAAGGAAAATTGGCAGGGAACAATTCTCGTGGCCTAGAGGTTTCCTTGTTCATTCCTGAAAGCTAAATGTAACTTCACAGAAGTCCTGGCACGAACCTAATCTGTGTGCAAGTATCAAATCCTCTCTCTTTAAACAAAACATGTTCTTATCTTATCCTGAGGAATGGAGGGGAGTGGGAAAAAGGTGTGACTTGGAGAGCTGAAAAAGTGTGTCTCAGGGTTGAGCTTAAAAGTCCTGACTTTCTGTTGCAGCTTGATGTGTGAGAAGCGAATATTTGAAACTGTGAATAGTGTAAGACATCCCTTCCTGGTGAACCTTTTTGCTTGTTTCCAAACCAAAGATCATGTCTGCTTTGTAATGGAATATGCTGCTGGTGGGGACCTGATGATGCACATCCATACTGATGTCTTCTCTGAACCAAGAGCAGTGTGAGTATCCAGTCCTTTTTGTGGCATTAAGTGAAGGGCATCGCGTTCAGGGGGTGAGGACCAGGAACTTGATCACTATGTGCCTCTGTTCTCTCATTTCAGTAAATACTGTTTCAGTTTTCAAAGGGTCAGAAATTGTAACCGATTTGGGATGCATCAGGAAGAGTGTGTCCAGCAGGGAGGCAGGTTCTCCTCCCCCTCTGCTCTGCCCTCTGATTCTGTGTTTTTGTTAGAAAGAGACACATATGGGTTTAATGTGCCTCAATTTATCTGGAATTGGAAAATAGACACAAATATTGAATGGTTATAATAGGGCTGGGTTTTTTCATTACCTTACAAAGCTAAATGAAGAGTTAAAATAGCAGCCAAGGCTAAAAAAGGAAAGGATAAGCCAAATTAGAAGAGCTTCAATGCAGTGGCAGTGAACACTGCAGAAAATTTGTCTTCCAGCCCAAGAGCACACATTGCAGCTCAAAAGCAGCAGGTTTAAGCATTTTTGCCACGTGGCTTTTAAGCTCTGACCTTGTATAAAACTAATCTGTACCCAAAAAACCCAATTGATAATCTTCAGGGGAGGGGTAATGTAGCAGTAGTGATGGACTTCACATTCTGAAAAGCAAGACAAAGCCCCATTGAAATTGTAACTGAAACTTTTTCAACAGATTCTATGCTGCCTGTGTGGTTCTTGGACTTCAGTACTTACACGAACACAAAATAGTGTACAGGTGAGTGGTCACTGACCCAACAGACCCGTTTCAGCGGTTCTGGATAGTGCTGCAGAAACATCAGTGATGCAACTTTGTTCTCAAATGTCCCTTTAGAGATTTGAAGTTGGATAACCTGTTGCTGGACACAGAAGGCTTTGTGAAAATTGCTGATTTTGGTCTTTGCAAAGAAGGTAATGGCTCTTAAATTTTCTTTCTGGGGACATTCCGTGGTCTGTCTTACTCTTGACTGTTCCTTGAGACTTTTGGGCTGCCAAATGTGTATGGTGTGTGCTTGCTTCCACATCATTTGAAGGAAAAAAATACACCTGTGTACAAATGTGGAGATGGGAGGAAGTTCCTTAGCAGGGAAATATCAGGAGCATCTGAGCATAGCCCTAGTTTTCAGTTGTTTTGTCTGTTGTGAGCATCACCTGTTCTGGTTCCTGTTTGATCATATCCCTGTTTATTAGCAAGGCATACTGATGCACTCTACAAATTAACAAAACAACCATTAGGTGTTTTTCCTCATTCTAAGCATGTGGCCCCTGCACAACGTAACCAAGTGCTAGTCTCATCCACACCTCACACTTACAGTCAATCTGGAAAGAGGTATCTGCAACTGAAATAGTTGCAAGGGTTCAGTGTACAGAAATTACATGCAAAGGGTGTTATGGCTAAACTTAAAGACATTGATCCTAAAAGGGATGCCTAGATGCTAGAAGGAAGAGGCCATCAGCTCTGGCAGGAGCTAAGGTGTCAGCTGAAGTTGCTCAGGAGGGGTTTGGTTTACTTTCTGGAGAAACAGTTTGTGGAGTGGCAGAAAATACAGCCTGTTTTTCATTAACTGTAACTTTTCAGGAATGGGATTTGGAGACAGAACAAGTACATTCTGTGGCACACCAGAATTTCTTGCTCCAGAGGTGCTGACAGAAACTTCCTATACCAGAGCTGTAGACTGGTGGGGTCTCGGTGTGCTCATCTATGAGATGCTAGTGGGTGAGGTAAGTTCTGGTAAGATACAGTGGAGTCATAAAACTAATCTGCTTTAAAAGTCACAAAACTCAAGGTGCCAGCCCTTGCTATGTTGAGCCTGTCACAGCTGTATCAGCACTTGCCTCTACAGTCTGCATAGGCACACCTGGCTTTACAAGGAGCATCCTAATGGGTCTCATCCAGAAAAGGTATTCAGTGTGGAGCAGCTATTTCCCTGATGCTACTGTAAGGTCAATGAGTCATGTCATGAGCTTGAATTATCAAAGTGAATGAGTTGTAGTCTAGATTTTTGTTTCAATTACATTCTTACACTCTGTCATGGTTTGGCCCAGCTGCTGCCACAGCAGCACCACAACAGCCTCTCACTTCTGACCCCCATCCACCTCCACCCTCGTTAGGATGGCAGAGGCCCCAGCGAAATGGGAGGGAAAACATAAGCAAGGATGTTGTGGATGGAGACAAGGGCAGGGAGGGCTCACTGCCAGTTACTGTTCTGGGCAAAACCAGCTCCAGTGCTCGACTTAGAGAGGAAAGCAGGAAAGCTTATTCTACTGCCTACAAGAAACAGAACAAAAGCAAAAAGGGAGTAGAATGATGAGAAAATTAAAACCAGCACTTTAAGGTCTCCCTTCCCCATCCCTCCTTTCTTCCCAGGCCCAGCTCACTGCTCCCCATCTCTCTCCCTCCTCCCCCCTCAATGGCTCAAGGGGGCAGGGAATGGGGGATGTGGTCAGTCTCTCACAGATGGGCTCTGCCGCTTCTCTCTTCTCAGATGAGGGTTACTCCTGGCATTCTTCCCCTGCTCCAACACGGGGTTCCTCCCCCAGGACACAGCCCTTAACAAACTTCTCTGGTGGGGGTTGTTCCCAGCAGCTGCGGCTTCTGCCTATACAGGGTCCCTCACACGGGACACAGTCCTTGGTGAATATCTCTGGTGTGAGTTCTTTGCCACAGCTGCAGCTTCTGCAGATACAGGGTCCCTCCCTCGGGACTTGGCCTCTTCTGTGCATAAGTTTAATGAGCTGCTTTGGTGTGGGTTCTTCCCACAGTTACAGCTTCTGTGAATATTGGGTCCCCCCCACAGGACAAGGCCTCCTCCAGCCACAGTCACTGCCCCTGGCACAGGGTCTTTAATGAAGAAAAACACAAACACATCTGTGCTTCACCAGTCCTCTCCATAGGATGCAGAGGAGTCTCTGCTCCAGCACACCTCCTCCTCTCTTCCCTCACTGACCTTGGAGTCCAGATGGTTGCTTCTCTCTCTCTTCCCACTCCTTGCACCACCAGCAGCTAGAAAAGAAAAGGAAAAGACAGAAGAACAAGAAGAAACAGGAAGCAGCCTCCTCTTCCAGCTTCTTCTTAAAAAGTGATCATGAAAGTGCCTAATTGGTTCAGCCCCAGAAGTGGGTCTGGCTCAGAGCTGAGGAGAGGTTTAAGCAACTTCTTACAGGAGCCATCTTTACAGCCCCTTCCCCCTTACCAGAAACAGCTCCATGTCAAACCATGACACACCTTAAATCAAATTATAGCAGTGGCACACTAACATCACTGTCTCTAAGCAAGATCCTACAGCACATCTGGGGTTGGGGAGCTCAGTTTCCAGCACACATGTTACTGTCACGTGTGGATGTGTGCTACAGCTACAGCACAGTCTTCTGCTTTCAAATGCTTTTGTGGGGAAAATAAACTCTTCATCTCCTGTAGTGAACTGTAATGGATAAAGCTGGATAGTAGTGAAAGATATGGCAACCACAAAACTGGTTCCTGTTTGAATTACACATGCACTAAACCAGAATGCCCCAGTTCCAGGTAAATGAGCTGGCATAAATAAATTACTGTTGAATAGTTATTTACCACTGCACATAGTGCTTTGCCTTCTGGTTCACTTTGTTCTAGTACCTCCCAGGTAGCACAGTGATGGTTTTCATGTTAAAAAACAGAGGAAAAGGAAACAGATTTGCTTATTATTGTGTTCCTTAAAAAAAAGAAGACATTATTCAACTTTCTTTCATTTCCTTTCAGGTAAAAAAAAGATGAAAGCTTGTAGGGGTTTAAAAACAGTTTGAAACCCCCTGAGGTGTAACACACTAAAGATGCTACAAAATGTGTTAGTCCTGACCATGTTCCTTGTGAATGGCAGCTGCTCCAAGCGAGCTGATCTGTACTTCCCACATTCCTTGTGTATCTTCTGTCAGAGTTCAAAGGAGGTCCCAGTTTTGGGTGTTCCTACTCTACAAGCACACCTTTAAAGCATAGTCCCTCAGTAAGAACTAAGGGATGATACCACCTTGCCTTACGCTTCTGTCTTCCTTATGACAAACTACTGTTTCTGAGCAAAGGAAGACTTTACTTGAGGGTGTCTTATTTCAGACTGTCAGCTGAATATATGCTGTTTTCAGTTCTAAGTGATTGTAAAGCCTGTTTAACAGCATTTGTCCTATTAATTTCATTACAGTCTCCCTTCCCTGGCGATGATGAAGAAGAGGTGTTCGACAGTATTGTAAATGATGAAGTAAGATACCCACGATTTCTGTCTACAGAGGCCATCTCTATAATGAGACGGGTAAGAACATCATCATAGTAATAACAATGTTACAGTAGTTCCCTTTTATCCTGTTTCCTTTTGTGAGGAACAGACCACTGTAAGAACCCACCGTTAAATCCCAGAGTTGCTTCATCCGTGCCGTCGCCCTCAGTGCCAATGACCAGTGCCCTTCCCCTTCATGCACGAGGCTCTGTTTCTCCCTGACCTAAGGTTCCTAGCTTTATCTCACTAGAGAAGTTCAGGTCTCTCTGGCAGGACACTGCTGCATTGATCTGTTTGGTAGATTAACATTGTCACATGAATATTTTCTTTCTAAATCTTTTTGGTTCTGTGCCAGCTGGGGCAGGGAACGTCGTACACACGGCAGCTGTAATCCCACTCTTGCCAAAGAACAGCTCATTTTCTTTAGGATTGTTATTAGTGCTATTCCTTAGTGTAGTGCCTCTGCTTATCTAAAGAAGATGCCTGAACCTGTCTAAGTTAGAAGCCTATGACAATTGATAAAAATGCATTTACTAGAGGGGATTGAAGGCCTTTAGAAGCAGCCTCTCCACTTAGATAGCTGACATTGAGCATCAGTCTAGCACTCAATTCAGCTGCAGCATGTAAGTTACTGCATGTCACTAACTCCTGTAAGCATTGAAGCAACAGCATAAATATTCTACAGATTAAAATGGTAGCTTACTCCCAGGGAGAGAGGAAAGAATGCAGTTTCAGGGCAGTACCCAGGGAGGGCATTTTCCCTGTGAGAAGGAGTGTGCCCACGTGCCAAGCCCAGGGGACTGCCCCGCCGCACCCAGAGTACGTGTGCTGCGACCTTTGTGCTCCCACTCTGCTCCCGTCTGAGAAACTCTTACCTTAGACAGGGGACATGATTTGTGATGGCTGTGCCAGCCCAGCCCTCTGCCCTGGAACAGGGGGCTGCTCACAGCAGCAGGACTCACAAGCGGGAGCTCCAGCTTCTGCCTTCACTGGAAAACCCTTTTCTTTGGCTGGGGGTGTGAAGCAGCATTCAACCCTCTCTGGGCAAGTCAGCTGCTGTGATAGAGCTGGGCACAGAAGACAGCAGCATAGTCTGAGAACTACTGTCTTATGTCAATTCTGTATCCTCTCCAGCCTGACACCATTACCTCTGTGCTGGACATTACCTCTACAGCTGGCCACAGGTACCCAGAGCTGGGGCTCTGCAGGGAGCTCAGCTTCCAGTGTGTTCATTCAGGGTGGGGCTGGGGCAGCTTCAGGCATCTCCAACAGAGCACTGTGAGCTCCAGCAAAAGGCTTCTCTTTTGCTTTGAAGACCAAGAGTTCTCTATAGGTCAGGCAGTTTGTATTTCACTGTCCATCTGGTCGTGCTGTTGGCTCTTGTACAGCAGCACTCCTTCCTCCCCCTCCCCGAATCTTTGCACTGAAATGGTGTCTGTTTTGTCAGCTGCTGCGAAGAAATCCAGAGCGGCGTCTTGGAGCTGGAGAGAAAGATGCTGAGGATGTGAAAAAGCATCACTTCTTCAGAGTGAGTACAAACTGCACTCATTTCTAAGGACACTTAAGGAGTAGAGACAGGAAACTAAACCTCAGTTGGTTTCTTTTACAGCTAATAGATTGGAACGCTTTACTGGCCAAGAAAGTGAAGCCTCCTTTTGTACCCACCATTCGAGGACGAGAAGACGTTAGTAATTTTGATGATGAATTTACCTCTGAAGCACCTATCCTCACTCCACCCCGGGAACCAAGGATACTTTCAGAAGAAGAGCAGGAAATGTTCAGAGATTTCGATTACATTGCTGATTGGTGTTAACTCCTAGACACTGTGAAACCCCAGCTGACTGGCTCACAAGAATGCCTCTCTCAGAACACCGACCCTTCAATTGCTCTCTGTGCCACCTGTAGCTTCTGTTTTTTTAAAATCACATGAAGATCCTTTTAAGTACTGTTTTAACACTCGTGAAGAGTGGCCTCTTTGTATATTGTTTTTTATCTGAGCACTGGAAAGCAGATCTATGGAGTTCTTAAGCTGAGTTGGTGCACCCAGGCTGTATCGAGCTTCCCCCACACGGACACAGGTGGATCTGTACTGTCTCACTCTCCTGCAGCAGATAACATCACCTTTGAAGTATCTGCCTTAAGTGGGAAAAGCAGACTTTGAGCTAGGGAACGGCTTCTCTCTGCTCAGCACCATTGGGATAGAAGCTTGGGACGCTGGTGACTCTCTCACAGAACGTGGTTCGAGCTGGAGAAGGCAAATGATTCCAGTTAAAGATTCTCTCTCGTGCGGTCTATGAAACTACACATTTCTATGTACACCTTCCTCTTGTGTTCTTAAAATAACGGTATTGAGAACAGATATGCCTTGTTTTGTAAATTTTCTATGGTATTTATTAGGAAAAATGCCTTGCCTTTGAGATAACAACAATGTAAGTGCTTCCAGTACAAACAAAAACCCAGAAAAAATCCACGAGGTTTACCAAAGCCACTTGCCAAACAGTTTTGCCTTCAAGCTTTTTAAGCATAGCATAAAACCTTGGTCCACATGAAGAATGTAACGAGGACGATGCTCAGTCCGACCACTGGAGCAAAGCCTCTGCAGGGCCTGAGCCCCATCCCGTGCTCCAGCCCCCTCCCTCCTCCCATAGCTGCTGAACAGCATCATATCACTTCTAGAAAACAACTTAAGGGTTTCAATGCTCTCACCATGTAGAGTTGGAAGGTGTAATGTATTCTGATTTCCAGGCAAGCAATTTAATTACACCACTTAATTAACTTTGTACAGTGGCCAACTGAACAACATCAAACTCAGTGAAAGACAGACGTGTGTCCATGCAGGCCACTGAGCTCCCAACCTTCGATTGGCAGTGAGGGGGGAAAGCAGCAATATCTTCTAACAGAATGTAGACATATTTTTTATAAAAGCAATGTATATTTTGTAAACCCCTGAACACTAAAACCTGTACCTCAAAAGCTGAAAAGTAATGGAGACCAGACACTGTGCATAGCTGTAAACCGAGACCTATTTTTGGCAGCTGGTGTGCTGCAGCAGGCAAACATTCATCCTTGGAAAAGAAATTTCCCACGTGGAGCTGATTGCATGTGTTATCTCACAGGTTGATCCGAGCCAGGGGGGTGCTGGTCATGGGCTAGGACAGGGAGATTCGCACTCAAAACTTGCTGATTTGTCATTCAGAGAATAAAGGGGAAGCCAGCGAGCGTGGAACGCTACGGCATCGCTTACAGTCACGGACACACCTGCAGGGTTGGGCAGGGGAGAGGCTTAGGGACAGAAACCCCAGTGGTATCAGGGCTAAATGCACCCCCTTCCTCCCAGCCTCCGTGGCAGGGGGAGGAAACGGGGGCCACACTCACTTCTTTCACATTTTAATTCACGAGAACCAAATCACGTTCCTCTATCTGAAACCAAGACTTTTGAGGTACAGTCAGCTCATCCTTTTCCGGTTCCCAAATATATATATATATATATGAGCATCTAACAGGGTGCTTAACACTTATGGAAATGTCTTCAGAATACCTTTTTGTAACTACAGCCTGTACAGAAATCTTTTTTAATCGAAGCAAATCACTAAAAGAAAAAAAAGGAAGAAAAAAATTAGAGGGCAGGGTGTGCTCCCCAGTTAAGCTGACAGAAAGCACTAATTTTATCTCTGTAGTTTTTTAAATATTTTTAGGCAGATTAAGATTTTGAACCCTAGATTGTAAATATATTTTGCTATACTTTATCTGTATGTGGCTGCTCAAGCACTTTGTAAGGAAATTAGGAGATTTGAGAATGGTACACTATGCATTCAAATGAAATGTGCCTTTAACAAATGTCATTCGAAGTGTTTCGCAGTCCTTCGTATCACAAATTAAAGTTTTAAATAGAGAAATTTGTAAATGGTGTCCAAAACGTGATGTTGCTGTTTCTTAAAGTGACTTGTCACGGTTTCTCCACAGGTAACTTAAGCAAAGAACTTGCAACGGGGAGGGGACTTACAGAAACCCTGACTCTTAGGGGTAGCTCAGCCTACGGCCGGTCACTTCCAGGCATTACCTCTGAGCATCCTTTGCGAGGCTGGAAGGCAGCAGGCTCCTCAACACTGTGGCTACTGCAGTCTGGGCAGCTTGGTGTTCTGCTTCTGTACTTGGCTAAGCCCTCCTTCCAGGGAAGGTTGATTGCAGAGGACATACAGGCAGGCGCCAAGATGTAGTCTCTGGTAGCTGAACGGAGATGCTGTGCCCTCCCCTGGGTGTGGGGGAGCAACCCCTCAGCCCTCCCACTCACTGTGGAGCCACCTCCCACCAGGGGCCAGCAGAGAACCCAAAACCCTGTGAGCACCTGAACCACAGCCCCCTCCCTGCCTGCACTGGCAGCTCTCCTGGCCCTACAGCCTTTGCTCCCACTTACCTTCCTGTGCTCCCAAAGCTGGGAATTAGCCAAAGCTGGCTGCCGAGCTGCCCTGGCCTCCTATCCCACACACACACATGCAACAGGGCTACATGCAGGTATTCCAGCCAGGAACACCCAGAGCTCCCTTCTCAAGAAGCTCCTGCAAGAAGCCTGCTCCCCTTCTGTTTCACCAAAGGGGCTGTAATTGCCTAAAAATTAGTCACAGTGTTTTTTCCTGGAGTGCTTCACCTCACCCATAGGCTACTGGGACCAGCAGTAACTGGTTTTTAGACTCTTACCTTCCCTTGCTCGTTGCACCTCTGTGGGCTGTGCAGTCACCACCCACTCCAGGCCAGGGAGGCACAGAAACTGCTGCTGGAATTGCAGGAAGGGGCCAGGTCAGGCCAGGACAGCCAGCCACTGCCTCCATCTGCTGCACTCCAGAGCTCTGCACAGCCATGCTCCAATTTCAATCCAGAAAGCTTTTGCTCTAAGTAACAATTTCAACTGCACACAGCAGAGGCCAAGTGCTTGTGCATAATGCCTGAAAGCATTTAAGGCAAGAGCATCATCGTCAGTTTCAGCTGTTTTTAGCCTGCATGTAGCGGATTTCCCAGAACGACAGGTGCTGGAAAGCACCCTCGGGTAAAAGACCTTTCCCCTCTGCCTTGCCAAACCCCAGCAGTACAGTTAACAGTCAAGCCCTGCTTATTCAAAGCACGGCAGCTTCTCCCACACGGGGTGGACACCAGAGCTCACAGCAAGGCATGGCAAGCCCAGGGAACAGAGAATGTTGCAGCACAGCTGAAGGAAATAAGTTTGGAGGGACTGTATTCTAATGACTAAACCACCAAGAACATCTCCTTTACCAGCAGCAGCAGTTTTTCCTGCTAGCCAACAGCTTCAGTGCTGTAACAGAACCCTACAGCCTTTGTTACTTGTTTACAGAAACTGCTGAAGCACATTTCAATGGTCTCAACTGACCAAAGAGGATTAAAGCTCAACCATCAAGAACACAGGGAGGGCCCCTGACAAGCACCAGAACTCAGCCATCCCACGGGCTGCCCCCCAGCAGCCTGGCCCAGCCCACCCTCAGCTGCTCACGCTGGTAATTCAAATCCATTTGCACCTGTGACAGAATTGCCTCAGGAACCAGACACCTCCCCCTAAGTATATTTGTTGCTCTGAACACAAAGGGACACTGTCTCACTGCCCAAAGCTGAGTTGGAGGAGGGCTGAGTAACTTCTGGCCTTCCCTCCTCAGCTCCTGGGGCATCACTGCAGACAACCCCACACTCTGCTGGAGCCACAGGGGAGCCCAGCCCTCGCCCACTGGCCCCAGGCCCAGTAGAACCCTTCACCAAAGCCCCTCCTAGAAGTACTTGTTACCGTCACACGCCCAGTACCATCATCACAAAGGTGTCAGGAATTCGCTTTAGCTGCTCTGTCGTTACATCAAACTTACAGAAGCAAAGCAGAGAGTCATCAGTGAAAATGAGGGGGGACTCCACCAAGAACAGGACTAATTGTTCCACAACCAATCTGAGAACCTGCAGCAGCAGTTGTGCAAATACTGGAAGCACAGTTCAGCAGCTGCTTGCATTCTGGGCTGAAGGCAGCCCCACTACTGCACAGCCAACCACCACTTCCAAAGCCACACACACTCAGAGAGTAAAAATTGCCAAGGAAGCAACCATTTAAGCAGCCTCGTGAGCCAAGGCATGACTCTGCCATTCTCTGGCCTGCAGTGCAGCCCTCACACGAGGAGCAGTAGGTGCCCGTCAAGTTGCAGCGTATTCACAGGGTGGTGTTTTTGGAAAACAGTTTATTTGGGAATTACATCATATTTTAAATTTTCCAAAATACATCTTGCTAGAGCCCTACAAAAGAAAGCTAAATAAGTACAACAATATGAAATCAAGTCTGTTGCAACAGTCATTAAATATTTACTTCCACTAATATATACATACAAAATGCCACACAATGAGCTTGTTTACCCTTGGAATGTGTGCTGCCTTCCAGCAGTCAACGTTCCTCCTCCAGTTCCACAACATGAAGACTCAATATTAACACTTTGTACATCCTTTTATTATAGGCAAAAAAAATCAAGTTTGTTGTTGTTGGGTTGGCTTTTTTTTAATAGAAATTAAAAGCAATTTCACAGCTGGGGTAGCTTGTCTACTGGGGTGTCAAACTTGAAGTCTGCTGGGAAGAGATCTGGAGCTCGCGGGTAGATGAGCCTGTACGACTGTCTGATGGTAACGTCAGCCACACCAGCAATATCACCGATTTCTAAGGACAAGAAGTAAATCAGTGATTAGTCATTTGCACTGAAGTAAAAGCTAAAGGAACCAGCAAGCAGAACTTACTGAGCAGCACTGTACACTTGGGCTCTTTCAGAACCCTCCCAAGCCTAGTAAAAATAGCTGCAGCCACAGTGACTGGTACCATGCAAACAGAAGTCTGTCTTCTCTTGTGCCATAATTCAGGTTATGGTATCAGTCTTGGAGTAACAGCAGTTGCAAATTGGCAGAGGGCCAAGAGGGCAAAAGTCATTAGAAGTCTCTACTGAAAACTCTACACATGCCCAGCAACAGTCTAATGAGACATAGAATCATAGAATGGTAGGGGTTGGAAGGGACCTTTAGAGATCATCTAGTCCAACCGTCACCTAGATCAGGTCACATAGGAACATGTCCAAGCGGGTCTTGAAGACCTCCAAGGAAGGAGCCTCCACAGCCCCTCTGGGCAGCCTGTGCCAGGGCTCCCTCACCCTCATGGTGAAATGATTTTTTCTTATGTTTAAGTGGAACTTTTTGTGTTCCAGCTTCATCCCATCACCTCTTGTCCTGTTGCTATCTACTATAGAAAAAAGGGATGTCCCAACCTCCTGACACCCACCCTTTAGATACTTATAAATGTTAAAACATCACCAACATCAGGATTTTGGGGTTTGTGCTTTACTTGATTACAAGCAAAAGCAGCAACACACTTGGGCATAGACAAGGAGCAACACCTTCAGTTAAAAATGAAATACAAGGACCTTACAGTGCACAGAGAAAGACGCCAGAGGCGCAGAGCACTGTTTAACAAGCACAGCAGACACTCGTTTGAGATGCACAGAAACTTAAAATTCATCCAAGATTTAGTGTGTTTGGAATTAGAACCTTGAAGTGCATGAAGCCTTCAGCATTGTCAGAGGCCACGGAAGGAGGACAGAGGCAAGTCCATGACCACAGCAGGCAGCTGTACCTTGTTTCACCCATTGCTCTCAAGGGACACAGCCCAATAGCCCGAGGCACAACCCAGGGTGAGCAAGGGTAAGGCCCCCACTGCCTGCTCCCTCACCTGCCCAGGAAAGCCCAACACGAGGAAAGCTCCGTGGCCAGAATAAGCTGTGACTGCTGCAGAACAAAGCACCACAACCTGACAGATAAGGCTGCTTTTAACCTAAAAGCAGCTCTCCACTAAAAGAAATCATTCCCTTTTTAACACTTCTCATCTGAACTGGATTAGACACATCAGCAGAGCTTCCACAGCCACCTACCATCCCTAGGCTCCCCTTGGCACACCAAGTTCTAACCACTACAGCCTTGGCTCCCTGCCTTCACTGCCTCACACAGGCCTGATTCTCTGGAGCCCCAAGGTGACCTAGGCTGCTCTGAAGCTCCAGAACTTCCCTGACCTCTTTGCCCAGTTCCTTGGGGTTACCTTCCCAGAAGGGAGGATGCCAACAGTGACTGTTGGCCAAACCCACTGTCCCATCTTAGTCTTTACCACAGACTCACAAGCAGCCAAGGAGCAGGGACTCATTTAGGCAATTCCCTGGCTGCCAGAATGGACACAGACTCTAAAGTCACAGTGCCACCTGCAACAGTCTTTGGAGTATTATGAGCCAGCAGCGTGCCCAGGTGGCCAAAAAGGCCAGTGGCATCCTGGCCTGTATCAGAAATAGCGTGACCAGCAGGGCCAAGGAAGTGATTGTCCCCTTGTGAGGCCACACCTCGAATGCTGTGTTCAGTTCTGGGCCCCTCACTGCAAGGACATTGAGGTCCTGGAGCATGTCCAGAGGGCAACAAAGCTAGTGAAGGGTCTGGAGAGCAAGTCTTATGAGGAGGCTGAGGATGTTCAGCCTATAGAAGAGGAGGCTGAGAGGACACCTGATCACTGTCTGCAGCTACCTGAAAGGAGGCTGTAGCAAGGTAGGAATCGGTCTTTTCTCTCCAGTAATGAATGATAGGACACGAGGAAATGGCCTCAGGTTGCACCAAGGAAAGTTTAGACTGGATGGCAGGAAGAACTGTTTCACCAAGAGGTTTGTTAAGCATTGGAATGGGCTGCCCAGGGAGGAGTCCCCATCCCTGGAGATACTTAAGACACACAGATGAGGTACTGAGGAATATGGTTCAGTTTAGTGATGGGCTTGGCAGCGTGAGGCTAGTGGCTGGACTCAATCTCTTAAAGGTCTTTTCCAAGTGCAATGATGCTGTAATCTGTAATGCATTTTAGACCACCAGATTGTACACATGCAAATAGTAGCATGAGTGAAGTTCGTCATGCTCACTGGTCTGTTGCACTCAAGAATCCAACTCCTAGAGCTGGAAGAAAGGGAACTTTTCCATTTTGGGTAGTGGGAGAACGTGGTTTTGTCCTTGCTGTAGGCAATCAGATTGGCAGCTCACCACAACTCCCAGAGCCCTCATCCCAGCTGTACATTAGCACTGAATTCTTTCAAGCAGCAAAACAGAGGGGCAAAAAGGAAAAACATTAAAAAGTGAAGCTGTACCTTTTTGTGTCCTTTTCTCTGCAGAAGCTTGTGATGCCATGTAAATAGCTGCAGCTGCCACAGAGATAGGGCTTCTCCCAGGAACCAAGTCTAGCTCCACAGCTTTACGGGCAATGTGTGTTGCTGCCATTTGCACTTGTTTGGGAAGACCCAGATTGGAACAGAATCTTGACATGAAGTCTCCAGTTGTAATGAGATCAACGCTGGTTTCCAGAGCTTTCAGAATGAGTTTGAAACACCGGCCTATTTCCTTCTTTGAAATCCTGGACACTGCACATATTTCTAAACAAAGTAAAAACTAAACATTAGGCTTGATAGCGTTTGCCCCCCCAAAATAACCATCCTGAAGGCCACCATTGCCACGTAAGCAAAGCTTCCCAACTGCTTTAGTCAGTGCACTTTTTTCATAGGGAGCTTGGGGAAATTTAGCACCCAGTGTCCCAAAACAGTTGTATCCTTTTCAGGGAAAGTTGCACACTGCAGAAATGGCTGGTCCAAATCCAGTTACAGCAGCCCCATTCCATCCTCCTTCAACCAAAGCAATACCTTTGCAGCTCCCCCAACACTCAGAAGGAGTTCCAAACACTAAATTTACTTTAATACATTAGGACTGGAAATTGCTTGCCCAAGAGCCTGCTCACTTCACAGACATAACACATTTCCAGACCCCCTTCTCCCCTCCCCACCAAAGTTGAGCTGTGGCCCAAAACAACCAATTCAGCAGAGTCCAGGAGTGAGAAAACCAACCTCCTACAGTGATGGTAACTAGACTCTTACTTGATAGCCAAATTGAATCTGTATCACTGAAAACTTACCTTTAAACGTTCTGGGAACACCCTCTTGCCTGCAGGCAATGTAGAGACAAGCAGAAGCAATAGCATCATTACTCCTTCCCTTCAGGCTTTTCTGTTCATACACTTGCTTGAATAAATTATTTGTTCGATCCTTCAAAGCAAGAAGACCAAATTTAATTAACTCTAGGCCATTTAATTAGCAGCAATATCAAAAATTCATGTGTTCATTATATTATGCTAACTAAGTCAATGCCAGAACAATTTAAGGAAGGGAGATGTGAACTTACAACTATATTTCTAGGGAGGTTGATCCTGTCTGCCATGTTCGTGATTTCTTTGAAAGCATTCATCATGGCACGGTCAGAGCTGCTCATAGTCCTGCGGTTTTGGTACTTGGAATTCCCAAACTCATCAAAGCTTGCTGCACCTGTGCCCTGAAAACAAAGAATTTATCGTCACTAGAAGGCAAGAAACTTCCTCTCATTTCAAGGCACTGGGTTGGAACAGTTGTGCAGATGCCCACATCACACAGCCCAGCACTGTTCTCAGTGCCCAGATCTGCACTGGGCATGTCTCAAATCCTGGTTTGCTTCCCAAGCACTATAGGTTATGGGGGATTTTTCTTTCCCCATGTAACAATGTTTTAAGAATAAACTGACCGCTACATAGCCAACGTGTACACCTCAGTACTCCTGCCATCAGCACAGAGGTCCGAGAGCAGACTTTGTGCAACTCCCATGTTGTCTGGGCTGCACCTGCACTGTGGCAGACCAGTGAGTCACAAACACAAAGTGTTATGGCCAGCTGGAGACCACTTGTTACAGTGATAACTCAAATATGAACAGTCAAAGAGAACATCCACACCAATGACCTATTCGAAAGCAATTCAACGCTGTGCCTGGGAGCAGTTGTAAGCCTTAATTGCAGCAAAATGTAAATATCTCTATATTCTGCCTTTACAGGGAAACCACAAACTCTTAAAAGAAAAGCCTGAGGTCTTAGAAGTAGTACGAGCCACCAACTCAACCTCACAGTGTCAAAGAAGCTTCCAGCATGTATTTTCTTCTTCGTGCCTCACAACCGACAGTGCAAATTGCACACTTCTACTATATCTGCTATCAGGTTTTGCCAACAAAGAAGGTCCAAAAGGTTTAAAGTCTTCAATTAGCCAGTCTGAAATGTGTCTTTAATAATGCCATGTCAGATTAGTAATAGCTGATGACAAAAACATGGCCTATGAGTTCAGAAGAGCAACATCTGTCATTTATATTGTCTACTTCTGCATTTGCTGTCACAGTGCGTGGGGCCACGAGTTCTCTGAAGTGGAAAATGCTTCTTCACAACAATTCCATGTCATGAGTAGAAATCTGGGTTCTGTGAATCAGCTACTATCTATTCCTTGCCAGTCCCTTCAAACAACTTAGCTGGGCAGGGGCATCCAACTTTCACTGCAGACAGATTTGGTCATTAAACTGGTGCGGTGGCCACTGCAGACACAGACAGCTCCACTCTTCTGTTTTGGCAAAACTGGCATCAAACAGATCTTGATCTCTGGCTGGCTGCTAACCTGGCTACTCACATAGAGTTGTTCAGTTGAAGAGGCAGCCATCTGTTGGGATGCCCAGGAGGTACAAGTGGGGCCAGGACACAGTGAGCTAACCCTGGGCACTACCTCATTCCTCTGAGCTGCCCAGATAGACAGAACTCGTTTCTTCTTCCCTGATCCAAGTCCTTGAGAATTGCCCTTCTATTTTAAACCAGTCTCTAAGTCTATCTCTCTCCCTGGTGCACATCTGCATTTAATTCATGTTCTTTGTCTGACACTGGTGTGCTCACTACTGACCGTTCACTTGCACCGTTCCACTTCCCCCCACCCAAGGACTCCAGTTACAGCCCATCTGTGATGAGCCCAGTGGGTACCTCTGCTGTCAACACCCACACCTGTGGTTCCCACACACTTTGCTTCCGCTGCAGAGGCTGAGGACTCCAGCACAGAACCCTCCCTTGCAAGCTTCCCCAGCCCCTTGAACAGGCCCTCTATGATGGATACTAGATTCCAAGACAGTACTTGGGTATTTACTTACTCCTCTAAACTTTCTTTCAGGTGAGAAAACCATACAGAAATTATTCTGGCACCAGCACAGCAGAAGACTGCCCCAAGGCAATCCTCTTTGACTGGAAAAACACCAACTATCCAAAGGTTCCCAGGAAGGTTTAAAGGTAAACAAACGGCAAGAATCAAGCACAACAAAACTTCAGGCCACAAGGAGCATTACAAACATCTGCAATATCAGCCCTTCCTTTCAGAAATTATGCCAGAACAACTTCCCTTGGCCCAAAATACATCCAAGTCTCAGGTGAAAAGGCTCCTTCCTGGCCATCATTTACACCTCTGTTCCTTGCAATGCATTCCGTCTACATCCATCACGGTCTCCCAGACTAGCACTACACAGACGCTCACAGCAAACGCATGGGCTCAAAATCTTGTAGACAGCAGAAGAGTGACCACAGCTAGAGGCCTATCAACCCTGAACAGCAAGTTTCCAGCCCCTGTCTGTTCCAGGCTTCATGACAGATAGTCATTTAGCAGGAAACACTGCTCTGCCCTAAGGCCATCTGGTATTCTTTTTCACTACAGGGACTTTCCCTCACCAACTATACAGCACCTAAAAGATTTTATGGGTTTCTGTAATGGCTCTCCTTAACCTCTCATTTCTCACTGGTACTTATGGTTACCTTTTCCTTTGAACTTTTGCTTATGCACATTGAAACTCCTAATGCAGCGGTGGGCAAGTACTGTTATAGCCAAAGGATCTTACCCCATCAGCACGAGCACCCTCCCAGAGCACAGCTTACACGGCTCACAGCTACAAAAGGGCTGGAAAACACTCCTCCATCTCAACTGCTTCAATAAACCACAGCGATTCTCCCAGCATTTGCTGTTTAAATGCACCATCTACTCTCCTTCTGCAGCTTTTGAATGAGGGGCAATGCCTTGTTGGCTTCAGCCCCTAACAATCATGTTAGGAGTCCCTCTTCCTTCAAGGAATAAACAGAAGCCACAGTTTTAACTCAAATCAAATAGACTTTAAGAACTGTGTGGTTTACTGTGGCCTTTGAGACATCTACTCACCCCATCTCTGCAAGAAAGGTACTAGTCAAAGTCACTAGTTCCACCTGCTTGGCTTTCAAACAGAGCAGGCTCATTATACAGTCTGAAGGATTCTTTTTCAATCATCAGTCCCTTGCTGTCTTGCCACTGCTTACCCATACAGCACTTCCAGATCCACACAGCCTGACAACAGCCACCTTCCTTTCAGATCCAAGGATAGCAATTCCATACCAAGAGATTGCATTAGCTTCTTGTTCAACCAATCTAAATTCTCTCATAGTTGCAGTCACTACAGTACACAACAGATTAGCTACCAAGGGTGACAACAGACAACTTCTTCCACAAGTTAGTTAGCAAATTAAAGTCTTCTTTAGTTTCACAGAAAAGAGTTCTTGATATCAAAGCAGACCTAGAAGCTGCTTTAGTTACCTTTCTTGAATTTCACATGAGGATTCTAGAAATAACTGTAACACTCTGGCAATCAAATCACAACTAATGTCAAACTTCCCTATGTCTCCTATTGATCTACATTGTCATCAGATCAACTGCAGCACACAGTATCTGCTTACAGGGACAGTTCAGTGCCAATATCCTTAAAGATCTGCCTAAAGAATGCAAACCACTTCCACCACAGCCAACTATGTTATTCATCTTCCTCTTCACAGACAGATTAATCTCTCTTCCAGCACAAGCTGTTGCTGCCTCAGACAGATGGCTCCCTTAAGTACTAAAACCAATTAGGAACTAATCCCTTTGCATGGGCAAAGCAGCCTCTCTTTTGCTGCTAGCATATACAGAACACATACTGTCCCCCACACCCCCCCTAAGAGTCCCAAAGCAGCACCTCCCCATTTTAAAGACGAAAGAGTGACAAACCACTCTGCAAAGCAGAACTGGACTCCTTCCTTTACTATTTCAAGGCAACAGCCAGTCACTACTGTTGTAACTGGCAAGTCATTCAAACTCCACCTCCACTTGTGTTCCCAGAGTCCTTCCTTTCTGGGCTTTCTACAACACAGGTTGTGGTTCAGGGATTTTTGGTGGCGTGGGTGCTGTGAGCGGTTTTGTTTTAAAGACTCTATTACCTGCACCTGTACCTCAAGTAGAAAATAATCTCTCTGCTCCCTGTCCCACGCAAAAGGCTACAGCAATCTCTGGCACACAAATCAGAGGATTGCTCCAGGCCATTCTAAGAATTGTTGCTAACTGAGAAAATAAAATCTTAGCTTGCTTCATTCTCTGGAATTCATGAAGGTTGTTCTGTACTGTTAGACACTACTCATCTTTGTCACGACCACCAATTTCACCCTTGTTCAACCACTGTGCATATCTAGGTCAATCCTGCTGGGAAGCCACTTGAGAAGACTGCTTGAGAAATGTGCTACTCAATTGATCTACTTATCTTTGCTGCAAAAATCGTGCCCTTTCTGCACTGGGGAACTTTCTTCAGCATCTCCTGATATAAGCCATTCTCTTCCTTCGAAATGGCTGAGGAAAAAGTGCAGCTCCCACTTCAGTTCATGCCAATGAGCTGACATCCTGGAGCCCCTGCTCACCAGGCAGACAAACACAGGAACTCTTGTATACAACACATCCTGATTTGTCAAAGATCCCCAGCTTCCCGTAGAAAATAAATGTGTCTCTTCTGTGATTCCTTCCTGAGCAACTGCAACATCCACAGCCAGTCAGACCGCCTCCCTCTATATTCTCCAACATCATCCTGGCAGTTCCAGTACTTGGACATTTTTACCCACAGTCTCATAGGTTAAATCATGCCACACTGTCATTCCCATATCTTGTCTTCACTGAATGGCACTCTGCACTACCACAAGTTTGGTCACGTCTATTTTGAGATGCTCTGCTTATAATCATCTCTGAAGACTTTTAGTTTTCATTGAAAAAATAAACTTTTTGCAGACATTTATGTCTTTAATCCTCTCACTGAGGCTGCTGTCCCTCTTATTCTAGATGAGGATCTGCAGCTCCAGAGAGAAGAGGGTTAACAGCACAAGTCACTGTTCACCTGGATACAGATTCTATCTTCAGTTGAAACACCTTTTGCCTTTTCAACACACAGGTTCCTAAAAGAGCTGAGGCGGTCACCCTTCCTACTGAATCAAACTGAGCTCCCAGAAACAAACCCTGTCCTTACATAGTCCCAAATTGAAACAAGAGTGGGAACCTGGACCAAACAGTTCATTTCTCCATCTATCTATGAAGGTGTATTTCAGACCTTCACCAAAGTGGACCAAATCTACGACAGAAATCCAAGCCCTGAGGAACTACAATCTTTCTGGATCTATAGAGGTGACATTAAAACTCCAGTGACTTCTACAGCATGGCTTCACAGAGCGACTTCACAATATCAACTTCTTTAACAGTGCAATTCAGAAATTCCCTTGCCTGAACAGATTCCAAAAGTCACCATAAGGCATCCTAAAATCTGATGAGCAACAATGCTTGGAGTTGGCCAGAACACAGGCATCTACTTGGACAGTCCTTTCAACAGGAGGTTTCTTTTCCACCAAAAAAGATTAGCTGTCCATATCAGTATTCACCAGTCAACTTCATCTCTTCAAAGAGTTATTGGTCAAGAAGTATGGTGCACACTCCCCTACATGCATTCATACATACTTCATCACAGCAACAACACTGGAACAAAAGCTTCTGAGAAATCCTGGTGTGCATGTACCACAACGCACAAAGCAGCAATACATTTTTAATAGTTATTTATCAGCAACCAGATCACCTTTCATGAAACATTCAAGAAATCTACAATAAAAAAAATCTATTTGGATCTTGCAGTAGAAACCAACATAAATAACAACAACAAAAACTTACCTGAGTCACTACTTCATTACAGGGAGTGCATTTGCACAATTAATCTTGCTTGCTCTCTCCCTTATCCTCTCAGCAGGATAAGCAGGGAACAGCAGGACATGGCTGTACTGCTAAATTTCAACTCAGATATACAGTGAATACTTTCTTCTGGAGCACTTGTACCATGAAAGAGTTCTGCATTTAGTGCTTTAATATTAACTGGAAGCACAACACTCAAGTAGATCTCAGGCTCTCCAATACAAATCTAATACAGATTTTCTTGTTTGAGTTGGGCAGTACTAGCTATTGAAACCAAGTGTTTGTTATTTCAGAACCATCTCAAATACAGAGAAGTAAAACTGTTTCTTTAAAGAGTGGAGCATCAGCTTTTCTATTTGTAGCAGTACCCCAAAGAGTAGCAAGTAACCCCATAGCACCAGGAAAGAGCCACCTTTTACACCCATTGAAATGTAAGAGTTCAGTTGAGACAAAATCTCTTTGTAAATACATTCTCTGAATAGTTTCCCTATGGACATACAAACATACACTTGACATAAAAACACTCCAACTTAGTATAATTTAGTATTTTAAGTGTTACCTTGCCAATCATTGTACTCAAGTCTCCGTCGCTCAGCAAAGGATTCTGGGTATCCCCGACTCGAGATGGGTCTTTTGTTGCTTTGTCATTGCTGAAGGTTCTCCACTCTGACCCCACATCTATGACCCGGTCACCTGAGTTCACAGAAAGCAACAGTCTGCATTAATGTAACATTTCAAATATTTCACCAAGCATCACCACTCTATGAAGGCAGCCTGCTGGCATTCTCAAACACAAACGATAACTTGCAGGACAATGTACCAACAGGTTTGGGGTTTGCAAGTTAGGTTGAGGACAACATGAAAAAGAAAGGAACTAAAGCTGCAGAGAAAACATAAGTAACTAGAGAAATACATCCAGAATACAAAGAGTTACAGTTATCCTTGGAGTATCAGAGGATCTTCAACACACAAAAGGAATCAACACCTTGATTTCAGGCTGGAGGTCATGGTTGCCTACAGATGTTTTCAGCACTTAGACAAATGAGTAAGTTATGGTAACTTAACAAGCTCTCACACATTTGCAATGTGTTCTAAGTGCACATGTGAATTATCTATCATGCATCATCTCTTTACTGTACATCACATCTGCACATGAGCTCCAGGTAGGTCCTTGATACCCTGAAATATGTCACCTTCAAACCCATCATAGAGACATTTTGCAGTCAATTCCTGTTCTTGAGGAGAAGTCTGACCCTGCCCAACTCCATTTATGATGCATGACAGTATCAGCACACTATATATACACACACACACACATACACAGTTATTTATTCAACTCCATTTACCCTGTTATACCTGGAAGACTTTAAAAGCACAGATTTGGAATAAGCAGAAAAAGCACCAAACCCATATTCTCAAGGAAACAACTTTCCTTGCAGTTCTCTGTTCACCTCACATTCACCTAAACCTTTCCTACAGCAACTTTTCAGACTGAGAAATAACTAACCAACCTTCTGATACAGGCAAAAGCCCTACACTAATCACAACCATACAATCTTTAAAACAACAAACCAAAACCACAAAAAACACCAAACAACACCCCCCCCATCCACACAGACACAACCATCAAAACATCCCACAAAACAAAAGCAACCTCCCCCCACTCCCTGCTGTTGCCTGTGGAGTTTGTTCTATTCACAGGTCTGGTAAGAGCTGCATCTTTACAGTTTTGCCTCCCAAGCAATACTACAGAATTTTTAAGAATATATGTACAGAAAAGCACAAAAAGAACCCTTTTCTCGATGTTTTGCTGTAAAATAGATTACAGTTCTGTGTAGAAGAAACTTCCATACAATTGTTACCCTGCTTTGCTAAATCTGAGGAAAAATTTACTATTTATCAGTGTTTAAGTGTGTTGTGACAATAGCACTGACTGCATGAAAAATTTCCAGTAGGGAAGTCTTAGTACAAAACCACGGTGGCTGATTTAACCTGGTGAAACCCAAAGCAGACGGACAAAAGCACTCCGCAAACAATGATAATGCAAGATAGGAAGCTGAAGAAAATGCAGGAGCAATGGACAGACATTGTTGTTCTGAATAAGGAACTTTATTCTTAACAAAGTTATGCAAGGAATATGCTTGAAATTGAAAGCTGTGACCAAACCACAAGAAATCACCACAACCAAAAAAAAAGACATTTAGGTTAGAGGCATTCTCATCAATATTTGCCCAACGTGCTCACAACTACGCTCCCCCTTTATTCACTGCTCTAATGAAAACCAAGACGGGGTAGGGGGGGGAAAAATCCTCCAAAAATTAGAAAGTTAAAAATATAGCAGAGTAAAAGGTGACACAGATGCATTCTTTCTGCTACAAAGGTCCCTCCTCCTTGCAAGCTTAAATTAGCAGACAGCATGCTCCTCCAGCTCCTGGACTCTCTGTAAATATTTGAATCAGTAATGCTCCTTCTATGGCTTAGCAGTAACTTCACTTTTAAGACAACCCCTCAATACTGTTTACAGCATCTAAAAAAAGCAAAATGTACTTAAAATTCTGGCATAGTATAAATAGAACACTGAGTACAGGGCAATGATGTAATATTTTTCCACACAAGTGGGAATGACCTAAATGACTCACCCAGGGATCTGCCTCTTGTGAGTTACAAACTATTCCCGCTCTAACAAAAAAAGTGTTATATCACTGCCTGCTTTGGCAAACTTGTTACAAACAGAGGATTGAGACTACTATTTCAGAGTGAGAAAAGATTAAGTAGAACAGATCACTGAATATAAAACATTTGTGTAATTCAAATGCAGTATGCAAATATCTTTACTTTGCCAAGGAACATGCTATTGCAGAAAAGAGGTTTTTCTGTCCACTCTGTGTCTTATACAGAGGTCCTAGGTCCCCCTTTCAATTGGCTCCTATAAATGCACGATGCAAGCTAGAAACATTAATAAAAATGGAACAAATAGGGCAAAACATTTCCATAGGTGGAAAATATGCTCAGCTACAGGCAGCTAATTATCCCATTCACATCGCCTTTACTGTTTTTAACTATTCAAGACAAAAAAGACTTTGGAACTGTAATGCTAGTACAGATGCAACTAAGCCCCACCCTAAGTGATCAAAAAAAACCATTAAAACACAAAACTCAGTTTTACAAAAAGCAGTGTAAAGAATTGGCCTTGAAGAGTGGCCCTCAGATAACACTTCAAGTCCTAAACTGGATTTGCTGGGTCATAGACTACTGACTTGCTTTCCTGAAGCATCTGGAAAAATGGGTCCCAGGGTCAAACATCAGAGCTCCCACTAAGTACCTTAAGAAACTGTCTCTGCTCCTCTCACATCATTACTGTATTGGTTTTGGCAGCAGTATCAACCCAAGATAAGTGTGGGAGTGGCTGCACATTCCCTTCACTACTTCCTTTTGAACAAAAATAAGCTTTGCTAGCAATGGTTATGTTAGATACTCCTTTATTTCACTTTCATCAAACAGATGAGTTCACCTCCTCAGCTTCCTCCTCTGAAGTATGTACAAAACACACCGCTTACAGGACAAAATCTTTGTGGAACCCATCTCCAGACTGATAGCCAAGGGCATCTTTCTGAACCGATGATTTTTCTCTCCATTGCCCCATTTCATTTCACAAATCATTCTTCCAGTACTCAATTACTCTTTCCAATACAGTCTAACAGGCTAACATACAGGCTCTAGTGGAAATACACACTCCAAACTTGGCTGACTCGGGTTGCTCACCATCTGAAAAGCTCATTTAGTGAAACGCAGAACTGTTATTCAGAACGGAAAACCTCAGACCAAGGTTACTTCTCCTCACAACTGCCAAACGCAGAGAGCATGCGCCATACATGCAGGAGTAAACTCAGGGCAGCATCAGAAATTAAAACATCATTGCAAACAGTTTTTCACAATTCCACATCACATATTATGTATGGTTACTCTCTGCTTAAAACAAAGGAAAATGCTTTTAGTCAACAAGGCCTGAACTTGCAATTAGATATTTATAGAGAAATAGTATCAGTTATTTTAATGTTGCACCCCACCTGCAATAACTCATCGTAGACAGGTATTTTATTCTCTTTTTGCATGTTGTATCATCCATTATATTAAGAAAATATGGCTTCAAATTGAAGAGGTTTAATCAAAACAAGAAACTGAATGAAATTCAAACCACAAGTGATGTTGTCTTCCATATCCTGTCTTGAAGCAGTTCCAAGACAGTGCGTTACTAAGTCTTTCACTGAGGAGCTCTAACATTGCATCAAGTTCTATGTATTATGAACTAATATTTTCATCTTTACATAAATATGGTATTAAAGTTTATTTGCACTTTGAAGTACCAAAAAACCTATTGTTTCTACACAGAACGTTTCGCTTTTACAGTTAAGGAATCTGCTGCCACCTAGTGAGCACATAGATTATACTTTCAACTAAAAGCCTTTTACAATGCTTTTTAACTAAAAACATAGAATTACGATTGATTTCTGTGAACTCTTTATTATAACCAGAGTAATGAGGAGCTGAGGTAAACTACAGTGACAAACCAAGAGAGCAGACTAGCAGCTGAGGAGGCTCCTGGAGACCTGAACCTGCACGTAGCCACGCTGAACCGAGGTTTCTATTTTCCAGGACAGCTGGCAGCCTCTTCTCCTACGGAAGATGCTCCAGTCCGCAAATCACTTTTGCAACCTTCTGCTCGACTTGTTCCAGCAAGTCTCTCTCTTTCTGGTATTGAGAAGCCCAAAGTCAGACACAGTACTCCAGATATCTGCTCCTCCATATTTTATTTATTAGCTTACATAGTGCCTCATGCAGTAGTACTCAACCTTACAGCCACCAAAATATAAACTTTGCTGCTTTTTTTTTCCTCCAGTTTTCAGGTTTAGAATTTCTATTGAAGCCCAAATACATTAAATGTTTCTAAAGAATAAACTCATGGGGGGGGGGGGAAAACCCAAAATGCAAACACAAAATAACACACCACAGCTTTACAAAGGCACAGCTTTTTCTCAAAAATGCCCAGCCTTTCGTAGGATAGTAATGTTCTTTGCAAAATGTTATCTTGCTTTCAATAAATCATCAATGCCACAAACGTATCATCACCAACTGCAACACCAGCCTATTCACAAGGCTCAGCTGAAATAATAAACAGAACCAGAACAGGCCTTGAGATGTTAAACAAAACAGAAGAAAAATCCACAGAAGACTGATTACTTTCTAGACACGAACAGCACCGTACCAGTACCTAAAGACAAGTCTCCTGCATATCAAAATGATGACAAATTTTAAAAAGACTTCAGGGCTTCCTAAGCCACCAACATGTAATAATCTTGGAGGAAGCAAAAAAAAAGTCAAAATATTAAACATATCTGGTGGACAAGGCTGGTCAGTTGAAGTTACACCTCTGCAGTACTTGTAGCCTTTAAAAGACAAACACCAAGCTCAAGTACTCGTGAAGAATGCTCCAAACTACAGAATCTCAATGAAAAATGTTGTGCCTGATCTACACTTCATCACAAAAATAAGAGGCTTTGATATCTTCTTCTCTCAGAGGAGTTCAGATCACTTCTAGCCCTTATTTGCCATAAATTACTTTGCCAATCTGAAAAAAGCATTCCCTAAATCAGATAATTAAAAATGTTACTGTTATTCCACTAGGTATTTCAACTAAAGAATGCATTCCTCAGAGTGTCTTTTAAACACCTTTGGTTCCTGGCCCAGAATCCACTAACTAGAAAATTTCCTCCACCCTCTAGAAACTATGATGCTAACAGCCTGACAAAAGGCTCAAACTTTGGACATCTACAGACTGAATTACTGCTGAAACAGCTAGAACCATCATCTTTGTCTTTAAAGCTGAAATGGGTTAGGCTGAAAACACAAAGTATCTGAAATGCTGACTGAAGAAAGTTAGTGAATTACTTTCTTCATATTATATATTCTTAGCACAAATCAAGCATCCGTGAATGCTCACACAGAAGTCAACTACTCTGAATTTATTTAACATATCAGCGTTCTTTATAATTAGCTTTCCTGTGGATGCAGTTTTATTTGTAAGGACTAACTTCTGTCAGACACACTTCAGTGCTCTGGACACCAAGTGTGGAAGCAGTAACCAGATATAAGGTGTTAACACATCCCTATCTTATTTAGAGTATAAATCCAAATACTAAAAGCTTTTTCAGCATTTGGAGGTACAATGATACTGGAATAGAGCTTTCCTTTGTTTTTCAGAAAACAAGCTCTATATATACACACAATCAATACCACCTAATGACAGACATCTTGAGCAATAGCCCGGCCAGCAGGGAGACAATCATCAAATCCCTTCCTACTTGTTTGTTATATGGTAGTGGAAAAAAATAAACATCTGCAGTACAGTTAAACCTTACTTATTCTTCACAAATCATACCTGAACTTAAGATGCAGTATTCAGATTTCAAAATCTTCAGAAGCATTAGCCAACTAAACATTTGGACAGAATTTTCTAACAGTCTTACTGTTGACCACAAGCTACTGAATGTTTTTTTCCCTTCAAAATTCTTTAACTTGACACTCAAGTATACACAGCACATGGAATAAACATCTCAATATTGTTCATAATCTGATTGAAAACATTACACATGCAAAGATGCCCATAAGCTGAGGCTATCAAAAAAGACCTGCCTACTGAAACAGAGCTAACCAGTTAAGAGAAAATCACTTACTCAATAGTGAAAACAAACTCCTCACTGCTCCAACTCCTGCACACTTAATGAAACTACATAGAAGTTCAAGGAAATCCTTAGCTCAGAATGGTATTCCCATCTAGCTAAGATGCTACACAGCTGTACATGCCACTAGACTTATCCTCCCCTGAAATTCAGCTCACCACCTCGGCTACATCAAGAAAATTCATTGCTTGGTATTCCACTTTGATTCTGCTTTCTTCAGCCCCTTCTGGCACATCAGCTGACTTCCAGCTTTTTTACTGCCTAAAAGGTAGCAAGCAAAATATTTACCTGTCAGGAAAGAGAATTTACTAGCCTTGGGTTCTTGAACAAAATGCTTCTCCCCGCATCAAGTCTGTCTGAAGAATGAAATACAGTCAACATGTTAGAGGAACACAGAACTACTTCTCCAAACCCTAAGAACTCCACTCCTGAAGTCTCCAGCCAGCACATGAACACCTACCATACCATGTATCCTAGAATGCCTTGGAAAAAAGGCTGTAAAATAAACCACGAGACTTATGACAGCAGATAAACTTGGCCTGTAGAGTTTCAGATACATGTCAATCCAGATTAAGATCAAAATTCCATGGATATCTGCAATTAGGTCTCCATCAGCCTTTCATGCAAAAGGCAATTAGCAGGAAGAAGTTAACAAGTTGGAAATGGTTTCCTTTAAAAGATGGAACACAAGTTAACCCAGAGAAGGCAACAGTAAAAAAAGCAGATCAGTCTTTAGTAGACTGAAGCTGTATTTTGAAGCAATAATAAAACAGCTGCCAATTTCAGTTGCACTGATATTGCAAGATCTAATTGTTTTATTATTGCAGAGCAAAACAATGTCATTTATTTAGAACAAGTAAAAACGTTGTGAAAAGAAAAAGCAGCATACTGGACTTAACTTCAATTTTGAATCTTAGAGTCATAAAGAACAAAACAGCTCTGATTAAAAAATCCTTTTAAAAAGCAGTGCTTCCGATATGCAGCTCTGCCCAAGACAAGGAATTCAACTGTTAAAGAGATTAGCTCCTTCTCTAGCCTCTTGCTCTCCCAAACTTCTCCATTGCTTCAGTCTTTCAGCTACTGACCTGACAGATGCAACTTCAGTCAAAACACTAATAATATAGATTTCATCTCTTATTCCCAGAAGACTAATTACAAAATCCCCAAATTATCTATTCACCAGCTATTTTATCCTATGACAGTTTAGAATTGAATAAACTCTCAGTCTTCCAACAAATGTGAAACTTTAGGATTTTGCCAGAGCAAGCAAGAAAAACATCAAGTGGAAATAAACTTAGTTTAGTCAAATACTCTCAACTCTGACTTCAGACAAACTGTACTAAAACAAGTAAGATCAGTGCAGTCACATCACTATGTACTTTACAACAGTACAATAAATGCACAAATTCAGCATTCACCATTCTGCCCACATATACCAGCAGTGCTCGGCAGACACCTAAAATCACAACATTTTTTAATAAACCTATAATGTCTCTTTGGCTACAGAATACAGAAAGTCTTTTGGGGTTTCTCATTGTTGTAATTGATTTCCTTCAGTGATAAATACCTTACTAACCTTCAGCTCACCTCAAAAGATATTCTCAGTGGGTCCTGTTCACATCACCTACACATCATGACCTACGTAAGCCTTGAAACACAAATCCATGACTTCCCTGTATAAGAACATGAAATGAAATCACTGCTCTCGTAAGTGGAACACTATCATGGACTCTGCAACAAATACATAAAAGTTTTCTCATTTGGCAACAAAATTTTGCCTTTGCTCCTTTGAAACATCCCTATTTCACACACATCTCCAACAAACTGGTATCAGGAACTGCATCTGGTTTTCTCCTCCTCTAAATTTCTTACCAGACCAGAAGACAAAATGTTGAACATTCACACTTCTGTTTGGTCATGCACTCTTCTATCATGATTCTTCATCTGACTTAATTGGTTTTTCAAACTAGCTGTTAGATGCCCTAGCTAATGAATTGGACATACAGAACAAGACTGAATAAGGAAAGCAAAAAAGAACAAGAACAATCAGCACAAAGACAGCAAATGTTAAAGCCTTTAATGACCAATCCATAGAAAGGCTTCCTTAAGAAAACTTGCATGCTTAAAGAAAAAACACTTTTACCCCAGCAGTAAGCAAAGCTGTGAAGAGCACTAACACCATTTTAAAAATCCAACTTGGCAAAAGTTTGCATTGATATTCTAATTTGCTCATAAAAAAATGCAGACAAATAAATCTCCAACGTTATTGACTCACAAGAGATCAGAGAGGAAATCTGTAAAGCAAGAATACTACATAACAGAGGTATATGAAGTGAGATTTCCTATAAACTCCAACCTCTTAAAAATAAAACATATCAAGTAAAACCATTCCCTTTTCTTCTAAAGCCAGATTTATCTTAAAAGTTACGAACTGATCAACATGGGCTTTTTTAAACTTGGGTTCAACTTTCTTGGCAGCCATGCAAAGAGCTGAATGTGGACCAAAAAACTGTTAAGAATTTAAAGCATAATACCATATTTTTAAATGAAATATCACTGTGGACATTTGAATTTTTAATAAGCAAATTAGTTACCTTTATCAGAAGTTATGTAATTTAAACCAGCCCTTTTTTTAACAAAGAAACTAACAATCTCCCTAACCATTTAAATGGTTTCATAAGTTTGAAGGAAACTAGTAATCAGGTTGAAATATTTTAATGTTTACTTCAATAAACTATGTGGAAATTTGCTTTTTGCATTAAGAGAGACATATTTTGCCCATCTGGATAAATTAGTGGTACTTTTAGCCTTATGCTAACAGCTGTATGAAAATGTTTAATTTAGTGCAAGACAAAGGCCAAAAGAAAACCACCACAGTCTAGGAAATATCAACATAAAGCCATGTGAAACTTTTAGCACCAGTGAATGAATCGCCTAAACATGCAATCTCAAAGCAGAGCATTTTCTTTTGGGCGTGTCATGTCCAAAAAAGCCTTAGTAGAATTAAATGAAGTTTAAAGTACGATCATAACATGAGCATGAAAAGTTTCCCATGCAAAATGAATAAGGATGGCAAGATGCACTAAAAGATGCTAACCCTACAAAAGATACCTATGAATTAATATGCAGCATGTTCTATGACAGCATGATTCTCTTTCTATCTCTCATTCCAGCAAAGACAATATCTAAAAAGTCTTTCCCTTGAAATATTCCATTCTACTCAGAAATACAGTTTAGCCTGTGGAAGTTGATACACAGGAACCAAGTAAGAGAGCTCAGCAAAATTCCAGATGAAAACAAAATGGATGTTTAGAAGTAATTAACAAAGGCAGGTGCTTGCAAGGAGAGAAAGATAAATCCTTCACAGTACAAGATAACCTCTAACTAATGGAAAACTGAGATTTTGATTGTTTATAAATGAATTGTTTAAATATTTATTAAAACGTGAAAACAGTATTTCAATTTACTTATTGGTAGAATACTGGACTAGATGGTACAATATTCTAATAAAAATACTACAACATCTTTTAAGTTTTCAATCTTCAAAGAGTTTGATTCGTTTCATAATACAAGAAGTTACCATAAGACAGACTATTCAAAACACTAAGCTTTTAGGCAACAGAGTATCATAAAAGAAAGCAATTAGGCATCGAGAAGAATCCATTTAATATTCAAATTGTCATACACTATTTTCACAGGAAAAAAAAAGTTACAAGCACAAGTTACATGACAATTGATAAAAACATGAATAGCTACTTACCAACTACTAGCCCACACTCAGAACAAATCATATCACCAGCTCTGTAATCCTCTACTAAAATGGAATCTGGATGATTTGGACAAGTCACTCTCGGAAGTACATCCAAACTAAGAAAAAAAAATCCATGGTATTAATTACTTTTAATCAAGTAGGTTGCACATCCACAATCATAAGAGTTTCTTGATGCAAGAAGCACTTTAATAATACGAATTTACAGTGATTTCAATGATAGAACATGAACCCAAGTGTATGAATACCATCTTTTATTTAAACTCTGTAACACTGCATTTGACAATCAAGGCTTCTGGTCATCCTAAATTCCATCCACAAAACCACATCAAGTTAAAACATCAAAAATCTACATAGCAGACTTGATTAAGTGTGGTCTACCTCAACATTTATCACTAAGTGAAGTTCCCTAAGAAGTGAATGGTGATTGCTTCATTCCAAAGGAGCATTCCCACTCATTCTAATCAGATCAATATTACTTACCAGATCCCTAACTCGGATAGCAGTGCATACACAACATGTATTTCAGGAAAATAGCTCAATCTACCACTGTTCAGCTTTCAAATATTCGAAGAAAAGGTCCTGTTTTAAATTAAGCAACCCATTGTGAGATCTTAACAAAAGACAACCAATCAGATCACAAAGGAGGATTATGTGACAACTGCTTCTGATAATTTAAAAGTGGTATTAAAAAAACCCTATGAAGTATTATCACTATTTAACACAACAGCTTCAGTTACTCACTAGAGTAATAACCAATTGCTTCTAACCAAACATTTTCAAGCATCTCATTCAAGCTACCAGCGCCTAGGCAGTAACTATTAAAACCAATAATTTCAAAATAGAAATTATATATAAACACTGACATTTCGCTTGAGCTAAAAAGCAGAGTATATGGAAGTCAATCACAAAAAATTTGTCTGAGTATCCACCAACTCCAATCTGATCATGCCAAAAAATACCCCCTAATCATTGCAGTCATAGAAAATATTAAAAGTTAAATTATCCCGATTTTAGTCCGTTTCTACTTGTCCATTAACTTCAACCTCACTGGTGCAGTCCACTTTAATTTACTTGTTTTTAAATTTCTGATGAGTCAGAAGTACAAAAAAAAAACTAAAACGTTTTAATCCAGCCACAGTTCAGAAAAACAGCCAAGACCTGAAACCACAACTGAAAATCGTCACTATTAATAATAAAGTCTCCAGGAAAAAAAAATCACTCACAAGATCTTCAGATCCAAACTATATTCAAAATACTACATAAAAGTTCTTTAAACTACTTCCCTTCTCACTGTTCCTAGCCAGTAGTTTCATATGACAAGACAAAGTTGTTGACAAAGCATGAATCACCTGACACTTGGCATTACACAAAAGGCTAGCGACACACTAAGCAAAAGGAAAAAAGTAAAATCCAGAAGCCTGAAAAAAATACTGTGTTCTGCTTCAGAATTTACCTTCACAAAACGCTGTAAGAACTAGTCTTCCTATTCCAAGTTTAACTCGTTTATCCAGACACATGTACTGTACCTCCTTGTAACATATAGGCTCAATACGCTAAGCTAACTCTAAGGAAGGAAAACGCACAGCACGTGTGTAAGCTCAGCAAATAGCTCCCGAGTTGGAGTCATACTACGAGGAAGCACTCCCTGGATCCTAGGACAGGTTCCACAGGAGTAATAGAGTCAGTTCACAGTCCACTCTGCAGGCCTTCCTTCATTCCTGACTTGAAACAAACCTTCGATGAATCTCCAGGGGAAAAGTCTAATTGACAGCCCAAGACCAGTTTGGGCACTGACTAGTGCCGGTACGGATTTAGGGTGGGAGCACAAGAACTACTGCCAGGGCCCGATAATCAAGGCAGGGAGCAGCCACCTCGGCTGGGAGGCGGTGAGGGGGTCGAGCGGCGGCCGCAGGCTGCCCGCCGCCGGGCCGAGGGCAGCGGGGTCTGGGCGCCCAGGCGGGGCCCGCCCGGGGGATATGGCAGCAGACGCTCCGTGCCCCGCCGCCGGGGCCGCGCTCCGCGGCACGAAGGGAAGGCACTGCCGAGGGATGGGCTTGGCCCTGCGGGGAGAAGGGCTAAAGCACAAGCGCCGGTAGGACCGAGCTCACGCTAACGAGGGGCTCCATAATCAAGTTCCAAGTCGCTACCAAATCGCCTACGTCCTCGCGGTGCGCTACCGACTAATAACGCCAGGAAGAACCGCAGCGGCTAGTCGGGCCCAGCCCGGCAGTCCCGACCTCCGGCCGGGGGCGGCCCCTCAGAGGCCGCTCGGCCCACACGGAAAAGCCCCAGGAGGCCCGGCCGCTCTCGGCCTCTCCTGGCCTCTGCCACTCCGGGAGCCGCACACGGGCCGGCCCCGAGAACACGGGAGTCGCGCCGACACGGAGAAACCGGAGCCGGGAGAGGGCAGCGATGGCCGTTGGTTCCTCCCCAGCTGGCAGTCCAGGCAACGCGGCCATTTTATCTCCTGTGCCGCGGACAGGGAGAGATGGCGGAGCCCCTCTCTCCCGCCTCCTCCCTCGCGGCCCTCCTCCTCACGGGCCGCTCCAAGCACCCAGGCCGCCTCCCGTACCGGCTCGTAGACGCCATGTCGCCTCGCCGCTGCCGCCGCGCCGGGAGCAGCGAGGCGGCTCCGCAGCGCCGCTTTATAGCGCGGCAGCAGCGGGCAGGGCCCGCCCAGCGCGCGCTACCGGCCGCGCGAGGGGACAACCCGAGGCGCTGCGCGAGGCGTGTGGCGGCGGCGCTGCGCTGCCGAGGAAGCGCCAGGCCCCTGCCGCCTCGCGGGCTGCCACCGCGGGAATGGCGGGGCCGTCGTGAGCAGGGAGGCCCCGGGGACCCCGTCACCGAGGGCGGCTTAGAGACTTGTTCTACAAGGCGGTTTTGCGCTACTAAATTAAATGATGCCGGGTACCGTGCGGCAGTGGGCTCAACCCCCCAGTCACTGACAGCGCCCGCTCTGCGGGAGGATGAGCTGCAGCCTTCCCCCACGGGGAAGCCGCGGCCCAGCGCCCAGCCCGGGGAGGGGGAGCAGAGCCACCGGCTGCAGCCCACGTACCTACCGGCGGGACCTGCCCCTGCCTGCTTGCCCTGCGCCACCGCACAGCTGCAGGTGTGCCTCCAGGTCAGCTGTCCTCAGCAAAATCCAGCAGTTCCCTGAAATACCACTGAAACCGAGTCTGAGCCAAACCGACGGCGTTTGCACAGAAATCTCTGGGATAGGGCTCATCCCGGCTCTGGAACAGAAACTAAGCAGAGATCAATTCCCAGAATGAGGAAGAGAAGTTTAGTTCCCCCTTAGCGGCATCATCTGCTAGAGCTGTTGCAGACTGCCACACGCCGACTCGAGCACGAGAGGAATATGTGCCTTCTGTAGGACCCACATGTGTTGGCAGAATTCCCTGGCTGCGACTCAGGGAAGTCCTTGGCCAACAGGCTCTGCACAGCCTGACTCAAGCAGACACACACACACATGTCCACTGGTTTGTGTGGGTTACACATTACCCCACACACTGCTGCATGATGTGGTCTGGTCTCCTCCAGTCTCTCCCTCTTGCAGGCCACCTTGACCACAAATGTTAGGCCAGTGAGAAGGAAAAAAAACACCATGGAGAAGGAAAACCCCAAAACTGTTGCAAAACCAAAGTCCTCCAGCACAAGACTCTAGTCCAGACTGTAATTCCCCAAGAGCCAGATTATCTATACACAAAATTAGTCTGTATATTGAGCAGCAAAAATAGGTTTCCAAGCCCAAGCTGTAAAACAGTGGAGAGAAACCCAACCAACCAACCAAAAAAAACCTCCAAACCTACTCCTTTGGTCAGAGCCTCTCCTCACTGAGAGAGATAAATAAGACAGGAGGGTCTACAGAGTTTGGCAAGTGCTATTACTTCAGTGCTTTAAATTGATCAGTACTGAAGTCCTTGAACAGTTGTAAATTTGCCATCCATAGCTCCACCATATAACGAGTATTATTCAATTTGCTATCTCAAAGGAAATTCAGCAGGGTTTAAAAATTCTCTTAATACTTGTTAATGTTGAGTCAAATTCATTATGACACAGCTTCTAAACACATTTCTGCTGACTGAAATGCTGCGTGCTGGTCAAACATGGGCTACTTGGAACTTGCCAATGCATTCCTTAGATTTAAAACAATATGTGCCTTTTGGAATAAAAGGAAGCTGAACTACTAGAAGATAGAAAAGCTAAGATATAAATCTTCTCTCTTTCCATTTGCAATGACATTTTCCACAAATGCTCTCTTTTGCTGGCAATCACCTTTAACATCGGGTCTCTCCTGACCCTGTTCTCATTAACTAGAATTGAAAGAGTTGCATCTCCACCACAGAAAGACATTTTCAGATGTGTTGAAAAAAATATGACAGATCGTATCTCGGCATTTCTTTAGTCCCTGTCTGCAGCGTTTTTTCAAGCACTTTGTCCACAAGCAGCAAAAAACAAAAGTGGTTGATGTGGCTGATGGGAACACCACTATTAACTGCCTGTCAACATCATCATCATTTCAGTAACTTACAGGAAGTTCACTTTGCTGTCCCCAGCTCTATCTATTCTTTCCCATCACTACAGTTACAACAATAATCCTATTTAAAAACTTACTTAATTGGTCATTCTGGAGTTTCTTACAATTTCACCTGAAGTAATAAAAGCATGTAATTCAACTGCAATTCTTACACTGCTAACATTACCAGCGTCATCTCAGCAATAATGCAATGGGATATTCAGATGCCTCTGCAAACACAATGGACAGCACGTTAATGAAAACAAGTCACTGTTTCTTGTACATCTAAAGGTCCTTTGTAAGGGTTTGTTGATTTAGCCAACGGTCATTTTGTTAAAAACGCAGATGTCAGTCAAATCCCTCAAAGGAGCAAATGAAGGAAGCAATAAATAGCCAGAGTGGCTGAATTGTGCTTGGTACGTTCACTCATCTGTGCTGCATCTTACGTTTTCAGACGTCTGATGAAACAAAAAGATGAGCCCATTACAGCACCTGGGCAAAGGCGGAAAAAAGACATTTAAACTCCTCAAGACTAATGGAATGGGTTCTAGAACATGAAGGCCATGGTTTAACCCCAGCCAGCAACAAAGCACCACACGGCCACTCTCACTCTTCCCACCCCTGGTGGGATAGGGGGAGATTTGGAAGTGTAAAAGTGAGAAAGAAGCTCATAGGTTCAGATAAAGTCAGTTTAACAATTAAAACTACACAACAAAAATTGTCAAGAGAAAAAATATCAGAAGAAAATAAAACCCAAGAAAGACAAGTGATGCAAATTATAACACATGCTCACCATGAACTGACAATATCCAGCCAGTCCCTGAGCAGCAGTCTTCCCATCAACTTCCCCCCAGTTTTATTGTTCAGCATGAAGACATATAGGCTGGAATAGCCCGTTGGCCAGTTGAAGTCAGCTGTCCTGCCTGTGCCCCCTCCCAGATCCTTGTACACCCCCAGCCCACTCCCTGGCAGGGCAGGATGAGAAGAAAAAAAGGCCTTGATGCTATGCAAGAACTGCTCAGCAACAACTAAAACATCCCTGTGTTACCAACACTGTTTTCAGCACAAATCCCAAACAATGCCCCACAGCTGCTACTAGGAAGGAAATTTGCTGTATCCCAGACAAAACCAGTACACATGAGTGAGGCTCTACACCAATACACAAGGCAGAGCTATCTTTAAACGTTGGCCACCTGTGTGTCCTAACTCCAATTTGTGCTTTAGCAGGCAAGATATGGGCATACCAACAGTCAAACAACACTTGAAAAACTATTTGGATGTAGTTTTCCTAATTTCCTCTTCTGCCCTGCACATAATTTTTCTTTCATGCATATTCTAAACTGATTTTACACTGGGTGTCCCCTTTGCTGATCAAAGTAACATGAGCACATTATATCAAGTCTTGGAAGTAGTGAAGTGCTTTTTTCCTTTTCTAGTTCTTTTTACAGAGCAAAAACAATGTGAAATTGTGAGTGGAAGAAATCTCAATACCTTATTGCTGTTGTGAAGCCACATAACCCAGTTGTGTATATGCATGCCAACAACCCAACTATCTCAGGCAACTCTGAGATTGTAGAAATACGGGCTTAAAAACTACTTAGAGAATTGTGCTCTGTAGCTCTCTCTTATCTTCAAGAGAAGCATGATGCAATGATCTTTAAAACTTTTCTTACATCACAACGAGGAAAATAATAATACTGTGTAAGGTTTAACTGCATTGAGAAGCACCTGTTTTAAAGACAAGAAACCAACACTCAAGTATTTTATTATTTTGCATAATTTCAGAGGCTCATCAAATTAGGAAATTGTGATTCACATAACCATACAAACATTTCATAGAAGTCTACATTTTTATCATGTATTTATGCTAGAAAAAATTGCTTAATTTTATCAAAATTACTGTTCAATTAAAGCAGCAGACTATTTAATATTTTCCTTTCCCAAATTATCGTGCAGCTCAAAGACTGTTCCATTGCCCTCTTGGTTCCTGCATCAGCACAGCTCTCCAGTGCAACTTAAATAAACAGATCTTAAACTCCTTGGAAAATACAGTGTAGATTTCACAGAAAATTAGTTTCTTGTAGAAGTAGTTCCTCTTGGAATTTAATGTAGGAATTTGTACATGAAATTCATGCTGATATTTCAGTTAAGTCATTTTAATTAGTAAATTGATTTACACAAAGACTACGTACCGCTTTAAAAATGCCAGCCAACCATCTTGTGGTGAGATTCAGGGAATGGCAGTGGAAGGCAGCTACAAAGACTATGGAAGTCCCAGCTACTGAACTCCCAAATGCTCAAAACCAAAAAGTACTAATGAAAAAGTCTAGCAGCTGTTCTTACAGTCCAATTTGTATACTTGTTTTTAGGGCCTGGCCTGTGATCACATTCTGTGATCACACAGCATGATGGAATTCAGTTAAGGTTCCAGCTGTGTGATCACAGAATGTGTAAAATATCTGCAAAACTAGTTCCTGAATTTGCTCAGGCATTCCTCCATAAGCTGTGGGAAGAATAGAGAAACAATATGGAGAACATAACACACAGCTTTGAAAGGTTACTTGCCTGGACTGCTTCTGCTAATAGGAAACCCATTCACAGATGAAAAGATCGCAGAGAGAACTGAAACAGGAAGCAGCTAGAAAGGAATTCTCCATACTGATCTCTTTTGAAACAGTCCCTTATCAACTGAACTTGAAACAAAGTTAGTCGAGCTCCACAGCTCAGTATAAGGCCCATCTCCATGGTCCCCCTGTATCTGTAGAGTTGAAATAAGTTTGGTGTGAAGTTAAAAGTGTTGTGAGCACGGCAAGAAAAAGGGTGACAGGATTAATTATGTCACTGTGCATCTTTTTGTGAGGGAGCTTCAAAAGTGAAGTCATCTAGTTTGCTTTGCAGATTCATCCATCAAATAAATAAATAAGGAAACAGACATAAGAAAACAGAACTCCTATTCTAGATGCCACTCTTATAGTTTTGTAGAGGACTGAGTACTTTCGGAGCAGCACACATGACTACTGGGAGAAAATAAAATTATGCAACTTAGCACTTCTCAATGTTGCCTACAGTATAAATACTGTATTGATTTCACTCAAACACTTTATTTAACCTGATGCAATTTGTGCATGGACAGGTAGGTAGGTAGGTATGTATGTAGAAAGTCACTGAGGCTACCTAATGAGGCATATCTTGATTCTTCTCCACTGCAGGCTACAGGGTATCACAAACCACAATGTTTAAGTCTCACCCCTAGTTCCTACACTATCTCATACCCAAAATGCCTCCCACGTTTTTCATCTAGGTTTTAAGAGAGCAACATAAATCTAAGTTCTAAAAATGTTTGTCTTTCAGTAAAACAAGTGAATCCCACAGATTTCTTTTTGTTTTTTAAGAAAAGTAATTGATTTTGAAGAGACTGAAAATAACCTCAGAGTTGCATTACACGTATTTCAGTAAATCATTGGTTTCACTCCTCAGCAGGTGGCAGCACAAAGTTGTTTACAATGTGATACTAATTCTCAACTGAGGAATTTGTTCTTTAATTTGCAGTAAAAAAGCCTACTGTATAGATAATCATACCAGACAGAAGAGTTAATACGAAAAATCAGACTGTCTGCTTATTCCAGTTCTTCAGGATCACTTCAGCTGCATCTAGTGTGCTGTCTTTCTGCAAAACAAGGAACATTACTATTACTGCAAGTACAGAATTCTTGAAAATAGAGTAGCTATCATGACTGCATCATCCCAAATCGATATTTGGTGATTTCACTTGCATCCTGTAAATATATCAGCCAGTTTTTCATTAGCAGCTATAGCTACAGATCTAGCTTACACAAAGAATTCAATGCTGATTCCTTGCAAATATTTATTAGGTATATTTAAAAGATAACATCTTTTTTAACCTTTCTACTACCAAATTTAATGAAAGCAATGTTTCTTATATAAATACCTGGCATTTATGCAGTGATATACTTAATTCTCTAGTCTTTATGTATACAGTCAGGACTGTTAAATCTCCATGCAACCAAATTGTGCTGTGAACGACTTAAACATAATCCCGCTACACTTAAATGGTAATCTATCCACTTGCCAGTTGTGTGGCTTGGCTACAACCTGGTGAGTCATGCAAGTAGTCTTTAACTCAACATGATTACTGCTGTTCCTCTGGGCAAGCCACGTTTACAACTACCAAGTTTCATTCCAGTTTACCTCATAGTCTTTATATTTCATCAAAAGAACCAAGTAACACAAGCAGAAACTCCCCTTCATTACTGATTCAAGCTAAAGCTCCAGTCTTTCTACTAGAACAGTTAAGGTGTTGCACATGTTCCATTATGCCAACTCTAACAGAGCAATGGGGAAACATTTTAGGGCTGTGCCCTTATCAAAGTTTGTGTACCTGTCCCCAAAATCTTTCAGTCTTCTCAAGAACAGATTCAATAGGAGAAAGAATATGTGGAAAGGAGGTGCTTACAAAATGGCAAAAGCCATCCAACTCACAAAACCTCCTGCGCCTTTGTTTTCTTATTTGACAGTGTGAAACCCTACGTATGTTGAGCCACGTGATCTAAACTTGAAGGTGATCACTGTTGTTGGAAACTGAAAGGGCAATTCTTCTGTACAACTATTCTCTACTCTGGATTACAGAATTCACCTAAATTGATAGCATACCGTGTCACTCATTTTCAGTGTCACCATTGGTCAAGAACAGTTTTAAAAAACAACACAGTAAGCTAAAAAAAGCCCACCCACCTAGGTGTTTGCTGCTAGTTGCCCTTTTTAGCCATGCCACCCACATGTATGATTTCAGGTCCCTCAGCAAGAAGACAGTTGAAGCTACTTTGTGCTGAATGTTACACCAAGCTAACTTCCTGTTCCTAAAACTGAGGAGATCCTGGGAAAATATAACAATCAGTCCCTTGCAGATTTTGTACTGCACCGATTTTTAGGAGTCTTAAGTCTTCTCAGGACACAATTTTACCTTAATGAAGCAAAAACGTATGTACTTTTCAAACTGCTTTTTTGTCTCAGGACCACAAAATGCTGAAAGAGGAATTGCTGACAGCTTCTGAAACATAAACCAAAAATATTATTTGCTTATTTTATATATGTATATAAAATCTGGTTTATTGGTGAAGATTTCACTATTTCATTTCTACAGCTCTCCCTCCCAACGTGTGAGGGAAAGACAAGATTTGTCTCTGTATGCACTAGCTAGGCTTAACTAAATTCAAATTACTCTTCTTGGGCAAAACATTTCAAAGGTACTTTTGTACAACTAGCATTTGAGCATGCTGAAAGAAAAGTGCTGGGATGTAACACAAACTACAGTGTACATTTTCTGCATATTTAACAATGTTTAGACACATCCTTACCATCAGTTACTACAAACACCAAATAATATTTTGAATGGAATATCTCTACTACATAATAAGTATGGTTGCACTGCTCTTGCTTTCAACAGAAAAGTATTTCTAAAACTAGAGTATGACTAAGACTCCTTACCTTTGATGTTATCATCCATCTGACAAAGTTATAGTCATAAGGTTGCTTCCCATCTACATCAGACAGATCCACATCTGAAAACAAAATTGTTTTACGATTTTCAAGACTCCACTGGGAATGCAATCATTAACAGCACTTCATACTTGATACTTAAGAATAAAGATATATGCTTTTCCTTTAGAATGCCATTTAAAAATTATAACTATTTTAAATATAGACCAACAGATTAAACGTTTCCATTCTGACCCCAGCAATTGCTTTCCATTCAAAGCAAACTGAAACACGTAGCTCAGAAGCAAGCCATGCGGTGCTCCAAGTCATCCTTGGTTGGTGTTATTGAGGATTAAGGACTCTTTGAGGGTACCAAAGAATGTATTTACTGCACAGATAACAATGAATTTCCAAAAAGTTTTGTAAATTTTGCTAGCATTTTAGTGTTTAGAAACCACAATGGCTCAAAGAACCTTCAGGTTATGACTTCAGATTAAGATAAACAAAAAACGCACCCCAAATCAGAAAGGGGAAAATACAAATGGTCCTAACCCAGGTGCTTGGCTCTCAAGCTTCTTCATCCTAGACATTTTAATTTTATCCACCTCCATTTTCCTCCCTAAAACCTTGCCAAAGCTTTGCAAATCATGAGTAGTTAGGATCACAAAGGCTTTGCTGAAGGTTATAAAATCTACTTCCCAGGCTAAGGTCAAACAGAAATTTTTAGTCCCAGTTGGTATTTTAGACGTTATGCAAACATGACATGAGGATCCAGTTTAAAATTAAGTTGCATTTTCAGATTAACTATATTATTTGCTTTCCACACCCTTTTAAATCAAATTCATACTAACTTAATGTAGAAATGTCAACAATCATAAAGTATCCTCCATCTGGAATGATAGGCTTCAGTCCAGCTTCTTGAAGTAGCTGAGCCATCCGATCACGCTTCCTTTCCAGCTCTCGAGACAGTGAGTAAAAATAGCAGTCTGGGTCATCCATGCGGTTATAGTCTGTCCAAAATGCTTGTGCCAAAGCCTCCTGGAAACAGAATCAACGTTCAGCGTACTCATGGATTCGCAGTAAACTCCCAGACACTCACACATTCCTATTGAAATCATGCAGGGTTGTCTTCAATTCTGGCCCTTATTAAGCAAATCAGCATGTATCAATTACACAAGTGATGTCCAAGTGTGTCAGTTGTTACTTTGTGCTGCAGCAACATCCAAAACACCAAGTCACAGTCTTTGACACAAGGGTCCAAGTCTGAACTGAAGCTAAGTTTAAATTATTGATAATAATGTATTATAGAATCCTAGAAACTACAAGACGAGAGAGTGCTCAGTAAAACAAGACCTTACTGCAACAACTTTTAATTGTATTTGCCAGGGAAGCACTAAGATTGCCATGTTTTATGCACAAAGCAGCAGTTTGTAGGTGAAAGATGAAAAAAGCTGCCAGACTGCAAGACTCTGATGTTTTACTTTTTTTTAGTGTCTGGTGAGCTGATCAAATTTGTCTCCTCTTCTTGCACCCAGAATATATATTTTAGTAACTAAAAATTCATTGTTGTGATTATTGTTTTATTACAGTGAGGCCTACAATTCTGCTACACCAGAAAATGACCTCCTCTGCCCCATCTGTACCTACCTGTAATGGAGTTGCACAAGTATACAGTGTATTTTGTTGAACAACTTGCAAATGCTTGATCAGGTTCTGGGGGCCAATAGACCAACCAAGCTAAGGAAAGAAAGCATGCACATTTACACTTACAGTGGTGTTACTAACAATTAACAAAGAATTTAAAAGTAGCCAGTTTTTCTGGTCTCCAGTTTTTCCATTTTAAGAGTTGATAGTGAATTTGTTCAGAGCTGGTTTACAAGAACTTGGCTAAATGATGCCATTATGCAACCTGATCTAGGTGGACCTGCTTCTGCAGAGGGGTTACACTAGATGATCTCTAAAGGTCCCTTCCAACCCTACCATTCTAAATCTAAATAAAAAATAATCTTGAATTGAGAGTTACAGTTTGACTTATACCTATCTTTCCTAAGATAATGAGCAAACTTTTAACTCTTCATATAACAAGGGTTAAAAATCAAACCAAACATTTATTAGGAATGTTATTCCTTATCATTTTATATTATTTCCATCTTATCATGTCCTGTGTCAAAGGTGGCTTGAGCATAAACCACAAAGCTCACTACTGAATCACACATGGCACAGTTCAGTTTAAATACAGGTGATAAAGAAGAAAGAATTTAATTGCCAAATGGTGAAATGTTTTTCGTTTACTTTCTGATATGTATTTTAAAGTAAAATATTACCTTTAAGCTTTTTACAGAAATACAAGCCATTATTACAATCTGAAAATACTACCATCAAACTGGAAAGTTAAAATATGGTGATACCCCTGTTTTCTCCAAGAATCTTGACTGGTTTTGAACAAATCATACAGCGTTTATTTGTTTTGTATTGTTTTGTCACAAGAGCTTATTAATTGAGATACAAGAGTAGAATTAAAACGTGGATGTTCAAGATGAGCAATTGCTCCAACTGAATGCAATCTTCATGTTTTGGAGACACAGAGATTTGCCAGAAGCTTTCAAAAGACAGGTCATAAAATGGATGATTTTAAGTGCAATAAATGCATTCTGTTATTTATATAACTGACCTTTTTTACATTGATTCCTCTTACCTTCCAGCCAGTTACACTATATGTTTTTCCAGCACTTCCTATAGTTATTGTTCTTTCCCACATACCTGGCAAGGTAGCTGTATATAAAATAAAATTAATTGAGTACAAGTGCACTCACATATTCCATGTAGTTAGAAAAACTGTACTGCCCCTAGTTCAGAGCTGTATGCTGAGGTATCATTGCAGTATATTAAGCAAGAGATGAGAATAGTCTAAAATTATTGTTAACACATGAGAAAGGATATATGGGCCAGCGTTTTTCATGTGTATGAAAAGAGAGTATTAATGAAAGGAGAAAGAAGAGGCATAAAATGAGAGGCACAGCTTGAAAACTACATGTTAGCTAAAATGCATCATTATTTGTAAGAAAGCTAGGATCCAGGAAGTAGCTACCCATCCATCTCAGGACAGCATTACTTCTGATGCCTGATAATAGCACCATTTACAACGTTAACTCAGGCACTGCAAGCCATTTTAACAGAGTTGTCCAGTTCAGTGTCACTGGCTGTCTCATACATCAGAAAAAGAAAAGAATTACTACGACTTCTAACCCAGAACCAAACACTGTAAGAATCAGAAAGCTAGCCAAGTGAGTAAATAAATTGTGTTTTGTTATAAAATTGGAACAGGCCTCTGACTGACTGTCAATAGCAGCTAGCTAAGGATGTCTGCAAGGATTAAGGAATGCATGGAGGCCTATCTATCTGTATTTATATCTGGAAGAAGACCAAAATCCTGTGTTTTCTTTTCAAGGACAGGACATAGCAAAGGTCTCTTCCATCATTTGCAGTTTTTTTTCTGTACACTGCTTTAGAGGTGCTCTATTAGCTCTGTAACTTAGTTCATTTTCAACATAAACAAATAAATCAAGATACTCGTAAGTACGAGATAAAGTCAGACATGGTCATACCACCACTGCAACTGCAGTGGTCAACAACATCCATTTCCCCCTCATTGGTACAACAGAACCAACGAATCTATCAACTGTTAGATCCCCTCTCTAGGGAGACCATGGAACAAAAATGTTTCAAATAAATCCACCAAATTTCATGAGGAAGATTCTGCAGGAGTTATCTTGCACTAGACACGACATTTGAAAACATGTATTGTGTTTTTGAGTACACTTGCCAAGAGCAGAAACAAAACAGCAACAAAGAAACTCATATTCCTGTTAGAACCACCCATATACACTCAACTGCTCTGTGACCTTCAAAACAGAAAGGCAGTTTTAACAGATGCATCCTCTAGCTAGCCAGGTCGAGAGTATAGATCACTTCCTAAAAGCAACCCAAACTAGCTCTCACATACTGCAAAAAGAATTGAATTTCAAAGCTCATGCCCTCTAGTCAGACTGTTTTGCTATATGGTCATAGGAATTCAACCTTGGAGATGGAATGTAACAGTGTTTGAAACAGCAGCAGCAGCAGAAGGGCACAGTGGAAGAAGCAGCTCCACTTACTTTACAGGCAGCAAGTTTTAAATAGAGAAGGAAATTCCTCGTGTCATCTGGCAACATCATTATATGACATCATAACCAAGTCTGACTACAATTCAAAAACTAATGAAGTGAAAACCAAGACATATAAGCAGCCTGTCACCTGTGATGGCACTCAGCTTGTTGAGAGGCTTGTCCAGAATCCTCAGTTATGAGATGCAATCTCTAAACCTGCCAGTGCAACCCTAATCATTACTTAGAGGAGGTCTATGGTTTTATGGAAGTCAGATAATGATGTGAAACGTGATGAAGTGCTCTGCACTACAGAAAAGTGCTTCAGTGGCAGCACAGGGACTCTACTGATTTTATGATCTATGGCTAGAAACCTCCATTAAATTGTACTAAGGAACCACCATCAGACTCTATAAATCAATGCAATATCCCTTTTGCATCTCAAAAGATGTGTCACTGCATTTGATAGAGTATGTAGAGGTTAATATGGAAACACTAGAGTTTTTAAATAGTGAAATAACACATGTACTACTTCTTGTATTACTTCTCATAGGCTTAAAAAAATATAAGAAAAGTTAAAAAGAAGAGATCTTGTTTCTTTTACTGAAATATTATTATCTACAGTGTTACTCTGAAGGTTTTATAGTCAGTTTAAAACTAAAGATAATATCAGAGGACCTGTTAGAGAATATGCACCTAAATAGGGGTAATGGACAAAAGCTTTGGAGGTTTTCAAAACCCACCTGGATGTGTTCCTGTGTGACCTGATCTAGGTGGACGTGCTTTAGCAGGGGGGTTGGACTAGATGATCTCCCTTCCAACCCTGACCATTCTGTGAATTGTCCAGGCTTTAACTTGTATTATTATTACATGGTATTCTTACATTTTATACCAAACTACAGAATGCCTTTTGTTCAGTCAGAAATGTTTTATAGTATTAAAACAACAATACTGATATTAATGGACAATAGTGTTACTGTGTCTGAAGAATTCACCACTTGTCCAGTAAGATAAAGTGTAACTGACAACATGAGTGTTCGGAACTGCTGCCACTGCAAAGGAAGATGGATTACTTTATACCACCCACAGAGATTTTAGTTCTGAGGACAGCTATTTGCATGAACCACCTGTTAACTCCATGAAGAAAAATCTAATTGAACTCATTTTACTTTGCAATTGGGCTGTGATAAGCCACACATGATCAGTTACTGTGGTAACTTGTTAGGTTGCACTGACTCAGATCACTATCACAGAAATGTACCTCAGTTATTCCCCTTCTTCCACATCTGAAGGTCTTCAAAGGCATCACTATCAAGACACCACAACAGCCATGAAATCAGGCCACTTTCAAAACAGATTCATAACTTATCCACGGCCAGTACAGTGTACTGCAGTTGTATAATCAGCAACTGTGTAGCTAATTATTATCACAAGGTCATTTAGATATAATTTACTTTTTACTAATTATAAGATTAATTTGGTACAATGATGTAGCTCCCACTAATGGAAAGTTTCTTTTATTGCCACTCTACATGTATGGAACTAAAGCACAGAAGCAAAGTTATTCAGCATTCAACCAGTGGCAAAGCCAGGAAAAAAAGCTAAGCCTTTTCACATCTGAGTCATATTTCTGTCTCTTGTCTCAACTAGATGTCTCTATTACAAATGACAAAAATGTGCCTTCATTATGGCATGAAGTACATCATATCAGATAGTTCACGCACAACGCTACCATCAGAAACAAAACGTCTCTACACCTAAGAAGGAAGTTTTAGACTTCAGACAGCTCAAATACATCAGCAGGTCCAAACCAAGACCACCACACTAGCAACTTTTACATAAATGATTACCTGTAGCACTATAGGATGAGGAAGGAGTTCAGTTACTTGCGTTAGATTCACTTGTTCTGAGACAGTGGGAGTGATTCCACTAACTTCAGTGAAAGTTGCATCATGGCTAACAAAGTTACTGAATAAGGACAGGATATTCAGATGATCATAACGGACTTATGAGCATCAAGCCCACTGGTTTCTATGGGTATCTGCTCCAAAGTCACTTAGATGCTTTTGGAAATTGTATGGAAATTATTCATTGAAATACTTTTCAGGAAAGGGAGAGGTCTCCTCCTCAAAATAGTCAGTGCTTGAAGTCTGAGCTCTTTTTAGCAACCATTACCTCCAAGAGGCACTTCTACAACATCACTGCACAACTACTCCAAAGATGCCATAAAAAAATAGTACCTATTTTAATGTGTTTATTTCCTTTATACACCAGCCATTCATACACCTCATCGCTGATGCACAGGGTATCATGTTTAATACAAAGATCAGCTATTACTTGGAGCTCTTCTCTGGTAAACACCTGGGAAACAAGAAAGTAAGAGATAATGCATTAATCACAGTATCAAAGGCATAGTCTGAAATGACAGTAGTGTTAAACCAGGACTCTTACCTTGCCTATAGGGTTGTGTGGAGTATTCAGAATAATAGCTTTTGTTTTGGAATTAAATTTATTTGCAAGTTCAGCAGGATCTAAGACCCAATCAGCACTAGATGCAGAGTTTCCATGATTTTGCTAAAGAAAAAAAATAATTATGCATTACTTGAATATAACATGTTATAGTCTAAACAGAGGTGCCCAACTTGTCACCTTCAGAGACTTTCATAAGCATACTTGACAATCTATCTGATCTGTCCTAGGAGAAGGCACTTCTAAGAACAAGCAGGAAGCCTAAGAACAAGGTAAATTATTAAAACAGTGGCTGTCCTCTCCTGGCCATTGGCTGTTTTGAAGCTTCCCCAGGAACTGGTTTCCAGGATCTGGTTACACACATGCTGATTATAACAGTGTGTAATGCAGGAAGCTTAGTCACATGACGGTAGAGCTTATGGCCTCTCAGGCACTAGAACAACCACGTGCATGCTTGACTGGAAAGACTAATCACTGCTGGAGAGATTTGGTGTCTTTTCCTCCTCATTGTCCATATGAAAATAGCCAAATAGTTAAAAATCTCCACCACACTGGAGTTGCTATAGTATTACACAGACAACAAAAGTTTGGGCCAGTTGCCACAGAGAAAAAAGAGCATTGCCACAGTAACTTTGACACCTGCATATTACTGGGAGAAGGCAAGACCAAAAACAAGAGTGTGAAACAAAATACTTGGAACAACTGCATCACTCAGAATGTCCCTAGAAGGAGGGCACCCAGAGGAATCAGTCTCACCTACTCCCACTGCAGTCCTGGCAGTTTTGTCACTCTGTGCTACTCTGTTTTCACAGTGTTCATGCAGCGGTCCTGTCTAAAGAGCCCCCAGCCCTCCTCATACAAGGCTGCCAGTCACCCAAGGCAACAGAACCTCTTGAAAACCAGCAGATACAGAAATTGCGCTAATATGTGATTCTCCTTCCCTTATTTGCACCGAAAACATTCTGATCAGCTCTCAGAGTGCACAAATTAAAGTGAGAAACATTGTCCCACCTCCTCCAACACTAATAAAATAGTCTATCTGCTTTGAATTATCCCTGTCTCAGACTCACACTACAGCAATCTGTCTCATTTTTATATAATTGGATGTTATGGAAACTACACAGGAAAACACCACCTGGAAGGTGTTCATCAAACTGTATTGAGTATAGATGAGAAACTTTATACAATAACGTTTAAAAAGCTACTCACATATCTCAGTGGGATAAAAACAGGCTTTGCACCCGCCATCTTTACCATTGGTTCATAACAGTCGTAAAATGGCTCTATTATTATTACCTGAAATTACAATCATCAGTATCAGAAACAGAGAATTTACCACGCATTATACCATTACCTTGCCAGGTTTGCTTTGGTGGGATAATTCGATAATGTTTTTTTGGCATTCCATACTGATGTAACATTGTACAATATTTGTCCCTTCTGAACATCATATAATAATGTCTTCAGTCTAAACATGATAAGCACTGCTTGTTTTTGACAAGACACACAGGCTGTTCTTCTGTATTTGAACATTACAGCTATTAAGGTATAATAGTAGGAATGTTTGAGTCCTGTACATAGGTTTGAAGGTGCAAGGCAAAGATGAGATATAGCAAGAGCAAATTGTTGAACCACAGCACAGCTGCTCCAATTCTGTCCCTGAAATTCCAGGATTTCCAAGTACCTAGAAATCTCAGGAGAATGCTTAAATCCTCAAATTTTATCAGAAGAAAATGTTCAGGTAGAAAAATAGGACAAATTAAAGGAAAACTGCTAGAAAATAGGAAAACAGGAGAAAAAAGAAAAAAAAACCCATAACACACAAAACCCCAAATGCCAAAATAGCTAATAGCAGAGAACCATTACAAAAATAGAGTAGTATCAGAGCAACAGGAAAGGAATATATTATACATGTGAAACCAACAAAACACTTAAAGCAAAATGCATGGCAGTACAAAAAGTTCTTGTCCACTACAGATACAAATATTTCCTCCCAAAATGACTTTTAATATCATTGTCAAAAACACAGACATCAGTAGTGAAGGGATGAATCATCACAGGTAGTACAGCAAACTAACAATCCTTTCTTTAAAGGCCTTTCCTGCTTTTCTATGCTGCTACCATGCAACGGTCCAAAACAGGACTTGATAAAACAATGGTTATTCAAACACCAACAATACTTTGCACCATCTCTGTTGCAGACAACAGCCCACGTTTTCTCAAATTAGAAATCAGTCAATATTGTGTCACCTAAGAGTCATAAAGAAACTGCTACAGGTACCGTAAGTACGAAAGAAAGGAGTCTGTAAGTTGGTGAATGATAGGAAGACACCCAAAGGATAGTCTCCTGATGACAGCTTCCAGAACTGTCATCAGTGCTACAACTGTAACAAATCAAAGTAATGGAGATCAGAAAGAAGCCCCAACATTAACTCCTGTTTCACAGTGGATAAATCGAAATCAGGCAAATGTTCATTTCAGTGACTCGCACATGAATATTTTAAATTAAATCTTACTTCATCTCCCTCTTCAATTAGTGCCTGTATTGTACTAAAGAGAGATCCATAAGCTCCCACGGTCACCAGGATATCTGTGAGAGGATCAATCTTTCTTCCACAAACTTTCTCATATACTTGAGACAAGGCTTTCACCAGCGAGGGATGTCCCTGTGGAAAGCAAATAAATGCAACTGCTTGATGTGTTCCTGGCAATGTACAAAGCCTAGGTTTGGGATTTTTCACACACACATTAAAATAATACATTTTGAAATAGAAAAATATGAGATGAGCTCTCATCTCATGGCTGTTAACATGTAGCATGGTTTAAAGTTGTTGCACATTATGTAGGAAAAGCAGTTTTAATTCATTCATATCTACCAGGAAATTCCTTCTGTTTATCTGATGCTTTTTACTTTCTATCATTATCACATCTCAAGATAGTTCCAGGTAGCCCATAGGAGAGCTAGCACAAGAAACAGAAGGGAATACTCTGACATGAATTCATTCTCACATCCTTTCCCACCTGCCTCTGTTTCCATCTGAAGGTTGCTCTGTTATCCTCATCTTTCAACTAAAAATTATCCGATGCAAGTGGAATCTCTTTATTCTGTCCATATACTTCTGACAAACAGTACTTGTGATGTGAATGATGGTTTATATAGTCACATCCCAAATCTCAGAGCACCATTCACCATTTGTGTCCCCTGGTGAGGCCTCATCTGGAGTCCTGTGTCCAGTTCTGGGCTCCCCAGCCCAAGAGGGACAGGGAACCGCTGGAGAGAGTCCAGCACAGGGCCACCAAGGTGATCAGGGGACTGGAGCATCTTCCTTATGAGGAAAGGCTGCAGGAACTGAGGCTGTTTAGTCTAGAGAAGAGGAGACTGAGGGGGGATCTCATTAATATTCACAAATATCTAAATGGTGGATGTCAGGACGTTGTGGTATCACTTTTTTTCTGTTCTATCTAGTGACAGGACAAGGGGTGATGGGATCAAACATAAAAAGTTCCATTTAAACATAAGGAAAAACTATTTTACTGTGAGGGAGACAGAGCCCTGGCACAGGCTGCCCAGGGAGGGTGTGGAGTCTCCTTCCTTGAAGGTCTTCAAAACCCACCTGGATGCATTCCTGTGTGACCTGATCTAGGTGGATCTGCTTCAGCAGGGGGGTTGGACTAGATCACCTTGAAAGATCCTTTCAAACCCCTACCATTCTGTGATTCTGTGATAGGGACATGTCAGTTAATGTACACCTCTCAAAATGTGCAAAGAAACAAATAGGCAACAAAGATTACACACAATATTAAAATAAGAAGGCATCTTCCTGTTTACTAAGGAACACTACAGGTTTCCTGCTGTGAAAAGTTTTTTTCTTGTGGGATACTTGGCAGAAATAAAAAAATAACTCCTTGAGAAAATGCAACTATGTAACAACAGTCCTTCTCTAAAATAACAAACACTGCACCACTACACACAAGGCACAAAATCACAAATGCTACTGTAAACAAAAACATTACCTTCAATTAAAGCTTACAAGTCATTGTTGATTCAAATGACAGCCATTTCTTGCCAGGAGTGTATCAGCTACACAGGAATGCTGCACCACCCAAGTCACTGTACAGGCCATAGCCCTCAGTCAATGAGAGGTCCAAGCGCCGCAGAGAGCTGAGACAAGGTCTCAATTATCAGCTGGATGTGCGTCACTCGTGCTCAGCCCTCCCACATTTGCTACCACAAACACTTGTGTTCAAAAACCTTAGAATTGCAGAAGTTTGCAGAGGAAGTGCAAAGGCTGGAGATGGTAATATTAGTAAACATTCCTCTCTAATTACTAACTACAGTGTATCTGCAAACATTCATAATTATCATGTGAATTATCAAACTAACTGGAAATAAAGCTCAAAATGACAGAAGTAACTATCGAATCATTGCATGCATTGGGAGACACTGTACTTCTGCTTGATTTGCAAACTGCTCTGGAGAATCTGTCTGTGACTATTTGCCAGAATGTAAACTGTAGCTCATTTTCTCTGTAATCTTTCCCCGTGCACCGAGGTTCCTCCAAAACCTCATCTGCCAGGTAAGTAAGGACTTTTCTGGTACTTTATGGAGTGCTTTATGGTGTGTGATGAACATACTACTGCTTGGCTCAGAAGTTCACTAAACCCCAGTCATGTTTTATGTGTGTCTGACATAAAATTGCCTTATATTTGAGAGAGAGAGAGACAGAGTGTTTATATTTTTATCTGTTAATGTATCTCGTACTTGTAGAGACTCTTTGCACATAGCTGAAGGTGATTAACCAAAATGACCTGAAGATGGATGAACTGAGACTACAGACTCTGAGGATTTTTTTCTTTCTTTCTGTTCCTGCTCTAATAGGCCTTGGTGGCCCTGCCCAGCCTCACTTAGGGCCTGTACCCAGAACAGTGCCCCTGGTCCAGAGGCTCCATTCAAATACTATGCAACAGGGTTGCTGGTCTGTTATTTAGTTACACCCATGCCTGCACCTGGCCATAGACTCTGCTGAAACTGGCCCCTAGCTGCAGATGAATTTTGTGGCTTGACCTTAGACCTGCTGTGTCATCCCTGACCTGCCCAGTTACGTCTAACTGTGGTTAACAGTGCTGGGCCTGATCTGTGAACTGACTTCGTGGCTTGACCTTCAGGCCCACCTCACTACCACAAGGTTGTCTGGTGATCCACGCTAACCTCAGCCACCACCTCTGACCTGCCTTGCTCGAGTACTGTGGGACTGGGCCCCAATTGGTGAGGCCTCTGCCCTGCTCACTGGGATAACTTGCCCTTGAGTGAGCTGCTGGCCACTGCTGCTCCCCATCAGTTCTAATGCATTCAGACTCTCATAGAACAGGCAAAAAGATATGCTGAAATATATACACAGTATATATAATGTTTTTCTATCCCTTTTGCACAATATGGTAATCTAGAAAAATATTAGATAGACTCCTTAGAGTCTTCTAGTAATCCTGACACATGATTCTCAATTAGGCAGTATGGTCTGCCTTTACCACAAAATGAAATAAAGACAAACCAAACAAGGAAGTGGTCATACTGAGACAGTAAGGGTACTTCAATATCCTGCCTTGGACAATGACAAATGCCAGACAATCACACCCAGCTCAAGACAAATTATAAAAGCCAAGTTATGGAATGGGTGGTGATTATCTTCCAGGGGCAAAAACTTACTGTTTTCATCACTTCCTAACCTCCACTGAAATATACTAAATGTTACGGGTAAATCTTTTCTTGATCCTAGAGGTGTTGTCTCAATGGTATCAAGTATTTCTTTCTCATTCTACCACTATCTGATCTGATTAATGTTTACACTGACCAAAACTGGAAGTAAATGTGTAATTTACAGTCTTCAAACTGAACTGACTCTTCAGAGACAATCTGTCCCAGGTATGCTCCACCATTTTGGTGTTGCTCAATGATTCTGCCCTGAAGAAGCCTACAGAGAGGATGTTCATTAGTAGCAGCTAAGCCTACTGGATCAACCTAATTTGGAATGTAACAGTATGACCTACAGATAAAAACAATTTCAGGGAAAGTTAATTATTTTTCCCTTTGGCATGTTCTCCACTGAACTTGGGTCCTCAAGTTCCACAGTACTTACAAAGCCTCGAGTGTACTGGTTCAGTCTGTCAACTGCTGCTGCCTTTGCCAGTTCTTCTTTAACATAGCTGGGAGGGGATATATCAGGAAGGCCTTGACCAAGATTAACAATTGAAGGGTCTGCTGCCACCTTTGTAAATTCAATCCTAAAGGGAACAAAAAACCCCTTAAACTTAACATAAAGGTTAAAATATTTTTTTTCTTTCATTGGCATTAAAAGGCAAAAATGTATTTCACTTTGCTGCATTCACTGCAGTGGAAACAGGTGTAAGTACAGTGCTCACATGGAGAGGTGGGAGCTGTGACAATGGTAAGTAACCACACAGGAGCCAGATGGAACCCAATAAAAGGTTGATTTTCTGTATCCACAGAACAACTTTTCCCCCAGCAAAACTGTGCTTAGATGTGCACATACACAAACACACAGGAATTCTAGATATGGGCAGAAATGCCATACCTCCTTGCAAAATTAAGTAGATCTTGTTAGAACAGGCACATTAAATGATTTAAAGGGTAGATTCTATCAAGTGAAGATATCATTTAAACCTCCCAGTCGCTCCAGAGATGGGTTTTTTTCCAAATGTTAGGCAACAGAGTGTTTAAGGCTGTTAATTAACTGTTCCTAATAGCCTGCCAGACATACACTTTAGGATTCTTGAATTATTTTCTTAAACTCCCTTCACAGATAAGCTTTACATTTTACCCTTTCCTTTCTCCTCAAAACAAAAGAAAAACAGCAAAACAAACAAAACCAAGTCCAAACACAACCAGAAAGTCCACATAGCCTCATGGTTCTCTCAAAAATGAATATAAATTGCTAAAAATTAGTTTGAGTTACCAAAACACCTCTGTATAGATATATTGTAGTTGTTTTGTGTGGCCAGGATTTGGTAGCAGTGCGCTACAGGGCTGGCTTTCTTAAACAAGGAGTTGCCAGAAGCTTCCCCAGTATCTGACAGAGTAAATGCCAATCAATTCTAAGATGGACCCACTGCTAACCAAGACCTGGCCTATTAGCAACTGAGGTAATGTCTGTGTGAATAATGTACTTAAGAAGGGGAAGAAGTTTCTGCAGAGATGCTAAATTGCACAGGGGATGTTAAACTGCAGAAGGTAGTGAGAATGTGAGAATAACATCTCCACAAACACCAAGGTCAGTGGAGAAGGCGGGGGAGGAAGTGCACAGGGACTGGAAGAAAGATTCCCCTGTGAACTATGGTGAAGACCATGGTCTGGCAGCTGTCCCCCTGCAGTCCATGGAGGTCTACAGGGAAGCAGAGATCCATTCACAGTCTGTGGAGGACCCCACACTGGAGCAGGTGGATGACTGAAGGAGGCTGTGACTCCATGGAAAGCCCACACTAGAGCAAATTACCGGCAGGACCTGGGAGAGGCCCGTGGGAAGAGAGCAGCCCACACCAGAGCACGTTTGCTGTCAGGACTTGTGACCCTGTGAGGGACCCACGCTGGAGCAGTCAGTACCTGAAGGACTGTTCTGCCAGTGGATGACCCATGTTGGGGCAGAGTGTGAGGAGCTGCCCCCTTGGAGCAGTTCGTGAGAGACTGTCTCCCATGGGAGGGACCCCACAGTGTAGCAGTGGTAAGTGTGAGGAGGCTTCCTCATGAGAAGAAGCAGCAGTAAAGTCCATCTGTAATGAACTGACTGCAACTACCATCCCCTGTGCTACTGCGCTGCTGTGGAGGGAAGGAAGGAGAGTCCTGGGAAGAGGGAGGGGTGGGGGGGGAGTTGTTTTAAGATTCAGTTTTCATTTCTCATTTTCCCTACTCTGTTTTGTTTGGCCATTAATAAATAAAACCATTTCTCCCCAAGTTGAGTCTGTTTTGCATGTGATAGTAATTGCTGAGTGATCTCCCTGTCTCCATCTCGACTTACAAACCACTCATTATATTTCTCTCTCCCTTGTCCAGTTTAGGAGGGGGAATGACAGAACAACTTGGTGGGCATCTGGCACTCAGGGCCAAACCACCATACACATACATACATGCAACTAATATAAACCCAAAATGTTGTGTTCATCAACTAACAAAATTCTCTATTTACCAGCAATGACAATATTGCTTTAAGACCAATTTAATATCTACAAAAAAGTGTATTAAAAACAATTACCTAAATTATAAAGACAAGGCCTTAAAAAGGAATCTGTCTCATTTGGTAAGCACAAATCTAGTGTAACTGAAATACATTACTCAACAAAATTAACATTTACATTTGAAAGTCAGCTATATTGCCATACCCAAGAGTTACCCTCTTCTTACATGGTCTACTAGATGAAGAGAAGCTCAAGAATAAGAGTTAATTCATATCTTTAACAGAAGTTGGTTCACCGCTTCTAAGCGGGCCCCAAATACATTTCAGCGGAGACAGTAAGTGTTATCTACCTTCTTATTGGCAATAATTATCAACATGGAAAGAAAATATACCAGCCAAAGACATTTTCTGAAATTTGCAGATATTTTCCTTTTACTTACCACACATTGCTATCAAGGCCTTCAATTCGTCTTGTGTTCTTGTGCCTGAAGGCCATTGTCTGCAAGATCAAAATACACAGACAGAAGGGTTTTGTTGAAGAACACAAAGTACCATATTGTTAGATTCTGCATGACAAACCCTCCTTCATGCTTTCTCAAATATATCATTCAGCCAGCTGAATTCAGTAGCTACACAAAATTAGAGACGTGCTCTTTCATTAAAGCTTCTATAATAGCTTGAATTCAGGCTAAGAAGAAAATACACAAAAATGCCCTAAATTCTCATTCATCATTATCTAAAGCCACTGAACTTTCAGCAAGGATGGAGCGAAGGCATAATTTAGCTCAATAGCTTTAAAAGATGACCTAAAAAAAAGGGTACATACATTCTTCTTCTTTTCTATGTTACACTAACAACTTAAAGACTGTGTTATTTCTAGCCCAATTCCTGCTCAATCCAGTTTGGAAAGTGCCCATATTCAACGTAATTTTATTTGTTAAATTGGTGGGTAAGAGGAAAATAGCAAAGACATTTCCTATTTTCATTCAGACTTTTAAAACTGTATTTACTTACAAGCACAGCAAAACTACATTAGAACATGTTTTTGCTGTATCTTCAGACCTTCAATTAAGGTCTTGGAACTGCTAAAAAGAGAAAAGAAAGTTACAGGGAAAAAAAGCCCAGATTTATTTCTGTGCACAAACAAAAAAGTGCAAGCCTATTTCTATCTTTGTAAACCAGCTTGATACTGAAAAAAACCCCCACTGCACAGGAATTATCTAATCCCTCAGTACTCCAGGCACTCCTGTTTCTTTGAGACAAACTATGGATTTTAGTGACTTTTATCATTGCTAGCTAGTATTATTGTCTGGAAGATTCAAAAAAAACATACTCTAGATACCATAATCTGAGGAGGAAATGTCTGTGTTACACTCCATTTCAACTTTGAATCAATGAGAACTACTGACAGTAGAAATATTATAGAATCATTTTGGTTGGAAAAGACCTTTGAGATTATTGAGTCCAATCACTAACTTCACACTGCCAGGACCATCACTGAACCGTGTCCCTCAGCACCTCATCTATGCATCTTTTAAATATCTCCAGGGATGGGGACTCCTCCCTGGGCAGCCCATTCCAACGCCTAACAATCCTCTTGGTGAAACAGTTCTTCCTGCCATCCAGTCTAAACTTTCCTTGGTGCAACCTGAGGCCATTTCCTCGTGTCCTATCATTCATTACTGGAGAGAAAAGACTGATCCCTACCTTGCTACAACCTCCTTTCAGGTAGCTGTAGACAGTGATCGGGTGTCCTCTCAGCCTCCTCTTCTCGAGGCTAAACATCCTTATCTTCCTCAGCCACTCCTCATCTTGACTTGCTCTCCAGACTCTTCACCAGCTTTGTTGTCCATCTCTGGACACACTCCAGCACCTCAACATCCTTTGTACAGTGAAGTGCCCAGAGCTGAACACCGTATTCAAGGTGCAGCCTCACCAGCACCGAGTACAAGGGGATAATCACTTCCTTGGCCCTGCTGGTCATACTATTTCTGATACAGGCCAGGATGCCATTGGCCTTCTTGGCCACCTGGGCACACTGCTGCCTCCAGTTCAGCTGGTTGCCAGCTAACACCCCCAGGTCCTTTTCTTCAGGACAGCTTTCCAGCCACTCTGTCCCACAGGCCTGTAGTGCTGCATGAGGTTGTGACCCAAGTGCAGCACCCGGCACTTGGCCTTGTAGAACCTCATACAATTGGCCTTGGTCCATCGGTACAACCGGTCAAGGTCCCTCTGAAGAGCCTTCCTGCCCTCATGCAGGTCTGTGCTCTCGCTTAACTTTGTGTCATCAGCAAATTTCTAAGAGTGCTCTCAGTTCACTCATCCTGGTGACCAGCCACCAACTGGATTTAACTGCATTCACCACCACTCTCTGGGCCCGGCCATCCAGACAGTTTTCTACCCATCTCTGAGTACATCCATCCAGGCATATTTGCACTCAACCTGGTTACAGTAATGAACTACTATAGAAAAAAGGGAAGTGCCAACCTCCTGATACCCACCTTTTAGATATTTACAAATGTTAATAAGATCACCCCTCAGTCCCCTCTTCTCCAGACTAAATAGCCCCTTTTATTTGTCCTTAGAAAGAAATCTATTAAAATAACTAGACAGGTCAAGTTGTACTTCTTGACACAGAACAAGGAAGAGTCAAGGAGTTTTGACTAAGTAATCTGTACTGTGTCTATTCTAAACATAGATGGTTTAGAAGATTAATCCAATTTTTCAGTGTGTGTCTTGGTAAATATGATTCATGTTTGGTTACGTTACATAAATACAAATAACCCAGGGAGTATTTCCACTGAGCCCTCCACACACATCTTTTTTCACATGCTAGACTACCACTCATACCGTAAGAAATAAAAACTCTCACCTTGAATCTTTCTAGCTAACAATGAGAATTCCATATGCTGCCATGGGTAAATTTGTTCCATTGACCATCTCTTCTTGAAATTGTTTCAATTCGCTAAAACTCACAGGCTTATCAACTGCAGGACTTTTATAATTAACTATAACATAAATCTTAAGTGCATTAAGTAATGTTCCCTAGCTAAAAATGCACTGATAATTACACCTTACAGCTCTCATACTATTTTAAGTTTAAATATTTAATGATTCAAATCTTCCTATTTTTTCCTGTGCCTTGAAATTAGTTTAAAATCAGAATAGCTGGATTTGCTTTAGTTTCCAGGGTTTCACAGATTCAGCTTAAGGTGAGGTTCATGTCCCTCATTACTTTGAGAAAGCAAATCAATTAATTGACATTTTAAAATAGTATCTTAAGCAGCATTCATTCTGTCTTCCAGAAGGTAATGAGAATTCTTAAGACTCTTTTTTCTTTTAGACTAGTTTTGTCATCACTTGATAATCTTCAGGCCATTTCTAGGGGCGGGCATAGGATTTCCATTTCAGTTATTAAATTGTTCTTATCTCCACCCACAAATTCTACTTGGTTTTGGTTCTTTTCCCCATCCAACCAGGGGAGGGGCAGGAGGAGTGAACTGCATGGCTGTGTGGTGCTCAGTTGCCAGCTGAAGCTAAACCACAACACGCAAATACACTGGCAACAGTGCAAAATTAGTGCATGTCTAAAATAGTTTTAACTATGAAACTGAAAGAATACGTACTGCAGAGGCTGAAAGTTTGATGGATCTGGAAAGCAAATCTGTTCGTAGTTGGTATGTTCTAGTGCCAAGGCAACTGAAGATTCGTGAAGCAAAAGACATGCCTGCATAATAAATAAGTGACCTGAAAAAAACTTACAGATTTCAGCAATGAGTTTCTACATATCACTAAGCAATTTAAAAATATAAAATCCCCTTCTCTTCCCTTCAGTGGCTTTGTTTCACTAAAATAAGTTCTACTAGATTACCACATTTTTAAGTGTACTCTCAACTGACAGGGCTGCAAAATGTTTCTCAATATGATCTAGAAGGAAGTTTTCCCCTATTTGACAGCACTGATCTGCTTTTCAATGAATGATAATTCAGACTAAATGCAACTCAAGATTCAAGGTCTGATAGAATTTTTGTGAAAATGTGTTTGTGTAATAAAATTTTCTCTTACAGTTGCCAATTTAGACAGAATCAAAAAAGAGCTCAATTTTTATAAAGTCAGGCATCTTTAAAACTGGTCTCATTTTCAAATGTTTCAAATCAGTTATTCTGAAACAGAGATCATTAAGATCACCAGTCACACTGGAGAGACAGGTCTATGCACTTTATATAACAACAGTAAGTTTCGCCACAATGACTCGGCAAACATGAAATATTTTCCATGGCAGAAAGCAGACAGCCAGAAAAGACATGCCTGTGTGCAGTAACAGATCATTCAGTGACTAGAGAAAATGTGCCCTGTTAATCAATAATTATAAAAAAGAAATAAGAGCTGGCACTTCAGGCAATTACTTTTAGAATGTATTTTTAAACATACAGATTAGATGAGATCAAAATAACTGGAATACGTAAGAGAAAAACATGTAAACCGTGGACCTATGGACCTACAAACACTGGAGCCATAGCAGTATCATTATTAACTTTGCTTGCCATAATTTACTTATTAAAGAATAGATAACCCCTGCTTCCCTCTGGACTTTGCTACCCAAAAACGAGAAGAAAACCAAAAGAAAGAAAAAAAATATACAATTTGTATACTAAACACAGGAATGTAATTCCCTGTTAAAACAATATCATGCAAGCCTTGCATATAGAAACAGAAAAGGTATTTCTATGTCAAAGTAAAATATGAGGTTTTTTCATTAAGAAGAATGGGTTTAATCCAACAAGAAAGTATTCTTTACACATTCAATGTGAACTATTAGAAAAGGTCAACTAATACTCTCTTTTAAGGATGTCTCCCTGAATGAGTTAAGTTTTAAAAGTATGTTGATTTTTACTTTCTCTTATTCCAGTGCTACAAACTCCGTCTCAGTCCTGAAATTAGGGTGATTCTCACACAGTATTGAGTTGTGGCTAACTCAACTAGACGCTCAATAATATCCATGTAATCCCATTGCCTTTAGCAGCCTGCAAGTATACAATTCATTGACACTTCCTTTATGAGAAGAAACACTGGGAATTCCCTCAACTCTGCTGGCCTGAGGACCAGCAAAAGTAAACAGCAATTAAATCTCTGACATCAGTCAGCAGATACTCTGAAAGATACAAAAGACATCTGTTTACAAAGAACCTGTAAATACATTTTTCATTATTTCTCATAACATTACTTGGCATATTTGACATAATTTGTAATAATACCTGTGTGAAAGCAAAAGGTTTGTGAAGGCCTCTGTCTCTCTGTTCCTTTTTACAAAAACTACTTACGTAACACACTGATACTATCTCAAAATTGTGACTTTAACAGTTAACACTATTATCCCATGGCCAGACCAGAGACAGGATTACTCTTGTAGCACACAGCAAACACTTGCAGTAGTTAGCACAGGGAGACAGACACGCACATCTCTCTCTGTTTCTTTGTATTGAGGAAAGGTAAAATGAAATTAAAAACTTGCATACAAGCAAAATTAACTTGCAACTTTTGTAAAAACAAATATTCATAGCTGTAAATATTTCTATCATTAGTGTTATGCTGCACTGCAAGAAAGCGTTTGGCAAGTCATTATTTGACACAAGGCAATCACAAAAAAACCACACCATAGCATGAGGAGCGGTAGACCTGTATCACTGTGGCACGGTCAGTCTCTGCAAGGACCTGAAATACCTGAAGTAAAACATGACATCCACCTTCAACACCAAAGAAATGTAGAAATTGTGAAAACTTTAGGAAGGCAGCAATGGAAACAGTATTTTGCTGACTAGCCTCACAAAGGAAAGACGAGGCACTAGCATGTAGCTTTTGTATTGCTATATCTCCACCTTTGTGACACTCTTCCAGAAAAATGTATTTCTTCGTACTCAAGAGGACCCAGAGACAAAAATTACTGACCATTAAATGGGAAAGCCTCACATAAAATACTTTTACACCTTTTTGCTTTCTAAATGTACCTCTTCAACACTGAATATTTCCATTTAAGCTACTGTACAGAATTTGTTCAAGGAGTCAAAGGCCTCCTTAATGTAATCAGATACTCTGCCACATTGATCTCAAAAAAACCCACAAGACTACTTTTTTTTTTCCCTCCAATGACACACATTCCCACTATAATTCTACAAGACATTAATACATATCATGAGCTCAAGAGACTTGTTTACTGTTACTTTTAGGATGAGTGCACGCTTAATTATTACCTTTGTATGTGTTTCGGCAATGACCAAGTACATGTAAGACATCAACAAGATGTTACAATGTCCTAAGGTAAGTTTTTCTCATGGAGACTGAAAGTTTCTTCCAGCTGAGGAAAGTTACACAGTGCTCAGTAGCTACGGAGGTACTGCAAATCCTGTCTCAGCTTTCTTAAAAGTTTGCAAGGTCCTTCAAACACAGAACATGAACTGGTCTTTGTCAGGGAATTAGAAGGTTGGGGTATTTTTGTTTCTTAGTCTTATTAATGTCTCTTTATTCAATCTTGGAGCCAGGCACTGGCTTTTTGGCCAAGAGTTGTGTCTGTTAAACTCAGAAATTAAGGGTTAGGAATATTGCTCATCTCATTCTGATTTTCAGTGCTCTGAAGCATTCACGCTTGAACTACAGTCAGTCCTCCTGGAATTCAGGCTTGCATATGCACAGAAAAAATAAAACACATTAGGAGTAAAAAAAAGGGTAACAAATGGCTACTCTGACAGCCTCCTTTTTTTTTTTTTTAGAGGAGTGGAAAGTGAGGAAGGCTACCAGAAAGGTCAATACAATAAATGGTTTTTAGTGGGGCTGGAAAGAAGACACATTCTTCTTGTTAATCTGGTTTAAACTCATATTTGGTGATTTAACCTAGACTGGAAAATATAGTTAGGCTTTGTCATAGGAAACCTATGAAGACATCTGTGTATTAACAATCACTTAACAAATGCTATGCTTTATAACCACTCCAGCCCAGACAATACCTGAGTTGTAAGCACTTCTGCTCCCTTTACAGCTGTTCAGCCTCCTGATCACAAGTGTTCTGACCTTGGATGCCACCATACTATTGAGGCATTTTATGAAAAGTGACATGTTCTTAATGAATTGATTTTTTTTCCCCTTCAAAACTAAAGGGCAAATGCTGCTGTCTCTTCAAATTTTGAGCTTCAGTTATATCACCTCTATAAAAACAACGACTCTGAGCTTGAAAGATTTATGGTCATACTCCTTATACTGCTGCATTTCTCCCATGTAACAAGTTATCTCATTTTACTGAGCAGTTTCAGCAACAAGTATTACTAGAAACATAGCAAATCCTTCAGCCACCACAATAATGTAAGTACAATCTGTTATATGTGCTTTGTTCGTTGGATATGCAAACCTGGGAAGCCTTTGAAAGACTGTCTCTTCATGTCTAGAGGATCAAGAGAGAAAGAAAGGCTGACACCATATTGAGATCTTTCCAAAACTTTTTTCTACCATTTAAAAGTAAAAAGCCAAGAGAACTGTTGCTAAAATTGATGGAACTCGGGCAAGTTTTCTTACGGAGGACACTGTACATAAAAACTGCTTCAGTAATCGACATTTTTGATTGAGTAATCAACATTTTGTCATTTCTTCTTCCATATCCTACATGGAACAGAGAAAACTGAGTGCGGAGACAGAGATTTTAGTATAGGGAATGAGAAGAGCAATGAGGTTGTCGCAGTTCCTTCTTACTTTTTTTCCCCTCTCATGTAGCAGCTTTGCAATTAGCCACTTAATATTGCAGTTCGGCTTTCACTGACGCGTTCTGCCCACGCTTATTTTCAACCTGAAGCACTCTGCGTTTGCAGCACAAAATTTGCTAGGCCAAAAACTACCAGGCCCTGGCAAACCTCCCGCCCTCACCGACAGCAGCGTTCAGCAGCGGGAAAATGGCTGGCCACGGCACGCTGCCGCACGCCAGCGCTCCGCTATACCGCGCCCCCGGCACGGGCTCTCGGCCGCTCTCAGGGCCGCGTAACCAGCAGGCCCTCGGCACACAGGCCCTCAGTGCAGAGTCTCCGGCCCGCGCCACCACGACTCACCGCCGCAGCGCCGCCTCCCCCGGCAGCCGCGCTCCCGCCCGCGAACGGAGGGGCGGAGCGGGCGGGGCGGAACTAAGGCGCCCGAGTGCTCCGCCTCCGCTACCACCCTGAGGGGCCGGCGGGCGGTCGCCTGCCCGTAGCCCGCGTGTGCTCGATCTGGCGAAAGGGCGGGAGATGCATGAGGGAAATGGCGGCCAGAGGAGGAGTGAGGGCCGTTTGCTCATCACTCGCTTGAGGCAGGGCACCGGCCGCACCCTGAGAGGCTGAAGAGAGTGTGAAGTTGCGTGGCTCGAGATAGGTAGAGTCCTGGCCCGTGCCCGGAGCGGGAGGGTGAGCGGGAGTGGGCTGTCAGCGCAGGTTTTCTGCGGGCAACTGTATACAGGTGCCAGAGCCGCCGGGGCAGTGAGGAGCGCGGCGCGGGCTGTGGCGCCCGCAGGCACGGCCTGGAACGTGCGGTGTGGCGGCAGCGTGCCCTGGCACGGGCACTCGGGCCTCTTTCGTGAGAGGAAGGTAATCCCCAAAGCGCCACGGTGCTCGCACCAAGGTAGGCCAATGAGGTCTTGTCAACACACCATGCGGGTGAAAAGCTTCTCCTAGGTGAGAGGTCTGCTTGCAAACTAAGGCGCAGCAGGTTGGCTGAACGTCTTAGAAATGCGTCGCAATTTCCAAGTTCTGGTGGATTTTTTTGGTCAGAACTTGAATTGCGGTATTTCTGACCCCTTCATGCTCAAATAGTTCTTGGTATGGAGGTACGTGCACGCATATATGTAGCATCTCCTGAGCAACATAGTCATTCACTTGGGATAAACATGGCTCTCTAGTTACTTTATTGAGGCTGCCTTTCTGGAAGGATTAAGTGTCGAAATCAAAATTAACCCCTTTCAGGAAAATAATGGCATTTTTCCGATTTCTTAAGGTATTCCACAGAGTGACAGAATTTGCATTTCTAAGGTTCCCCTTCACAACCAGGACAGAGACTTGCTCCATTTGTAAGTGAAAAATTTCCCTCCTCCTCACTGTTTGATTATTCGGTTAGGGAAAAAAGGAAAAAAGGTATTTGAAATATCTTTGCAGCCTATTTTTGCTGCTTTTATAAAACTTTTAAAACAGCTTTTTAAAAAAACAGTTTGCCTTAGTATCAACATCACTGTACAGAGCTTTGGGAAAGGTTGTACAGCTCCAATTGATTTAGTATGCTAAATAACATTGTGGTCTTAATGTGCAGTATCTCTGACTGCTGCAGATCTGAAAGAACCTCACAAATCAGATTTTTACAAGGGCTGGGACATGATAAATGCATTTCTTGTTCTAAAATGTCCAGCAATATAGATAAATACAAGAGCTGTATAAGCCAATAAGAAAACACTTTCTATAGCAAGTCTTCATTGTTGGGTTTTTTTAGGTTGACGCTATAAAGATGTCTAATGTATTAATCGCAGAGATGGACTAGCAGACAGAACACAAGTATTACCACATAAAATAGAGACATCTACTATGTGGATATTGTTACTGTGTGTATTGTGTTATATATATAATAATTAACTACATTTACATAAAATGGAGAGCTGATTGAAGAGAACAAGTTTCATGGAATGAACTAGAACACCTCTACTTGGATGTAGAAATACTCTGACAAAGACAGAACAAAATAGCAAAATTAAGAAATGTGTCCCAGATATTCTTTATGATCCTAAATAAGATGCAGAAAGAACATTACTCTTTCTTCCTTTTTTTCCTGTCGTGCTTTTTGAGAATGCTCGTGGTCTCCTCCGCGGTGCTGCTGCTGGCAGGGGACCTCTCCAAGCATCCACCGGAGGGCAGCAAGTCCTAAACCTTGCGGTGTCAGAAGGCAGTTCAAAAAGGCAAAAAAAAAACCAAACCAAAAACTTTAGCCTTCCGTTGGCCATTCGTCACGTTGATGCCCATATTTTTCACAGAATATCGTGTCCATAGCAGACATCCTGGGGAAATCCATGCAGTGTATCTTCCGGGCTTCTGCACCACACCACTGGTCCGTTGATATAGATAGCTGAAGGGATGTTCTTAAGATACTGCTGATTCATTCCGGGCTTATGAAACAAGCACTGTTTGAGTCCTTACCCTGTGTTTACCAGATCAGCTGAGGTGGTGAAGAATAAAGACGGTTTTTAAGTCTCGTCTGACAAAACTGGCTCTGCAACACACGTGATTGAATCCTGTTGGTAAAACAGAACCTTATGAGCACTTGGCTTAATAGGATCCACTGCCATCTAACACAGCAAAGGAAATACTGTCTGCTCTTTCAGTTACAATTCTGTAGCATCTGGTTTTAGTATCAATTTCAGCTGAGTAATTACTAAAAATGTACAAGAAGTCCAATTTATGCAACAAAGTCCACCATAGCGACAGACCACTAGTTTCTACCTATACTCTCTAGCTTTTTTTTTTTTACTCCCCAAATTCTCCCCCAAAATTAGCAGTTTCATCTCTTTAACTTAATGGCATTTTGTGGTTTAGGCAGGAAAGGCTCACCTTGTGTATCAGTCAAAAGGTCTCAAAGGAGGCTTGTCTCAACAGCATTATCAAAACTGAGCAGTTCAGTTTTGCCATGCTTTCAGGAGTATGATGGGCCAAAACTTCTGTTCCAAAGATTGCTGACTTAAAAGTGTTTTCCAAGTTCTGTCACAGCAGGGAAAATAGGAACACTGTAATTTTCCCAGCACCTGCATTAAACATTTTAAGCTTTTCTTTTAAACACCCTAAGTATCTCATACTGGTTTTCAGTTTAGAAGCATCTCACTCATTTTGTAAGTGCACAGTAATGTGTCCTGAATTTTTTATAGAAGTCTTGCATGGCTTGTCTAGCTGCTAAACACATTCTCATTCATTAGAAGTAAGAATTAGTGCATTTTTAGGCTTTCTTTTCATGTAACCCAGCTCCATCTAATTTGTGAAATAGGAATGCTAGTCAGGAATTTCTACACTTCAAAACAGATTAGTGGGAGGCAGTTCAACTGAAGAGGAGAAAACTATTTGGCAGAACTTGGATGCACGAATCACACTATTAACAGTCCATACAAAATCAGCTGACTTTGCTCTGTTTTGTCTGTTGCAGTTTTCTACCCTAGCTGCAGTAGATAAGACTCTAATAAACCTGTGTCTTGGTAAAGCCAAAGTAGAGATCTCAACCACAAAATTTCAATCATCTTTCCCTTGAGACGTAGCCAGTACTTTCCAAAGTGGTGTTTTACAAGTTGTAAAAATAAAACCTTACACATGACAGTTGAGAAATGCACATATATGCTGTTATTTCCTTTTAATATGTATTTAGGGCTCTGAGGACTTTTTTGTCAAGAGGAAAAAATTAAATAACTTATGGGACATACAAGTCTCTGACATAGCCTTGTTTGCTAACAGGAAATGGATGAAAGCCTGTTTTTCTGATCACAAAAGCAACTGGGCAGCAGAAAAATATTTTTGCTCACAAATCCTTTTCTTAGTATCTTCTCCTACTTCTTTTCTTCCTCAGAACTGCACAACTCTGCTGTGCTTACAGACCTGTTTCCCTAGGAAAAGCAGTGGAAGATACGCTGATGCCTGCAGTGGTCTGTGGCCAGTCCTGTACTCATGCCTCTCAGTAGGTTAGGCAGGACACCCACACACCCCTTAGCCATGGATAGTTTGGAGTCTCTCGGGTGGGAAGTGCCAGCCCATTGCCGTGCTGTCACTTCACCGTCTGCTGTGTTGTGGCTGTAAGCCCTGTTCAAGAAAAATAGCATGAATCTTGTCTTTTGCAAATATTTGTTAAAGGGATGTTCTGAGAAATTAGTGTGCCATCTTAAATGTAATGTCTGATAACACAGATGAAGAAATGCAGCCCAAATATCTCACAGGCATACCTTTGGGCTTCAGAAAGTCCAAATTCAGCCAGCATCTGGATTGGCGAGGAGGATGTGGCTATCAGAGTGCTCCCACACTGTGTGGCTAACACTGGATGCGTCAGAGGAGCCTAGGAAGCTGGAAATACTTCAGTAAGAATTTCTTGTATTACTCACAGTATGCAATATTAAGCAAATGCATAAGACTTTTCAGTCATTGGGGGTGAGCTGTATGACTCGTGTCTAACTACATTGTTTTATTATTAAACATCCCAAATACGTGCCAAGGAACTCCTCATATCAGGCTGTGCTGTATGCATTTATTATATACTTTGATTCTCATTCAAAAATAATGACCTTTTCTTTGCCTGGTAGGCTGCACTGTAACGATTTACTTAATCAGATAGTAGCTACTGTATATGCTTGGCAGTATTTTTAAAATGGCATCATAGCCAATTAGTTTGATGCCGGAGTTCAGATTCTACAGGCTTTATTGCCTCTAAAGATCTAATCTTCACAGGTGCTGAGAGCACTCCAGTTTTCAGTGACCTCATACTTGTATGTCTCAAATACAACTGCTGAGGTGGTCGATAACTCTAGCATTTCTTAGTGGTACCTATAAACAAATTCCTATTCATTTATTTGGATATTCTTCCTATTGCCAAGGCTGATCTTAAATTTCTGAACCTTTCATTTCTGTATAAAATGGTATGTTTTTATGTTGTGAAGGTTTGTGGACAAAATTAATTTTTATTTCTCTTTGTGGAATCAAGCCATTAATAATGAAAATGTGTATGACAATGGAAGCATTTTCTGACAGATTCCAGAGGTGCCTTCTTTGTATTTAAATTTGAGTAGAGATACTTTTGTATAACAGATGATTTTTTGTCTTCTTTTTCCTCTGTTGTCTAGAAAACAGAGGTCAAATTTCTGCTTGAGATGTAGCAGTGGAATGTTTTATTATTTATTATGTTTTTCAAACTCTGGAAAGTGATCCATGACATTTTGGCTGACAGGGTCTACAAATAGTGCAAAACTGATGTTTCCACCTTCTGGAAGGATATTGGGACTAATTTTTTCAGATAAATCACTGGCTAACCTCAAAGTATACATAGAAAAGAAGACTGAGAAAAAAGGAAGTCCAGAATCACAGAATGGTAGGAGTTGGAAGGGACCTGTAGAGATCACCTAGTCCACCCCTGCTGTAGAAGCAGGTCCACCTACATCAGGTCACACAGGAGTGCATCCAAGCGGGTTTCAAAAACCTCCAGAGGAGACTCCACACCCTGCCTGGGCAGCCTGTGCCAGGGCTCTGTCATCCTTACAGTAAAGAAGTTTTTCCTTAAGCGGAACTTTTTGTCTTCCAGCTTTTGTCCATAACTCCTTGTCCTGTCATTGGATGTTACAGAAAAATGTGTTGCTGTATCCCCTTCAAATACTTGTAAGCATTAATGAAGTCCCCCCTCTGTCTTCTCCAGGCTGAACAGCCACAGCTCCCACAGCCTTTCCTCATAAGGAGGGTATTCCAGTCCCCTTATCATCTTAGTAGCCCTATGCTGGACTCTCTCCAGAAGTTCACTGCCCCTCTCAAGCTGGGGAGCCCAGGACTGGACACAGGACTACAGATGAGGCTTCGACCAGGGCAGAGTGCAGGGGGAGGAGAACCTCCCTTGACTTGCTGGCCACACTTTTCTTGATGCCTCCCAGGATGCCATTGGCCTTCTTGGCCACCAGGGCACATTGCTGGCTCATGGTTAGTTTATTATCAACCAGGACTCCCATGTCTCTCTGCAGAGCTGCTCTCTGGCAGGTTAACCCCCCGGCCTGAACTGGTGCATGGGGTTGTTCCTCCCAAGGTGCAGGACTCTGCATGAATGTGTGCTGAAAGACAAATAAATTCCCTTTAGTCTTTTGATTTAACAACTTCTCTGAGGATCTGGGTCTGCAAGGTACAGGGGAGATCCTGCCTTATTGTAAGGACAAGTTAAATAGGAAAGCGCTTGTACTGGTCAGTCCCAAATTGTGTCTTTTGAAATTATGCAGCTTAAAGAAACCTTGCAGGTGGAAGTGTTTAAACTGATCAGGTTTATTTTGGTATCACTAAACTGAGGAGCAGCATCACAGATAAAGCAGACTTCTGAGGGAGTAGCAGCTTCTGGTGAAAAATTAGCTGAGAACTATTATCAGGAACAGGAGGTTCTTGGAGGAGGGTGACCTTCGTAGGCTGTCTCAGTTGAAATCAGAACTGTGTGTCTGCAGCCTAACAAGTAAAGCAGCAGTGATTACATAAAACACCGCTACTGGAGGAGTTGTGATTTCTAACATGTTAACCTCCATAGCAAGTACAAAGTTTTCTCCAGACAAGTGCTGAATTGACTAGATATGCAAGACTTCGCAGGAATGATGGGCAAACAGAAGGTGGCATTGATGAAATATTTACTAGGTATAAAATGTGTCTACCTCTGTGCAAAAAGACAAGACACACTTAAGACACTTGAGAAGAAACAAGATATGCATAAGAATACATTGCAGCATGTTTCCTGTATTTTCTGCAGAAAATTATGTGATGTAGAGCTTCAAGTGCTGCAATCTTAATTGTATTTTTTATGACTTGAGCAGAGGCAAAGCGTTTGTAAACAATGGGAGGAATGGTATTGAAATCCCAAAGCACTAATTTGTTGTTGTTGTTGTTAGTAGCATTCTAGCAGAAATACAGCAATTATTAGTGATGTAGTATTATGTGTTAGCTGTTAATGCCTGCAGGGCTACTACAGCCAACAAACATTTATTTTCTGTTGAAAGCTCTTGGGAGACAAATACTCATCTTTAGTTGCTCTGTCCATTTGGACTGCACCTTAGAAGTTTTCTTGGAAAACCTCTCAGATAAAAGATTCAGAATTAGTCAATAAAAAGGTCACTAGATGGCAATACCATCTAAATGAAGCAGAGAGTCATCCATATTCTTCAGCATTTAAAAACCAGCTAATGACTGCATTGCTTCTGCCGCCTTATGCTGGGGTTGTTTTACATTTCCTTTCCCTGTTTCTGTTACTCAGGATGTCTCTTGATCCTGCCATTCTGCTTTCTTTATTCATTTTCATTCCTTATTTTATTTCCTCTCCAAACTCTTTGAAAATATTTCCTATATGATCTTTCCTAACTAGACCTTCAGTGTGCTCTGCACAGAGTTTGTTCTGAACGCAAATGAGGAACCACCAGCCACATAAACACACGTTTCCTGTCTTCTAATGAAGGTTTATTCTGGTTATTCTTAGTACAGCTTTCAGCACTGTTACCTGTTCTACCTTTTAAGATTTAATACTACTTTGATCCCATCTTTTCACAGTTTTTCTACGAAACATCTCTCGTCTCCCTTTTCAAAGTCAATTTCTCTGACTGGGAATATTGGTTTAGGATTATAGCTGCATTTTCTACTCCTCTTCCCCCATCTGTAGCTTATTTACCATCTTCCTCTGTTTTGAAGCCCACCAAAAGCTCTCATTCAGTAGAGTATCTGAACAGAATCTTTGTTCAGCAAAATGCTTAATTACATTTTTCAGTTATGTTTGTACGAGTGAGAAGCATAAGTAGTACTGCACTAGGACCAGCTCCTGTCCTCGAGGAGAGCAAGAATTAAGCACAATCTTACTAATTCATGTCAGCTATTCTCTCTCCCCTTCATCTTAACACTTCCCCTCCCTTAGCTGGGGACAGTAGTCCAACCATTGTATGATTCCAACACAGGACTGCTGTATCTGAATAAGGTAGTTTCCATACCCTCCCCCCTGTCCCCAAATGTCCAGTTGTTGCTTGCAGTTTGTAACAGATGGCCAGATGAGCAGTGTGGCACTCAATTAAAATTCACTGTAGCGCTATTCTTGGTTTCTATTAGAGCCACAAAAAGTGCAGCCAATATTTCTTGAAAGTAATCTTTTTTTCTACAAAGAAATGCCCATTGGTGTGGGTAGAAGGTGTTTTAAAATACTGACTTAATTTTATCTGGCATGAGCCTCCAGTGGACACTTAAAAGTTGTCAATTAAAATCAGCAGAAGCTGTGCAGAACTCTTTGCCAACAACACATCTGTATATATCCTTTGCTACAAAGTAAGGTCATGCTAGCAACCCAATAGACCATACATCTTTGGGCTTTTTTATGCTGCCTGCACTGTAATGGGCCAAAAATTTGACATTAAGAGGTTGCTGTTGTTTTGTCTGCACTCAGTTCCTCAGAGGTAGACACAGAAAATAGGTAGCAGCACGGACCAGAGAGAGGAAAAGAACGTGCTGTCTCCTCAAGTGTCCAGTGTTTTGCAGGCTGGCCTATGTCTGGGTGGTGTTCTTGGGATACCCAATGGTCCCGATGAGTTTTCACTGAAGTACATCCAGCCAAGGATGTACCTCCTACTATGAACTACTGTAGTGCAGCTCCAGAGCTGACGTGCCCAGGGTTTGGGGTGTATATGAAACGGCAGACTGTGGATCCCATCCTGGGCATGTATAAGAACACAACGTCTTGGTGCAATTATACTTCACCATAAAGATGTAGGTCTAGTCTTGTGCCTATACAGTTGCCGCAGGGAATTTTTCTCATTTGTGGGGACTGGGCACAGCCTGGAATATCCTCCAGATTACAAGGGGGACTGTGCAGTTTGGGATGACTGACAATCTTGCTGCCTAATCACACAATGATTTGGAAACATCATCATCCAAAACGATTTGTGCATGTGTTTGCTGGCGAGTGTAGTGACCATGTTGCCTTGTGGTCTCCCTCGGCGGTGGTGGTGTGTGGCATGTTTGCTCCAGGTGTGGGAGTATCTGAACCATTAACTCAGCTACACAAATTAGGATGCTGGTTTAGCAAACAAGGCAATCAAACCTCAATAGCATTAGAAGGCTTGATTAGTGATGTAAGTAGTATTAGACATGCAACACTGCAAAATAGAGCTGCTATTGATTTTTTGCTGTTAGCCCATGGTCATGGATGTGAGGATCTTGATGGAATGTGCTGCATGAACTTAACAGATCATTTGGAATTGATTCATGCCAGTATACAGAAGCTGAGTGTCCCACTTACAGGTGTCAGATGGGTGGAGATGGTTAGACAATGTGTTATCATCGTGGGGAATACAAGGATGGTTAATGTCGATAGTTAAAATGGCCATGTTTATTTTGCTGATCATCGTAGTCACATTAATGATTGTATCTTTGGTTCTGAAATGTGTAACTGCTATGATTGAAAAGGCTGTAAAAAGAGGGTGGCTGGTCCAAGAAGAGAAAGGACCATTGTACCTGAAGGAAAATGGACGTGGCCCACCCAGACTTTGGTTATATGAGAAGGTAAGCTGCATTAGGCTCAGACGCAGGCCTCAGACTTTTGCTATATCAGACAGTCAACAATGGGCCTAAAGAATAGACAAGGACAAGTTGCTTATTAGAATGTAGATATGAAGGCAGCTGTGTGTGGGAAAGAAACTGTGTAAGCTTAGAATAGAAATTAGATAAAGAAGGAATTAGGTAAAGGAATGTAGAAATTGCTACTATCAAGATATGGTCATAGTTAAGCTTAGCAAATCACATTTTGCTATTTGGCACATGAACAGAGCATGATAGACTAAGCTATCCAATCATAATAGAGTACATCATGTATTTAGAAAACAATAACATATAATGTGGTTGATTGCTAAAATAAATGGCTTCTGCATTGATCATATTGGTCTGATGTGTAGCCCATGTATCCTGTCCCACAAGGTGGTCCCTACAGCAGACCCTAAGATTCCCAATTTCAGCACTATCTACAGCTTTGAGATACTTCTTTCTTGAGCAGAAACTAAATTGATATTCCCATCCAGTTAATGCTGGATTAAATTTTTGTGTAGTGCCCAAAGCTGTAGAGAAGGAGCAGAGGTCTTGCCTGGGCTAGAGGCAGAGACATTGTGCAGGTCCCTCTGGTGCAGGCAGAGCTGTGGTGCTCACCGCTCCAGCAGAGGGAAGCGGTGGTCTGCAATACCCGACCCCGCAGGGCGAGCCAGCCGGGGCATTCCATGTTGGAGATTCTACGCTGGTTTCCTAACATCTAAATATCAAGTTAAAACAGATCAGAGGAGTTGGTGATGTGCAACTAAACTTTGTCAAACTGTTGCTTTCCAGTATCTTAGAAATGGCTGTGACAAACAATTAAGATGTTCGAGCTTGAAGAACAACCCCATGCCATTATCATTTTGTGATGTCAATAGTGGCTACTCTTGAGGTCAGATTACTATCAAACTACATCACCCTGAGTAGGAATTATCAACCTAAACCATATACCAAGCAGATGCATTCCCCATTAGGCTACCAATGGGACTGTGAACTAGGGAAACAAGCAGTCTTTTTTTATTACAAAATAAACGTTTGCATTAGTGTTTCTGTGTGTTTGGATTAAAAAGTGAGCTTCACTTGGCTCTGTAACTGGTTTCACTTTTGGCTCAACTTGCTCAAATGCATTTCAAAACAGGCACAAAACTATGATATATTTAATGGCTTTTAAGGTGAAACTAATAATAGCTAAATGTCTACTGAATGCAATTTGCAAATGATTTTTTTGCAAAATTTAAGTGTCTGTGCTGTTTAAATGAAGGGGGGTTTGTACAGCTCTGAAGAAAAGTATCTTGGTGTTTTATGGAGGAAAAGCAATATTTTGAAAATAGACCCTCTTTCCAGGAAACTCATGCCTAGACAAACAATAAACCCTACTGTAGCAGAGTGAGTATAAGGAGTAATGTAATGTAAATAGAATTGTGAATAGATTCTTGCAATGAAGTTGCTAATGTAGCAGTATGAACAGCAACATTAGCAATGAATTCTCAATTAGCCTGATTTGTTTGTGTGACTTAGAGGGGGGCAGACACAGCCCCTCTGCCCCAGCTATTTTCAGAAATGTAGGTAGAAACCAAATTTTTCCTGCAGGCTCCCATCAGAATCAGCCTCCTCAGGCATTTGGAGGAGGAGGAGGCTGCACTGCCCGCTAGAAGAGGAAGTCAAATAGGAATGTCAAATGAATCTGTGATTGATTTTATAAAACACTGTGCCTTTGTTAAGTTTTAAACAATGTGGTCAGGTTTTCACTGGAAGGGCCACGGAAGGGTCTTGCCGTGCAGTAACACGGACTTCAGTCAGTCCCTTGCAAGAAGCGGAGCAGACATCGGCTGTACCTGGCCGCAGAGCACCTGGTGGGGAGCAGCGCTGACTGTAACTGCGCGGTGACGTTCCCTAGCATCCCCCGGCCCGTACGAGCCCTGCTCCTTCCGCTCGCCCCCGCGGGGGCTGGGCTCGGCCGCTCCCGCTGCCCACGCAGCTGCCCCCGGGGCCGCCGTGGGACCCGCGCGCCATCCTTCGGCCCGGCGCCCGGACCCAGCCCTGAGCGGCGGTGCCCAGAAAACCGCACGCCCTGTCGGACGAAATTGCCTCTTGCAACCGCTACCTTCTTTATTTTGTTGCTAAACCGCCGACAGGACCTGCTTTCTCACCCCTTTCCCCCCCTCTCACTTTGGAGGCGCTCCATTCGTTTAAATACCGGCACTCAGGGGGCGGCTGCTGCCCCAGCCCCGCGGGGGTCGCCGCGGGCGCGGTACCGGGAGCGCCCCACGCTTCCGGCGGCAGCCGGGGAGGGGCCCTCAGGTGCCTCCACAGGTGAGCGCCGTGCGGCGGGAAGAAGAAGGGAGCGGGCCCCGCGTGGCGGGGGGCTTTTGTCCACTGCAGCCCCCTCCCCCGCCCCGCGGCCTGTCACCGGTTCCGCCGGCCGCGCCCCATTGGCTGGTGCGGCCGGTAACGTGACAGCGGCGGCGGGGCGGGGGCGGAGCCGGGTCCGAGAAGTGCCGGTTGGAGCCGGTGCCTCGCGCTGCGCTGCCAGCTGCCTCGCGGACGGAGCGCGCGGGCGGCGCGCGGCTGCGGCGGCTCAGGCAGGCGGGTGGCGCCAGGGCGGGCAGGAGGCGAGGCGAAGCGGGCAGGCAGGTAGGTAGGCAGGCGAGGGGCGGCTGTCGCTGACAGGTGCCTTGCTTGCCGCGGCACGGGAGGGGGGAGCTTAGCTGGGAGGAGGCAGGACGGAACGGGGCTTTCCCGGGGCAGCGCGCTGTTGGCCTTCCTCGGCGCCGGGCGATGTTCTCGCGTCCCTGAGGGGCCGAGGTGCCCCCGCCACCTGCGGGAGGGAAGGAGGCCGGCGGGGCGCCCGGTACGGCTCTCCCGCCTGTCGGGCGGCGCAGTGAGCCTGCGCGGCGCCCACCGCTTTCCTCGGCGGAGCGCTGCCGTGGGGCCGCTCACCTGCCCGCCTCCCCGCATGCCGGCCGGGGGAGGGGCAGGAGCCGGGTGCGGGGTGCCGAGGCGAGTCTGTGCCTCGGCTGAGGCCTGGCGGCCGCCCCGCTTTCATGCGGGTGGAGCTCGGAGGAAAACCGTTTTTTGATTTGCGTAACCGACGTTTACCCGTGTCCTCAAATGACCCGGGGCGCTACAGGTCGCCTGGGGCTTCCTTCCTTTGCCTCGGGCTCTGCGCTGCCCGGCGGCAACAAGCTGCCCCTTGGCCTCAGGTGTGGCGGCGGTACCTGCCCTCGAGCAAATGGCAGACGAGTGCCAAGCCCCGACTTCTCCAAAAGAGAGGAAAGACTTAAACCCGGTGTTAAGGCCTTGAAAGTACTGTGTGTGAAATAAGAGGCATCCTCTTCTTTGTTGTCCTTCTCTTTTCCAATCTCTTGCCAATGTGTTTCTCATGCCCAGCAAGACAGTAGTCTTGTAACAAGGGCTTTCTTGTGTGGTAGCTTTTACTTGCATCCTAGCCGAGTTGAGTGACGTAAGGCTTATTTTGTGCTGGTCTGTTCTGTGGTGAAATTGAGGCAGCTTCCTGGCTTCAATAACGAATGTGTTTCTAGTGAATACTGTAATTACCCAGTCCTGTAAGAGTAATTAGAATGGACTTCCCAAAAGCTTAATTTCATGTGAAGGTTGTTATTAATCATGCTGATCAGGTCAACTGTGTTTGCACTGGCACCCAGCGTGGTCACTTAAAACAATACCTTTGAGGTAGTGCTGGAATAAGCTAGGAGCTATGTAGTCACTTGCAGTTTCCAGTATTTAAGCTACATGTTCTACTGAATCCCAGCTTTCCTTGTTTGTTTGCTGAAGTGATAAGGTAAGGTATCAGTTATATCGTGATGTCTTGGACTACCTTACTAGCAGAGAGATGAAGATTTTCTTGTTTGACTTTTTCTACCCACTGTCGAAAGTTTAAGAAGCCCACAAGACTTAAGTGTTGAAATCTTACAATATTTCACTCATATAACTTATTGCCTGTCAAGTATATTGTGTGTGTTTTCTTTCCTTTGTGTAACTTGTCTGTCTGTGTAAGGAATAGAAGAGCTCTCCTAAGGAGAGCTTTTGTGGTGCTATGCAGGGCAAGGGACACGAAATGGGAGCAGAAAGAGAATAGCTGTAGTAGAGAACCAATAGTTAAGGTAATAAGTTAAGGGTTTTTCCCACTCCTTAAAACATTCTGTTGTAGCTAGATAACAAAATGTTTGTCACAGGGTTTTACATTAGCATACATTTTACATTAGTGTCACATAACTGAGTTTCAACTTGAGTGTAGAATTTGTGTAACTTCTAAAAATTTGCAATATTAACATACCTGTTCATTGCACTCATGGGAGAAGAGAATTGCTAGTCTGGCATTTTTGGTTTGGTTTGTCTTCCCTTTTCAGGAAAATAGAATTCTCATGGGAAGAAAAAGAAAATTGCCTTTTGTTTCTTGCCAGATACCAGTACTACTGCTCTTTGAAGGTGATGAAAGCATGTTGAGTAAACTTCAGGGAGAGACGAACAATGCTGAAGAAACATCTACCAGTATTTCAGCGTTGTAAAATTAACTTTATAGAGCAGCATGTCAATGCCAAAGATGTGTTTTTATAATGGATTTCTGAAAGGAAAACTTACATTCCTTTAGCTACGGTGTCTGCTCTGCCTGATGTGCCATGGGTAGTGAGATTGTGGCACTAGTAATGCTACTTCAGCTTACAATACTACTGCTAAAGCCATAAAGCTTTACTCAGCTGGATTAGAAATGGATATTTTATGTGACTAAGGGGATAAGTTGTGGTTTATACTGGCCTCTGTTGCCTATCTAAATGTTTCATGATGCAGTCTGTATTCTGTGCTCTAACCTGTGAGCTCTATTTACCCATTGTATAGGCATCCTTGTAACAGCCATTCAGCTATTGAATTGCCAATAGTGTTATTCTGCCAGTTGCTCTTGCAGTTATGCTTTTAAAAGATGTTAGAAGTCTGTGCTGTGGTTAGGAAGATGTTTGGTTCAGATACCGTAGGTAAACATGTCAAAGGGTGAAGAGTGTAAAGTGGAATAAAAACTCTAACATTTAAATATACTGTCATTTTAATGTTGAAGTAGTATAGATTACATGTTGGTTTAGCAACATAATAGGGTTTATTTTTCATAATTGGTGACAAGCTGTGGTATGCATTGTCTAATACGTATTTGTATCCTGTATGGAGCAAGCTCATAGCAACACATCACAAACTTGTAGCTGTCCCTCATGGTAAATGCAGCTGAGATGCTGTGGCCTGCACTTTACTACTTCTTCCCTGTGGGCAATCTGCCTCATTTGTCTGAACTCTTGTTACAAATCGCATGGTCCTAAGTTACTGATAACTAAACTGCTTACTTGCATGAACTACTTTGTATATATATCTCCAAATCAGTTTTACTGGATCTGGTAAGTGAAGTTCAGTTTATTATGGTTGTATTGGATGATTCTTTTCCGCAAGAGTTTTCAGTGTTCTGCAAACTTGTTCTGGATTTAATTTGTAGCTAGCTGAAATAGAATTGTGATTCAATATCTGGATAAAGTTTCATAATACTTATGAATAGTTTCCCCAGTTATTCAATTTATACTTCCTGATATGAAAAGACTCTATTTTCCAATACATGGGAAAGAAGACAAATGATGCAGCTCTCAAGGAAGCTCTTGCAAGTGGGCTTTAGGTTATTGTGCTGGCACACTCTCCTCCGATGTAGATCCAAGAGGATCATGAGCCTTTCAATAATCAGAAGAGAAATGTGGAGAAAACTTGTGATGAAGTATCTTCAATTTAATTTTCATTGGTGCCATTCTGTTTCAAAATAGTACCTTCATGCATCCTGAATTAAATTACATGAGTGCGTTTACAACAGAAGTGCTCAACTCCTCAATATGTTCTGGTACTGTAAACTGGAATGCAATTTCTTACACTAAAATTTGAAATTCAGTTGGTTGTGAGAAACCGAAGGGATTAAAAATGCCAGTCAGGGATCGAGTGATGCCAGTAAGCAATATAGTAGTAACACAGTCTGTTTTTGTTGCTGCTAATTGTTGGTAGGCCTAAACCATTGTTATAAACACTTTGTTTCTTTGAGAGATACTAGTTTAAGTTGTGGTTTTAGTTGACTATGGAAATAAAGTTTCAATTGTCACAGCAGCTATAAAACTATGGTCATGTTGTTTACTCAGGCTTAATGAAAGTGACATTGATTTTAAAGCTCATGCTTAAAATGCTAGGAAATGTAACCCCAGATTTCCCTGACATTACTGCATTCATTTTCTGTGGAAAAAAAATGGTATTCTGAGTAGTTCCATGTTTTTAATATTTATTCAGATATTTTCTGATAGCTGAAGTTCATCTGTATGTCTGTGTGAAGGTCTACTGAGCTGGAATTTAGGAACTGCAAATTTAGACTGTAGTGCTAAAGTATTTATCCTGTAAACTAATTTTGCCATCTGAATGAAACCAAAATCTTGATGTGCGTTTGTTGTGTCCAAAACCTTTGAAAAAGAGAGGGCATTTGAAAAGGTCTAAATAAAAACTGTTTCTAGGTTGCATTTAAATTATAAACCAGATTATATGAGTTGGAAATAATGGGTCAATAGAAGTGTGAAAATGCTTATTACTTTGCTAGTGCCTTTGCAGTACAGGAAAACTGGTTTTATTAAATATTAACTTTGAAATACTAACTTTACAATGTCATTCATTCTGTCAGGAAGGTACCAAAACATTGCATTGCATTGTCAAAACTCAAGTGCTTTACTGAACTGAAGTTGTTGAAAATAGTGTCTACTTTGCTTCAAATTATTATTCAGTTTCTTACAAATATGAAGCTGTTTTTTTTTTTTTTTTTAGTTCAAAGTTATTAATTGATTCAGGTGATAAAACCTTGGCTCTTCTTTAAGTTATTAGACTTGGCTTCATACCAAAATGTGATTTTCTTGTACTAGTATCTCAAACTTGGCAGTTTGGTCTCCTCAGACAGCCTTCAAAAGGAAATTTTGTGCAGTAGAGGCTATGTTGCACAGTTTACTTGGTCTTGATGGAAGTATAAGGTGCTAAGCTAACTTTGTGTTCAGGAAATGAAACAGGCTTACTGGAGATTTAAGCATGATCACCTGTATGTCGTTCTGAAACAGTATTGTTCTGTGACATGAGCATAACACTGCTTTCAGCTCTCATGATTGCATGCTTATGTGGGGGTTATATTTCCCTTTTTCCAGCAAGTGGAAACTTTATTGGACTGCCATGAGTTTTCAGATATGAGGGATAGTGGCTTAGCCACTTCATTCATCAGTTCTCTCAGGACCCGCAGATGTATCTCATCAGGTCCCACGGACCTGTGCACCTTCAGGTTCCTTAAATGGTCTGGAATCTGATCTCCTATAGTGGAGGGTTCTTTCTTCTCCTAGTCCCTGCATTTGCCTTCAGTGCCTTGAGTGGTGTGGCTGGTGAAGACTGAGGTAAAATGTCATTCAGTTCAGCCTTCACATTCAGCCTTCTCCATGTCCTGGGTAACCAGGTCTCCCATTTCCTTCTGGAGAAGGCCTACATTTTCTCTAGTCTTCCTTTTATCACTGGTGTACTTAAAAAGCTTTTCTTGTTGCCCTTGACATCCCTGGCCCTGCTTAGTTCTATCAGGGCTTTTAGCTTTCCTAACTTGATCCTTGCTTGACTGGACAATTTCTTTGTGTTTTCTCCCAGCCTACCTGTCCTTGCTTCTGCTCTCTTGAGGCTTCCTTTTTGTGTTTGATTTTTTTTTTTGTATTTAGGCATTAGTATGTAATTTGTACATATATACAGTATATGGGATATACACACTATGTGCGGTGGGAAGTTTCTCCCTCTGTCCTTTAACTTTATTTAAAGATGTAGCTGGTTGCTTTGTGCAATTAAGTACATAATGCAGAGTAATGTGAACAGGAAGTTATTTAAGATTGAAGGCATTGTGTGGACAGCATACTGTCTGATGGAGGATCATAGAAACATAGGATCATAGAACAGTAGGGATTGGAAGGGACCTTTAGAGATAATCTAGTCCAACCCACATGCAGAAGCAGGGTCACCTAGATCAGGTCACATAGGAACATGTCCAGATGGGTCTTGACCTCCAAGGAAGGAGACTCCACAACCCCTCTGGGCAGCCTGTGCCAGGGCTCCCTCACAGTAAAGCAGTTTTTTCTATTATTTAAGTGGAACTTTTTTTGTGCTCCAGCTTCATCCCATCACCCCTTGTCCTGTTGCTAGCTACAATAGAAAAAAGGGATGTCCCAACCTCCTGACACCCACCCTTTAGATATTTATAAATGTTAATAAGATCTCCCCTCGATCTCCTCTTCTCCAGACTAAACAGCCCCAGTTCCCGCAGCCTTTCCTTGTATGAAAGATGTTCCATTCCCACAGGCCTCCAACTCAGTTCTGTGCCGTTGATCACCACTCTTGTCATTCAGCCAGCTCTCGATCCACTTCACTGTCCACTCATCCAAGCCACACTGCCTGAGCTTTCTGATGAGGATGTTATGGGAGACAGTGTCAAAAGCCTTGTCATCAAGGTAGATGACGTCCACTGCTCTCCCCTCATCTAGGCAGCCGGTTATGCACTCGTAGAAGGCTATCAGGTTGGTCAAACAGGATTTCCTCTTGGTGAAGCCGTGTTGATGGATCAGTGAAACCTATTGCATTTATGTTTCAGGTGAGTTTGTAATTGACTGCAGTTTCACAAGTGTTTATTTTCTTTCTTTGGGATGGGGAGATTCTTCAAAACCATGGGTTTCAGGAGAGTGTGTACAAGGAGAGTGCTTGAGTTTGAATCAGATGCAAACTGAAAACCTGGCTGTTGTCATTTTATTTATGTTTAGAACAAACATCTAGAATCAAGTGTTTCAGTATATTAGGATGACTTTTAAGAGTAACTGTCTTTCAAAAAGCTGCTGCTTCCGAGAAGAGATACAAGTCATTGCTGAAAATCTGAACCAACTTTTCCATGTCAGGACTAACAGAGGGAAATCAAATGTGTTGCTGTATTGCTGCCCTGATAAATATATTTTCCTAGATGCAGTTAAAATCTTGTCTGTGGAAGTAATAATATTCCCTTCTGGGAAGTTTTTCATTAAACTTACGAGAAAAACTTAAATGCAGAACACTGGGTTTTGACCGTTCTTAAATCTTGTAGCTATTTTTGTGTGTGGTAATTATTCTTTTTCAGAGACAGAATGTATTTGATATATGTGGGGTTTTTTTTTATTTGTGACATCACTTCGTGTTTCTGCTTTTTAACATCTGTTATCCTAATAGGACACCATTTGGTTTTGGCAGTCTATAAATACTGACAAAACACTGGTCCCTTTTCAGGCTGAGTTTTGGATTTATAACTTATTGTACTAGATAACTGTTTATATTTTAGGAACATCAAAACTGTTCTATCTAGGATAAGCAGTATAAATACAAATTCATATTTCTGATATTAGGCAAAGGTGATGATTGTTTGACCACTATTAGGAAAAGTTTTAGCATGTGTGCTTACAGCTCTCAGATCCTAACAGAACCTATAGTACAATCCAGAATAGCCTCTCTGATTACTGAGTAATAAGAGTTATTACTGTATAACATTGCTCATTTAAATACTTTATGAAGAATAGGAGAAATGTTACCATGGTTTTATAGTTGAGGAATTTGAGGTAGAGAAACAAAATTACTTGCTATTTGACTGTTGGAGATAACGTGGTTGTTTTAGCCCTGGCTGGGTGCCAGGTGGCCACCAAGTCATTATATCACTCCCAAATCTAACCCCTTCCTAAACTGGATTGGGGAGAGAGAAAAATATTAGAGGTTTGTGAGTCGAGATAAGGACAAGTAGATCACTCAGCAATTAGTGTCACACACAAAACACTCAACTTGGGGAGAAATGGTTTGATTTATTCACGAACAATCAGAACAGAGCAGGGAAATAATAAATAAAATTAAATCTTAAAACACCTCCCCCACCCTTCCCTCTTCCCAGGACTCTCCTTCCTTCCCTCCACAGCAATGCAGTGGCACTGGGGATGGCAGTTGCAGTCAGTTCATTACAAATGGACTTTGCTGCTGCTTCTTCTCAGGAGGAAGTCTCCTCACAGTTACCACTGTTACAATGTGTCTCCCTCTCACGGGAGACAGTCTCTCACAAACTTCTCCAACATGGGTCCTTCCCATGGGCTACGGTTCTTTGGGAACTGCTTCAGGATGGGGGCAGCTCCTCACACCCTGCCCCAATGTGGGTCATCCACCAGGAGAACAGTCTTTCAGGTACCTACCAACTTCTCCAGCGTGGGTCCCTCACAGGGTCACAAGTCATGACTGCAAACCTGCTCTGGAGTGGGCTCCTCTCTTCCCACAGATTAACAGGTCCTGCCAGGGACTTGCTCTAACATGGGCTTCCCATAGAGTCACAGTCTCCTTCAGGCATCCACCTGCTCTGGTGTGGGGTCTTCCATGGGCTGTGAATGAATCTCTGCTTCCCTGTGGTCTCCATGGACTGCAGGGGCACAGCTATCTCGCCATAGTCTTCACCACAGGTCACGGGGGACCTAAGCACCCTCCTCCACTTCCTTCTCCACTGACCTTGGTGTCTGCTGAGATAATGTTACGTTCTCCCTCCTTGTTGCTGCTGTAGTTTAGCATCTGTGCAGCAATTCCTTCCCTTTCTCAAATACGTTATTCACTGAGGTGTTAACCTCCATCACTAATTGGCCAGACTTTGGTCAGCGGTGGACCCATCTTAGAATTAAGTGGCATCGGACCTATCAGCTACAGGAGTAGCTTTTAGTAGCTCTTTGTTTAAAGAAACCACCCCTGTACACACACATACATGCACATCTGCCAAAACCTGGCCCAGGCAAAACCACTACAGATAAGCATACCTATTAACTGGATTGGGTACGGTGATTGTATTGGAAAGTAGTGTTTGAGCTAGGAAAATGTGTGGAATGGAGGTTCTGAATATCTTAAACCATTGACTTTTAGTATTCTGCTCCCTGCAAAACTAGCAGGACTTACTTACACCTTTGTCTAAATGCAATGCTGTTGAACTCTGTAGGACCTTTATCTAGAAGTATCAAATCAAAGTGTGAACGTGCTTTAGTTAATACATCAGTATGTATGGTATTACATCACCCTTTAGTGAGTTGGGTTGATAGCCTAGTATAGCAGCATGATATCCCATGAACTACATTATCTGCCTTCTTAAGTAGTATTTGCAGTCCACTTTGTTTTGCTGTGGCAGCAGCACTCCTGGCGGTACTTGATAAATTAATTCAGAGCTAGTGCAACTGTGTGGGCATACTCCAAGGCTCCTCCTTCTGAGAATATTTTCTTATTTCAGATTTGCTTCCTCTGAGATTTTAAGAGTTCTCTTGGCTATTTCAAAGGTGTCTGATTATTTATGACTTATTTATGAAAAGTACACTGAAAATAGAAGGGAGAGTCTTTTGCTAAATAACTGGTTTACAGTGCTGTCTCTTGTGCTTTACTGCTTCTGAAGACTGAAGATAATAAACTCACTAAAGAATCCGTTAGTAGAGGAACCTTGTGGTATTTAAGTTGTGAATATTCCTGTTATCTTTCTCTGCTTTGCCTTGTGATGTTCTGAGCATAGCAGCACAATGAATAGACATTGTGAGTATCTGTCTGACTTCTGGAAACTAAGGGGATAGAAAATTAATTTTATTGTAGTGCTTGTCTTGGTATACAGAATTAAATAGATTCCATTGAGGCTTGCATTAAAGTGCTGGAGGATACTGCTGATAGCAATGTCTCATGGTTATGTATTCATATTTCTCAGCATGAGATACCCAGGAATGTTCTTACAGAAACAAAGGCATTATATGTGAGCTTGAAAATCTAATTTCATGCAGTTGGAAGTTGTCTGAGCGTGGTAGCTATGTTAGTACTGGGATGGAGGACTTGATGTATTGTTGTGTAAGATAGTTTCTAGGAGAGCTATAAAAAGGTACAGATACCAGTCCCTGTCTAGACCTTTTGAGATTGCTTTTGGTTTAGTTTTCCTTGCTTAAGAAAGAATTAGGTGAAGAACCAAGGAGACTTAATGTTTAACATGCCAAACTTACTCTAAGATTTCTTTGGAACTTGGAAGTAAGGACTGTTTGTAGTATTGGTGTACTATTTTTGTCTTCAGCAAAGCTTCACTGATTTTAAAACCTAATTAGTGGATGGAGGAACAACAAAGAAGGCCTGTTCTTTCAGGTGTCATTAAAAGTGTAATCTGTGCCACTTCCCTGATAGCTTCCATGACACATTTTTGACTGGAAAGTTTGACAGCATGGCATACCTGCAAACATATCTGGAGTGAATGGTCTCCTCCCACACTGGTTTAAATAAGAATTCTCTGAGCACAGATGGAGTGAATGGTCTCCTCCCACACTGGTTTAAATAAGAATTCTCTGAGCACAGATGGACTATGTACTTCTGTCCTAGTAGAAGACAGATGTGTTTCCTATGCTGTATTATCCCTTTCTTCCCACACCCAGTGTATTCTCAATCCTCTTTTCTTGTACTAGAAAGCCCACTGCTTTTTGTCCACATTCCTAAGAGCTGCTATTCCTTTGAGCATCCTTAGTCTCACAGTTCTGATTCTGATTTTGTTAACTTTTTCTAAATGGGATGCTAATGCTCTTTAGGCATCCAGATTATTTGGTTTGTACAGGAATGGGGCCCCTGTCTGCTACCAATGTATTCTTGGGTATTACTGGAGGACAGCCTTTGCTGCTCTTAGGGCTTCATCACTGGCATATTCTTCCTAAAAAAGAATTAGTCCAGGTAGGTTTTCCTCTCTCTTCTTTTGGTTGTTTCCAACAAATGAGCCAAATTGGAGCAAAAAAACCTTTGGTCCAGGTTTGAATGGGGTTTTTTTGTACACGTCCTTACTACTGCAGTCCCTGTAAGTGTTAAATCTTATTTTTATCTAATCTACCTTTCATGTATTCAGCATGGCTGTGACCTGTCTCTTTTTTTGTGAATTGCTTGTATATTTTGTGAAATCACCAGCTTTGTCTTAGTTGATGTAGTATGGAGTCACTCTGAAAGTTGTTTTCTGTAAGCTCGATCCAATCTCATACATCTGGCTTGTTTAGAAAACTATTGACTTTATCAAAGAAATGCACCTACTTTGTCTGGCAAGTTTTGTTTCATTTTTACTTCTATAACTTGAGCATCAGATTTTTTTTTTAAAGAAAAAAAAATTAGTAGATCTATAGCTGGACTTGTTTTATTCTCCAACTATAAATGAAGTTCATGATTATATGTTTATGTCTGTGATAGCATGAGCCACTCTCGGGAAATGTTGATCATTTAAGTATTTTGCTGTGTATAATGTAGTCTAGAATCTCAGTGCTCTGTCAATCCTAATTCACAAAGTCTTTAACATTTCATTAAAAAGAATGATTTGTCTATGAAGAGAGAACTCCTATGGGCTTTGAATGTGCTTAACTTCAAATTTATTTGTAAAAATGAAGTCTCTTGTACTGCTTGGGTGCTGCTTCTGCTTGTGTACCCGTGTCCCCTTTTTGAGATGTGACAGGAACTGACTTTGTATACTTCAGTATAGGCTATCTAATGCCAAGCTTAAAAATACATTTCTGTGGGCTTTTAGAAGTGTATAGATACTTTAGATGTAGGAGGATGCATGCCCTTCTCCTGTTTACTCAATACTGAATTTTCTGTTTACTTGAAAGTGTTAGAGGGCAGAAAAAAGGGAAAAGGAGGCTGACAAGATAGTTCCGCACTTTGAATACTAACCTCTGTGCATTGAAGGTGAACAAGATATGATCAGACTATATGTGCCACATAACAGATATTTGAGACTTGTTCCTTCTTTCAGGTTTTATGGGCTTCTGAATTTCAGAAGTAACTTTCTTGAAAATAATCTATGTAGCTTGTGTTTTGCACCAAGAAGTGCTGGTACCATGATGATCTCATTAAGAACAATACCCAGACTCTGCAAAGAATCACTTAAAATGCTTTTTATTGGATTTAACGCTATAAAGAGTAGTATTAGATCATCTTGTGTCCCTTTAGAAGCTGGGAACATAAGTTGCAACATCAAATGAGCCTTCAATCCTTGTGCAGCACACTGTGCAGACCCTGCCTGTAGAAAGGGTTACCTCATTTTGATTATCCGAAGTATTACAGAATTTTCTTGAAGAAAACAGCTCTGTGCATCACTTCTAGTGTCAACTAGGAAAGATGTTCATGGGAGCACTTCTGTATCAAGGCAGGGATGTGCAGGAGGTACCAGATGAGAGCTGCCTGTGGACTCCTCTGTTACAAGCTGGCCAATTTTGTCCTGTGGTCAAGAGATCTGTAGAGGACAGGCCTGGGCCTGTTAACTAGCCAGGCTAAATCACTTACACCTTGAGGTGCAATGGCCGTCCAGTCAGAACTACTACAGTTGGTTATACTCTTTTTAAAAAGCCTTATGAGACCCCCTTAAGGAATTTGCTGTGTTTCTGTAGAAATTAAGACAGACTCATGATACCAAAGCTTTTTGGTTTTTTATTTTGTAATACTAGTGTGGGGCTTTGGTCTCTTTCTATCTTGTAATTTTCTTTTTGAAGTGATATATATGAAATGTAAATTAGTGGAACAAATAAATATCTCCTTTCTAAAAAGAATGCTAGAGTCTCCAGTGAAAATACAAATTAAGTTAAATGATTAATTAAATAGTAGTGTGACACAAAATAAGTCTCCAAGTGAATATACTCTTTGGATTCTTTGACAAACCAATAAAAATACAAAAAGCCTTCTAGATGGGTGTTTGTTTCAGTATTTGTTTGTAATCACTGTTTTAGATGCCAATATGTGTCTTAATATATTTACATTTGTAGTTTAAAAGAATTAAAGGGATGAGAACACAAGCTGAAACTGAATTCATGATCTGGAAAACCTGCTACAGTTTGACTGCAGGTTTATCTTAACGTGTCCTCAGGGAAAAAGGAAATTACAGTGCTGTAGTACTTGTCCATGTAGTTCTATCAGGTGACAACAGAAGCATGACTTCAGGTTAACTTTTTTTTTTTAATGCATCTCTTGAGTTGGAAAATAATGTTTGATCTTAAACTTGGGTTTAAACAGAATATTTTTCTTGTTAGTACTGGTCTTTCTAGGTTATAGTTTGTGACCTTCTGTCTTATCTAGAATACTACCCTTAGCACCTTGAATTTAACTTAAGGAGAGAGCTGGAGAAAGTGCTTGTATCAGTTAAAAGTATGTATGTCTGAATGTGAATTTGTGCTTAAAATTACTCTCCAGGGTAGAATAGTGTGAAATAAGAAGCACATTTTACATACCTTTTCAATACATAACTTACCATGCAATTTCATTACAGAGTTCAATCCTCAAAAGTGTTGACTCGGTTTCTCCTTTCCATCCACTATTGAGAATTAGGCTCAAGTAACTTCATGCACTTGGGCTGACCTCACTGATGTGCTTCATTATGTGGCCTACAGGTATGTAATTTTAGCTACCTGTGCAACCAGAATTGTTGAAGATGATATCCCTAGGGAGTGTTTGTCCAGTGACATATTTTACTACCGAAGTTTAAGTCTTTACTTGCCTTCCTTGAATAGAGAAAAGGCTTAATACTTGCACATTGATGGCATTTAATGAGAAATTGACTTAATGTGGCTCAAGGAACACTGATTTTTCTGGAGCACTGCAGGCAGAGGTTAGAAATGCATACTGTAGCATCTCTAATACTGCATAGTTGGATTTCAGGAGTAAGTCTTGTGTTTCTAAAGCAAATCAAATTGGAGTAAAGGTTAGTTTAAATTAGACTTCAAGATAAAGTATTTATCTTGTGTTAGGTGTACACAATAAAGGAGGTAATAGAATAAAGATGGGTATTCTGAGTTTTGGCGAAACTGCCTTTAAGGTGCTTGTTTTCCACCTAGTCTCTAAGGCATTTCGTGTTGAACCTGGGAATGTCAAGCTTTTGGGTAACTGAGGAAACTATCTAGCCATTCACTCTTATTTCTCTCAGCTTTCTGAATGTATGGTAGCAGTAGAATTGTGTTTAAGTTGCTTAGTTTTGCAAGACTTTATCTGCTATATAGTGTTACGTAAGCCCTCTTCTCGAGAGAGCAAGGACTGCTGCTTAAACAGCATAAAACTGCTATTACTGTTCCATATCTTATGTTCAGTAGTGTTGTCTAAGAGCAGGAGTGCCTAAAGGTGAGGCCTCTAGTTATTCCAGACACAGATGACTGAGATTGTCTGTAGTTGTAATTTTGATGATTGTTTGAAAGGACTTTGTCTCTAATTTTCTGAAAGGTTCACGCAGAAAACTTGTAACAATGTTAGCACAGCCTTGAATATCCTACAATTACATAAGCAGTGACCAAATGACAGAGTAATGCAATGTCAAGTAACCTTTTGGCAGCAGGAAAGGATGAGGGGAGGTGTTGGATGCATATAGTTTTTCAAAATTATAGCCTTGTATTTATCGTCTGGATATGTTTCTGTTGATCAAATTTAGAAGTCTGGCAGTGACTAAAAAAATTGCCTAGATATTGGAGATCTTTATTACTGTAGTTTTCTGTCCTATGTCCTTATACTGGTCTGGGGTAATGCTCATGAACTCATCACTTAGCCTGAGGCTAAACTTCTGTGTCTCATCTTCTAAGAAAGAGATTGAATTAGGTCACTTTGAAAAGCTTTTATGGCTTTGATATGGGTTAAAAGCTGCTGGAGATGAGATTTATCAAACCCATTACAGTTCAGCATTATTCCATTTATTAGTATCTTTTGGCACATGGCTAGGATTTGAAAGAAACCTGTCTGAAGCAAAACTATCATTAATAATTCACATGTTTCTATTACCCTTGTATATACTGTACTTCTATAGGAAGCTTTATTTCATATACATAGAATTGTAGAAAATACATGTTAAGACCACCAGAGTTTAAAGTGAATGCTTAAGATTGTGACACTTGCTTTCTGCTAGAAAGTGTTCTAAATCTGCATCAAGAATGTAACCTTTTTTTCTGAGCTATGTGATAGAGACTAAGCTTTCCAAGGCAGGGAAGTGGCAGAGTGTTTTATAGCAACAGACCTTACAAAATTACGTGGGTCAGTCTCGCTTGGACTTCTCAATCTGTATAAAAATAAACTGCTTCTTGTTGGAGCATTATGGCTTCACTTGAAAAAGGTGTTATATAAAAGGGTTATACATATTCTCGAGTATACCAATATGTTTGTAATAGAATTGGCTTAAGTTTTGTTTTCGCTTTTTCTTTCCTGTAACCTCTAAAGAAAATACTTTATTGAGCAGGGTTAACTGTTTCCTATACTCTGAATTCTGTCCCTTATACTCAAGAGCCTTGCTTATTCCCCAGAATAGGTCTGTTACCAGGAGAGTGGTGTTCTTTGTATGAAAGTGCAAAGGATATATGTGCATTATTAAATTTTGGTACTTGTGACTTTTTCTAATATGCATTTAATTAAATGTTAGTATGTGCCCAAGTCCCTGATGAGGTTTATCTATTTGTCAGGAAAATAAGTGCTCCCACCCTTACACTAATTAGACCTGTCACAATATTTTATACTTTCAGCCAATTCTCAGTGATCACTTTGACTTTTCAAATGTTTTTCTTTGTTAAAAAGATGCTGTTTATACCTTTTGCTCTTAGTTAGTTGAGTCATTCAACATATTTGTCTCGAAGCATCTTCTTTACAACTCGGAGGTCTCAAGGCTTTCATTTTTGTCACAAAGTTCAAGTGACTGGTTTAATTCTAGGTTGGAAATGAAAAAGTACTTTTGATTTTTCTGTCTACATTCAAGTCAAGCATATTTGGCTTCAGTTGAGACATAATCCAGATACTTTTTGCCGGATTAAAGCCTTAGTTTAGATAAGTTTAGTACCTTTTTTTGCTTTTACACCTACACATTTATATTCAAACTCCAAATAATTATACCAAGAGAACTTATTTTAAAGGTATTTACAGATGTGATTTTTTTGTGGATGGAGCTGAATGAAGAAATTGCTATTTCTTAGCTGTGGTTGGTATCTCAGCCGCAGGACTAATAACTTTATGTAAATGCAAAAGCTGTTGAGCTGAAGTGACTTTCGGTGCTTAGGGGCAATGACAGTGGCCATTACTTTTGCTTTGCTTTAGGGCAGGAAAATCAACTTTCAGATGGTGATCAAGTAAATAATTTTGACAGAGGTGATACCTTAAGTTATTCTATTGAGATCTTGTAGATAAATCTCTTGCTCATTAAATGTTGGATCTTTAAAACAATGCTGTAGGAGGAGTAAGGAGTTGTTCTAATACAGTTATTGGGAATCCAAATACTTCATGACTTTATGACAACTTGTTTTCTCTCCAGGACTACATGGTAACCATTGTGCCCTTCAGTTGCTTTCCCTCAAGTGGGCCTGGTAAGTTCTTGACATTCTATTAAAAGTAGTCTTGTCTATGCAGGAAGAGTTAGCTTATTTTCAGCCATTCTTCTCTCTTCAAATGGGAATGTGGAGTAAGAATGAAGTTCTACCTTAGTTCAACTGTTGTCTTTTTATAACAGCTTCTTAGCTCTATTTGAAATTGACATGTCCAGTACCAGTATATTATGAATATGAGCTGGCAGTGTGCCCAGGTGGCCAAAGAGGCAAATAGTGTCCTGGCCTGTATCAGAAATAGCAACAAAGCTGCTTAAGAGTCTGGAGAACAAGTCTGAGTAGCAGCTGAGGGAGCTGGAGACATTTAGCCTGAAGGAGGCTGAGGGGAGCCTTAATCGCTGTCTTACAGCTACCTGAAAGGAGGTTGTAGTGAGGTGAGTGTTTGTTTTGTCTCTCAAGTAACAAGCAATAGAACAAGAGGAAACAGCCTCAAGCTGCACCAGGGCAGGTTTAGATTGGACATTAGGAAAAATTTGTTCACCAAAAGGGTTGTCAAGCCTTGGAACAAGCTGCCTAGAGAACTGATGGAGTCACCATCTCTGGAGATATTCAGAAGATATGTAGATGTGGTGCTTAAGTACATGGTTTAGTGGTGGACTTGACAGTGCTGGGTTGATAGTTGGACTCAATCTTCAAGATCCTTTTCAATCTAAATGAATCTATGACTAAAAAATACATACAAACAATCCCCATTGCTTCATATCTGCACTGCTTAAACTTTGTAGTAAGTTTTCGCCAAAGCTCATAGTTACTGTGTTATTGCCATTGACACTGGAGAGTTTGTTTCAGGATGTAAAATATGGGCCTTGTTTGCTTGTCTGATAAATATTCAAGATTGTGACTGAATTCTACTTCTTGAAGTCTTGCATGATATGCATTTTATTTTCACATGGTTTATTTTGGAGGCGAGTACTTGCCAGTTGAAGTTGATTAGCTAGAAGCAGTTTCTTGGGGTTTTTGTGTTGATGTAACCATGCAAAACTTTGATTTCATATTCTACATGATCATGTCTGAGTGTTCTGTTCCTTTTCATGTAGCTGTAGCAATGCAGAGCTTAATGGATTCTGATGCCTCCAATAAAGCAGCGGTTCTAATGAAAGCTGCAATATAGTTGCTCTGTATTTAGGTGAAGCTATTAAAAATAAAGTATATTCCATGTTTTCCCCTTCCAGAATGAAGACAAATGTAAAGATGGCATGTCCAAGGAATTTTAAAAGATGTAGACCTCCTGACTGAGCAGTGCTGTGTATTTTATTCTCTTTAGTAAAGTAAGTATGAAACAAACCTATGCTGCTGCAGTTAAGTGTGTATCTTCATGTATATGATAATATTGGACAATAATAAGTTGTGTTAGCTTCATTTTTATTCTGTCAGTATGTTTAATTCCCTTTGTGGGAGAAGATGGGGAATTTCCTGTGCATAAGTAATGCAAAACTGATCTTTTGAGAATTTTTATGTATTCTTTAATTGGGTAGAATGGTTTAATCTAGTAGAAAATTCTAAGTTACAAGAGCCATCATTAATATATTGCTCTGATTTTGGAATTCTTCATAAAAGAAACCATTTTTGCTATATAAGTTTAGGACAGTACTGAAGGACTGCTAGTAATGTGTTGGGAACTTCTTTAACTTGAACCTGCTTGTTGCTTCTACTTGAACAGTACCTGAATGTTTGGTCAAAATACACTTTCTCCTAATCTCTGTTGGTGGTCTCCCTCTTCATTTAAGTTTTTGCATCCTAAGCAGCCTTCCTTAAATAAACGATTTCTAGAGTTAGGTGCCAGGAGTTCTTGGATCTTTTTGCTATGCTCTGAGTGCTAGGACAAATGTTACTGTTTTCACAGTTTTAAATATGTGTAATAAGCTTTAAGTGTTTAATGGTGAGAGTTGTTTTTAACAATTCCCTAAGGATGTCTTTCTTTTTTCTTCTACCAGCTGTTGTTCTCTCACAGGTGAAAGTCATGATCACGCTAACAGAACTCAAATACTTAGCAGATGCCCAGTCATCCTACCACATACTAAAACCATGGTGGGATGTCTTCTGGTATTACCTCACCATGATAATGCTGTTAGTTGCTGTGCTCGCTGGGGCTCTCCAGCTTACTCAAACCAGAGTATTGTGTTGTCTTCCTTGCAAGCTAGAATTTGACAATCATTGTGCTGTGCCTTGGGATTTAGTTAAAGCCAACCTTAACATGTCGACTAGTTCTACAGCGCAAATAATCATCCCGCTTAAAATCCAGAACGATCTCCATCGGCAGCAATATTCCTATATTGATGCAGTGTGTTACGAGAGACAACTTCACTGGTTTGCCAAATTTTTTCCCTACCTAGTGCTTCTGCATACTTTTATTTTTGCAGCTTGCAGTAATTTCTGGCTTTACTATCCTAGTACAAGTTCCAGGCTTGAGCACTTTGTAGCCATTCTTCAGAAGTGTTTTGATTCTCCATGGACAACGCGTGCCCTCTCAGAAACAGTTGCTGAGCAGTCTGTGAGGAAGTTGCCAATAGCCAAATCAAAAGCAGTGGTTTCATCACCTGGGAGTTCAGTAGATGTAGGGGCCAGCAGACAGTCCCTGCCTTATTCGCAACCTGGCTTGGAAACAAGTGGAAGAGAAAACTCCTCAAGTGTTCTTGACAAAAAAGAAGGGGAACAAGCTAAAGCTATATTTGAAAAAGTGAAGAAATTCAGAGTACACGTTGAAGAGAAAGATGTCATATATAGAGTGTATTTGAGACAGATTATAGTGAAAGTCATTGTATTTGTAGTAATAATAATTTATGTCCCCTACTATTTATCATTTATTACACTTGAAATTGACTGTGCAGTTAACGTTCAAGCCTTTACAGGCTACAAAAGGTACCAGTGTGTTTATTCCCTAGCAGAAATTTTTAAAGTTTTGGCTTCATTTTATGTTGTTCTAGTGATCTTCTACGGCTTAACTTGTACTTACAGTTTATGGTGGATGTTAAGAAGTCCACTTAAGCAATATTCTTTTGAGAAGTTGAGAGAGAAAAGTAATTACAGTGATATACCTGATGTAAAGAATGACTTTGCATTCATTCTTCACTTGGCAGATCAGTACGATCCTCTTTATTCCCAACGATTCTCAATATTCCTGTCTGATTTGAGTGAAAACAAACTGAAACAGATAAATCTTAACAATGAATGGTCAGTGGAAAAACTGAAAAATAAACTAGTAAGAAATTCCCAAGACAAGATTGAACTTCACCTTTTCATGTTAAATGGTCTTCCAGACAGTGTCTTTGAACTGACAGAAATAGAAGTCCTAAGCCTGGAACTTATTCCTGAAGCCAAACTTCCTGCAGCTGTGACCCAGCTAGTCAATCTCAAAGAACTCAATGTTTATCATTCATCACTAACTATGGATTATCCAGCAGTCGGTTTTTTAGAAGAAAACCTGAAAACGTTGCGTCTGAAATCTAGTGAGGTGGGAAGAATTCCATTTTGGGTCTTTCATCTAAAAAACCTACAAGAATTGTGCTTAACGGGATATTTCATGCTAGATCATCACAACTCCATATACAACGAAAGCTTCCAGGGGCTAAAAAACCTGAGATCAATTCACTTAAAAAACAACCTTTCTCGGATACCTCAAGTGGTTACAGATCTTCTGCCTTCTTTACAACACTTGTCTATCAACAATGAGGGAAATAAACTGATAGTGTTAAATAACCTGAAGAAGCTGGTAAACCTCAGAACCTTGGAATTAATCTGCTGTGATTTAGAGCGCATTCCTCATTCCATTTTCACCCTAAACAATTTGCATGAAATTGACTTGAAAGAAAATAATCTCAGAACAGTGGAAGAAATAATTAGTTTTCAACATCTTAAGAATCTTTCTTGTTTGAAATTGTGGCACAACAGTATTTCATATGTCCCAGTGCAGATCGGTGCGTTATCAAACCTGGAACAATTGTATCTTAATTATAATAATATTAAAAATGTTCCATTGCAGCTATTTCTTTGTAAAAAATTGCACTATTTGGATCTTAGCTATAATAAGCTAACCTCCATCCCTGAAGAAATCGGGTTTCTGAGCAATCTGCAGTACTTGGCGTTGACAAAAAACCATGTAAGTAGAACTTTGAAATACTACTTTAAAAAAACCATTCCTTTTGTAACAGCCTCTGGTTCAAAATGCTTTTGTGGTGCAGCTTTACCCAGTAAAGCTGCAAGAAGGAGTGGTGCTTGTTTAATTACTAAAACTTTTTTGTCATCAAACCTTGTGTAATACTGAGTAAGTACTATCCTGGTTTACAGCAGCTTAAGGGCTCTGATCCAGAGATAGTGTAGGTTAGGATAGCTGCAGGAATGTATTTTCTCTTTCCCTTCAACTGTCCTATGAAGTATTTTAATAGAAGTAAACTGTTAACTTTTTACCTTAAAATGTCAAACTAAAAAGCTAGAGTGAATCAACAACTGGTTGACGAGCAGCTCAGCTCTCTGGTTGGGAAGAGGGAAATAATACTGGCTGGTAACTTCAACAGCAATGCTTGTCTGGCTTGTTAGTGTGGGATCTGGGCTTGTGACTTAGAACTTCTTTTGAGGTTTATAATTGTTTTCATTGGTGAGGTTGGTTGTGGATATGAGATCCATACTGTGGACCGGCACTAAGGTACCACAATACTGTGTAGATAACTGCATGTACAGGTTTTACAACACAGGAGCTGCTAATAATCTGTGTATTCTTCATTAAGTGATTCTTATGAGATATAGCCTATTTATCTCCCCTGCCACCTGTACATTTGTTTGCATTTGTGTGCGTGCCTCTGTGTGCTGCTTCTGTGCTGATGTCCTGACTTCTGTCAGTAGCTAAGCATCTTCATAGCAAAACAAGTATATAAAACCATTGTAATGTTGTCAAGTGCTTAATTGCATAATGACAGAAGCATTAAAATCTTCCCTTTTCTTATCCTTTTGTACAAAGAGGGGGCTTTTTACGCTAAAATAAAACCAGGAAATGTCGAAACATGCAGCTGCACATAGACTAACAACTTCTAATGTGCTTTTATTTTTTTCTTTCTTTCTTTTTCTAGATTGAAGTGCTGCCTGATGGATTATTTCAGTGCAAAAAGCTGCAATTTCTTCTTTTGGGAAATAACAGTCTGATCAATTTGTCCCCTTATGTGGGTCAGCTACTGAATCTTGTTCAGCTAGAGCTCATTGGAAACTATCTTGAATCGCTTCCTGCTGAACTGGAAGAATGTCAGCTCCTGAAGCGGAATAGCCTGATTGTAGAAGAGAGGTTGTTAAAAACACTTCCACCTCGCCTCAGAGAGCGTTTGCAGGCATCCTCAGATAAGTGCTAAGTTTAATGTGAAACTGCATCATGGCATTCTACAAGCCTTTTACTTAATATCTCTCTAAAGATCTGTATAGTTGGAGAGAAGTAAAAGAGAGATAACAGTTTACAAATCAGTCTTAAACTTAAATGCATTGGACTGAGTAGATTGTATTGGAAAAGAAAAAACTCAAACAAAAATTGCAGCCTTTAACAGGCAATCATGTATCTGAAAGATCTGACATGTTAGTTGTTGGTTGGGTTTGGTTCTACTGGTTGGAATCATTAAATGTTTATGATAGTATTGAAACGAAAGAGTTGATTGCCTGGCTATAGTGAGAGTGTATATACTTCTTTTCCTGGGGAGATTTTTTCAGTTCATAGTGATAATTTTCAGCAGTTTCATCTCCTGACGTATGAGGTCTAAGAACTGTCTGGAACTAGTTTCTAAATCTGAACACTTCACTGACTTAGAACATGTTAAAATAAGGGTTTAAAGAATTTGAACAGTTCAACTGCATGTGGTACACTGAAAAATTACTTTAAGTATACCTTAATTTTTAAAGCTTTTGATAAGTGCTGAGCATTAATTCTATAATTGTGGAAGATGCAATTCGAATATTGCTATTAAAACCAGATGGACAATTAAACCACTTTCAGTATTTTGTCTTAAAAATAGTAAACACAAAATGAACTGTTGCCTAGAAATTGGGAGCAATTGGAAGATTCTGGAGTAACCGTTGTGCACATGTACTAGACAACAAGTCTTAGTGCTGACCTTCATAGCTAATGATGGCAAATGGAACATGATCTAGTTGCAAAGTCATCGTCTTCTGTATGTTGTGAGCATCCTAGATGTTAGTGTAGTGTATATTGCTGTTTAACACTTTTATGATTTCTTATTACTGACTGCCTCAGTGCTTCTCCACACCCAGTCACTGTATTTTGGTGGCTGGGGAGAGGGTGGAGGAGATTTGTGTTAGGTAGGCACAGAAAGACACAGTTTAAACAAACCAAATAATCACACAGTTTATAAGCATTTGGGAGGGAAAAGCAGAATGCATTATAAGCTTTGCCTCTTCTAGAAATGTAACAATTTCATAAATTATAGTGGTGGAATGGGCTCTTATGCCATCCTTAATACTTGCAAAACTGGATGGAAATAAAATGGTTTCTGACTTCATTATTCTGCTGTGCGCTGTTTTATTGTATTTCTTCAAGTCTGAACTCCCATGATGTTTATCATGTTTCCTAAATAAGTTATGCCTCTGGGGAAAATGAGCATGCTTTCCAAAGACTGGTTTTGGGAACTTGAAAACTTTTCATATCGTATTAAAATGGATCTCAGTTATGGGTTAAATAGATGAGGTAAACTCTGCTCTTAATAATAGTGTGTTCATCAAGTGTGCTAACTATGCATTCCAGTTTGTAATAACAAATCATCACAGATAAACCAGTTTTAGTACTAGATTACTTTTAGTCATCTCTTGCTTCCCTTTCAGGACTGTCTTTGTTGAGAGTAAGGTTTTAATTTTTAATGAAAATGCTAAAACCAAGACTGATCAACATGGTAATACCAACATGTCTCTACAGTAGTATTGCAAGAGGTGCAGGTCTAATAATTGTACTGGTGTCATTCCAAAGACATTTGAAGCTAGAGCATTTTTCTCAGGGAACCAAAATGTGGTGAAACTACTACTTTTTATGTAGTTCTAGTAGTACTTGGTGTAAACTGATTTGCTGTGTTTATGTGCAGACCAGTGCTGCTGGAACAGTCATTCAAAGTGTCTGTATATAGCTCTTCCAAACTCTTCCAGCTAGTTTTGAGTTGTGTAATAGTTAGTGGGAGCTGACATGATTCACAAACAGACCTAGTTGTGGTGGATATGATTAAACCAGAGTAAACTTGCACCCCTGCAGCAAAAGTTTTGTTATAATTGCAATAGGTCTGTCAAGACTTCGTAAATGAGCATTGAAGAACACTTCAAGCCAGAAGCTGACACGTGACACTTGCAGTCTAGTAATTTTAAGAAAGCTTAAGCAAACATTTTCTTTAAAAGCTTCTTTCTAAACTGGAAAGCTGTGTTGAAAAAGTTAAATAAGCAAGTAACTGGCTTGGCCAGGAACTTCAGCTTTTTAACAGTGCATCTGTCCTCTTCCATAATCATCACAAATGGTGGAGGCAAACAATTAAATGTGTACTTTATGCTGGTTCTCTCAGAGTGAAATAATAGAAGTAACTTGGAGAAAGGTACTTAATTTCTAAAATGTGTAACCTCACACTAAGAAATGCATAAGAATACAAATGCTGGTTTATAGGTTAAATGAGTTACATTTTTTGCAGATTAGAATGGGTTTTTTTACTCTACATCCCCTCCAGAGGGTTGATTTTTACTTTTTTTCACTGAATGTTTGAGATTTTATAAAACATCCAGACAAAAGCCAGAGATTTTAAAGGCTAGAATCTCTAGCCTTCCTTTCAAATAAAAGTGTGCCTTTATTCTCCATTTTGTACCATGAAACCTAATCCTAGTGCTTAGAATTGAGGGTGGAGACAAATGTAACTCTGAATTTCTTGAATTCACTTCAGCCATGACCTTAATACTCACTATTGCTTCAAAATGAGCAGATTTTCAGGGAATTGATTTATGACTCCACTGTCCTAAACTTTGTACAATAAGTATTGTTGCTGTTGAGTCTTTGTATGAAACAATCAATTCTAATCAAAAAAAGGTTTCTGAGCTTGTTTCCGTGTTGTATTGTGCTTCAGACCTTTGTATTGTGACCTTCCAGATCGTGAACATTTTTGGAAACATTAAATGTTTTTGCATTACAATTCTATGAACTGTTCTTTATTTTCCATATGAGATGTTGCTCACAAATCTGCTCCCTGACAGCTATCTGTGCTTATGTGCTAGCAGGTGTACCTTCCACGGGAAAGTGGAGCAGATAATGAACAGCGGTGGGAAATTAATACCATGGTCTGTATCAAAGCAGTTCCAATGTTCTGTGCTGGGAGAGAAGCTCTAATGCTGATTAGAACTAAGCTTTCAGTCTTAATTGTTGTTAAAACACCTTTTCCAAGTCCTCCTACTTCAATTTTTGTGAGCTGGGTAAATATCAAATGCAGCCTGGAATTGTACTGGGAGAAGTGGTCTCTTCTTAGCTCTGCACACATAGCTGTCATGCAGCTAAACTGCCCAAAATAATGCTGCTTATAGTAAATCATCAGTATGTTGCAAGAATTGTACATTGTGTTATTTCAAGAGATGTGCGTGGAATAGTGCCTGATTGCTTTTTGTGGGAACCTGGGTTTGGCTTCAGGTTTTGAAGGTATGGAAAACCCCAGCATGCAAGTGGTGCTGTATGCTCACATGCTACCTCCTTATTAAAAATAAGAACCATTCTAGCAAGTTTTATGGAACTGTGGCCCTTCTTGGAGATGAAATGAAATAACTAATAAATGTCAATATTGAGGTAATATTGTTAGTAAGATAAGGCAGGTTATTCTTCAAGCTGTTGTTCCATGCTGCTGTGGATCAATGTGGTTTGTTCTCATGGCAACTTATTGTTGTTCTAATGATTTTTTTTTTTTAACCAGTAGATTTACATCATGCTAACAAACTTCCGTGGTATGTAGTCTTTTCAAGAATATGACCCAAAGTTCCTTCTGTAATCACTTATTAGAAGTGACTCTTTCCCTCTTCCCTTTCCATGTCATCAAGTGCTGGGATTACAGAGAGCAATACAGAAGCAACTGGTAAATTCTGCTAGCAAATACATGGATGCAAATCTTGAAAGCTGGAAGCAACGCATGTCATCCTATGGATTATGTATACTGAGGATTTTACAGAGCTTTGGGTATTTCTGGAGATCAGGAACTGATCAAGCTTTCATGCTTTATTTGGCCTTATTGGGAGGGGAGAGTCCCTCAGATGTGCAAGTGTAGTAATGCATTTCCCAGAGAGAGTAAAGAGACTGCAGTTTATGTGCTGTAATGATGGAGCTGACAACTAATGTAGGCTGTGGCAACAGAGGAGGAATTGTAGTTAATTGATTGGAAAGAGCAAGCAGTGATAGTGGAGTCCTGCATGCTTGTAGGATAGAGCAATGTCTTAGGAATTCCTGTGTCTGGAGAAGTAGCCATCGTGGCATTAAGTGAAGAGTTTATCTTACTCCTTTAATGCTAGGACACGTAGGTGATGGGAGGAGGCTGTAGCAACCCACTCCAAAAAAAGGGTTTAATACTCAGTCTAGTATGTTTAGTAAATGAACCATTACATCTTTGTTTCGTTGCTCTCTCATGTTCTTCCATTTATGTGGATATCTGTTCTCTCTTTGTCCAACTTATAATAATTTATAATCTATTTTACTGTTTTACTCAACTGTACTCTTTGCTTGGCAGGAGTTGGCTAAAAGTCTTTCAGGTGGTATGGATGTGCAAGCCATATGCATTTAACACTTTGAGAGGTGGAGAGGATGAAAATTAGTCTACCTATACAGAGAGGGGAAAAGAATACTCAAAGTAACAGGGGAGATGTCTGGGAGATCATTATTACTACTTAGCCCAGCAAGGCTATTGGGAAGTATTACTTGCTAGTAGGCACTTGTGACAGTGTAGTACTTAACACAGTGAGGTATTACTTTACAGTGCCTGTGAGCATGCTGCTGAACAGGTAAATTCATTATTGGCTATTGCTTTTTTCCTCTTACAAAGATGTTATTTATAAATCTACTGCTGTTATTTCTAAAACTTATAAAACTCTGAATAAAACTTATTTCCCCTCCCTCATACTTTTCTATGTGCTGCAGAACCAATGCTCTTGTTAAAAGGTGTTGCAGAGCAACTAACGTGATTAG